>NW_027142401.1:1444089-1592780 GCF_026170545.1 Melanerpes formicivorus | reverse complement strand
CATTGTGCCCCTGTACTCAGCACTGGTTAGGTCGCACCTTGAGTCCTGAGTCCAGTTCTGCAACCCTTAGTTTAGGAAAGATGTTGAGTTGCTGGAATGTGTCCATAGAATAGAATGGAATGGAATGGAATGGAATGGAATGGAATGGAATGGGATGGGATGGGATGGGATGGGATGGGATGGGATGGGATGGGATGGGGTGGGATGGAATAGCATAGCATAGCATAGCATAACATAGCATAGCATAGCATAGCATAGTATAACATAGCATAGCATAGCATAGCATAGCATAGCATAGAATAGAATAGAATAGAATAGAATAGAATAGAATAGAATAGAATAGAATAGAATAGAATAGAATAGAATAGAATAGAATAGAATAGAATGAACCAGGTTGGAAGAGACCTTTGAGATCATCAAGATTACATAGTGTTGGATGATAGGTTGGAATTGATGATCTCGAAGGTCTTTTCCAGCCTGGTTAATTCTAGTCTAGTCTAGTCTAGTCTACTCTAGTCTAGTCTAGTCTACTCTAGTCTATTCTCCCGAGACAAATTAGCAGGCTACTGGACATCTAGAAATCATCTGCCTAAGAAAAAAGAAGTAAAATAATACTAAATGAATAGTTTCTTTAGGGCTGTTTTTCGATTTAGTTACTCTCAACTATGAAAGACTTTAAAAAGAAAGCTACCCATTAATTTTTAAATTACTTTTGAAATTCATCCCCTTTACCTCTCTTGATATCCTTCTGACAACCTCCTAATCTCTTCAAACTGTTGATTAAGAAGTGTACCACTAAAGCAGCCTGTCATCAATTTTGTCTCTCACCACAGTGACTCAAAGAGTTGCATCAGCTAGATCATTTAAAGAAACCACAACTTTTTAAAAGAACATCTGCTGCTGTAATTTATAATGTATAATATAATCTCACATACAAATTTGACAGAGTTTGGTAATGTCTTCCAATAAGAGGTTGTGGGATTCTGTCCTGGGATGCTGCAAACGGTGTGTCACTAAATTATTAGGAGCTACAACCACCAATCTAATAAGAATGAGAAAAAGAAAAACAATCAGTCCCTACTTTGAATACTGACAAATATGATGGCATACAGACTCCTTCTTTTTTTTTTTTCCCTTAAACTGCGAGCTTCAATTTTAAGTATGTACTGGTTTCTCAGGACATAATTTCCTGAGATTAGTGAATATGAATGAAAGTGCTAAGTGCTGACAATTTGAATTCTCACTTCCTTTAACACTCAAGTGCTAAATATTGCCCAAACTTTTGCTAAAATGTTAAGTATCTATCTTTTTTTCACTAGTAAATTACCATTGATTTGAAGATCTGACAGCTACAGCCATAGTATAGTAGGAAGAACAGTTAGCGTATGGGAGAGGTAAATTCCAGATCATGATGAGAAGGAAAAAAAAACCCAACAAAAAAACACATCCAATTTGCATGAGGAAAGGAACTGCTCTATTTCTGAGCGAGAGAGCAAGAGAGTAAGTCAATGTGGGTTAAGCTTGGGCAGAAGCACCAGAAGAACGGAAGTTTGTGGGTAGTGAGTAGTAGCATGTACTGATACAGTGTATTCTTCCATATTTTTGGAAAAGGCAGAAAAAAACCTTCCAAAGTGAAGTATAAAGGACAACTTCTCATTAAAAGTCTGTCCTTTAGTCATTTCCTTTTGTGCCTAAAATTTGTTGCATGGTTTCATGCCTATGTGCTTGGTGTACAGGTATTTTAAGAACTGGAATCTGGGGATGGGAAGCCTATAGGAGATCTGAGGAGATAAAGTGGATTGGATAACTGCTATTAGTACCATCTGACAATGAAAATATTGGTTGTTACCATGGAATTGCACTGGAACATGCATACATTTTTGCTAGCTTCCTGTGAGCAGTCTGATATGGAAAGTCGCTGTTGATGCACATCAACAATAATGAGGAGGAGGAAAGGGGCGGGTGGAAAGCAGGTTCACATCTTTTAATGTAAAAGTTATCCACTCAGCAACAAAGGTGGTGAAGTTCCCAGTTTGAAAGTACTTTACAATCAGAGGCCTCATCAAGAGAGTCATTTTCAAAAAAGCACCACACTCCCTCATTGCAAATGAATAAAAAGCTGAGAAAACAAGCAGAGAATAAAGCTACTCTCAGCCTGGGGTTGGCTCCGTAGTGCGGCCTAAATCAATCCCCATCCTTTTTTATGCAGAGTGCACTTACATGCTGATGTGATGGCACAGTTTTGTACAAGAGGTCCCAGGTTTGGTAACTTAAAAGTGGCTTATACAGTTCTTAAAATACTTTAAAGGAGAAGGCACATTGTCTGTAATAAATATGACTGTATTTATCAAAGAGCATTTCCTCCCATTAGAAACAGCTTTATGTGGCATTGATTTTAAAGAGATTGCATTCTCTCACAGAATCTCTGGGTCATTACTCATTTTTGCCTTTACAGCACAAAACAATGTGGAAATAAATTTTGCCTTACCAATGGGATCTGTGCAGTAAATTGTACCATCTTCCTGTTTCAGGGCTTCATATTCTTAGCACACACTGTCAATAAAATCCAGCACTATGATTACATTCAATTAAAATTATAATAAAAAAATATTTTGTGTGAAACTGGAAAGTTT
The DNA here is from genome assembly GCF_026170545.1 of Melanerpes formicivorus. Lineage (NCBI taxonomy): Eukaryota > Metazoa > Chordata > Aves > Piciformes > Picidae > Melanerpes > Melanerpes formicivorus. Next base: position 1,590,147 of record NW_027142401.1, on the reverse strand, counting down.
TGGTTCCCTTCCTTTGCCTCCTCTCGCTTGAGTCTTTTAGGCCTTCCAGCACTTCACCAAAACACTTTTTTCAAATGACAGTTTAGTGTCTCTCATATTTAAATGTCTCCAAAATTATGCTTGAAGAAAAACACAAAATATTGCAAAGACTGTAACAAAATGGGGGGGGAAAAAAGAAAAGTGTCATCACAACTACATGAGTATATTTCAATTTGCATTTCTTCAACTCATTTTAAACAAAAGTTATCTTTTCAAAATACAAAATAGATGGCAAATGCCCTAACTAGCCATAAAGCAGGTCATACATTGGTGGATACCCTGAACTACCACTCTGCATCTTCTGTTTCCTCATACGACGCCGACAGGTAAAAATACAAGAGCGAGAAGGAGTTCTAGTAGGTGTGATTTATTTATATTTAGAACTCTAAGAACGTGTCCAGAGAAGGGCAATGAGGCTGGTGAGAGGCCTTGAGCACAAGCCCTATGAGGAGAGGCTGAGGGAGCTGAGATTGTTTAGCCTGGAGAAGAGGAAGATCAGGGGAGACCTTCTTGCTGTCTACAACTACCTGAAAGGTGGTTGTAGCCAGCAGGGAGTTGGTCTCTCAAGCAACCAGCACCAGAAAAAGATGATACAGTCTCAAGCTGTGCCAGGCGAAGCTCAGGTTTGAGGTGAGGAGAAAGTTCTTCACTGAGAGAGTCATTCACCATTGGAATGTGCTGCCCAGGGAGGTGGTGGAGTCACCATCCCTGGAGGTGTTCAAGAGGGGATTGGACATGGCACTTAGTGCCATAGTTTAGTCATGAGGTCTGTGGTGACAGGTTGGGCTTGATGATCTTTGAGGTCTCTTCCAACCTTGGTGATTCTGTGATTCTGTGATTCTGTGATTCTGTGATGCAAAGTCGAGTTTATCATATTACATCGATATCCTGAAACACTCCTTCCAAACAGGATGTGGAAAACTGAGTCATCAGCAAAGAAATGGGAACGCTAATAAAACCTTCTAAAATATCCCAAAATACTACTCTTTCTAAAAGATCCATCTTTTAAATGTGACAGGAGAGTACCATAACATGACACTCCTTCATCGTGATTTTGATGATGTATAAACCAGATAATGGCAAACAGCAACTGCACTGCATGTACTCCTCGTAACGTTCATAAAGCTTGCTTAAGGAATGCAGGCATTCAAGAACTGGCAGAGACTCTGTAAACTAGCAGAGATTAATGTAGCATGGAAAAGAACAAATTTTGTTTACTGCTCGTATACTTCTGCCACTAGAACTAAAAGATGCATCTTTGTGTGTATGTGTCTGTTTTCTGTTTGGGTCTGACAGAAGAGTTACCCATACCTACATCAGAAAGCATGTTGATACTCTAAGAGCGAATTCTGCTGCACTAGCTTTGTGCCTACTAGTTACTAGATTAGGTACTAGTATCAGTAGTATACTCATCATTACCAAGAAAAAGAAGCAAAGAGCAAACACAAAAAGCCCCATAACCATCAAAACTACCATTTGTTTACCGTTTATCCACCTGCTATTGGCAGAGACCAAATCACCAAAGCTAAACACAATTTTCAGAATTCTTTGATTTTAAGGATTTCATATTCACAGAAGTCATTATGAGGATTGTAAATGTCAATCCTAATTTTTACCTCTATCAATCTAACTTTCTGCTCTATTGAGACATCATTTAACAGAGACCAAGGAACAGGCAGTGGCGCTCGAATGTTGTAATCTGTCACTCCTTGCTTCCCTGACATCGCCCTTTTTGAAGACCATGCTGCATTTCCATACTTGTTGGAGATCCATTCTCAACCCTCATTTGCTTGGATGGTTCAAGCTGTCAGGTGCTTGGATTGTGCAGCAGCAATTTTTCAAATTCCCTGAAGCCCCCAGCCCCCACTTAGGCTTTTAAATGGTTGGCTGTTTCTGCTTACCTATAAAAGCTTTCTATTCCAGAAGAGATTTCTTCTTTCAGTCACCCTAGTTAAAATCCAGCTATCACAACTGATTCTAATTTAAGATAATGTAAATATTAGAAGCTGATTATTTACATGATCTTCAGTCTGTGTTGTGATGCACAATATTTGTGGTGCTGGTACAAACAATGTCATGTTTGTGGTGAGAAATCAATATATTGTAGTTTTATTTGCACAGTGACAATAGCAAAAAAAAACATCTTGTCTACCTATGGGCATCAAAGACTATTTATTGCAAACTTTCTGATAGAAACTGCTTCTGAAATGCCATAATTCATTTCTATCCTAATAGAACTTTTGCTGAAAACTGATCCATTAAAAAAAAAAAAAAGAAGACAAATACTTCTAAGATAATATTCTGTTACTGTCTGGCCTGACTGGTACTGGAGGACATACAAATGAACTGATGGCATGTGACTGGAATTTCACCTTCCTCTGAAATGTCAGATATGGGTTATTGATGGGGTAATATTTATGGGTGAGTGGCTCAGTGTTAGATTTCAGTTATTGAGCAATTGAATTTTGATAGGAAAAAGTCCAAGTTGAAATTGGTAAAAATAACAAGACATCATCCTTTTACAAACACAGGGAGCATGTTTTCATCCCTGGAGTGCACATATTCCCAGGCAATCTCTCATATGACCTCCTTGTGATATGCCCATCAAGACACTCAAGGGTCTGGACATAGCTGCTTAAGAAGGACAGAAGTTTATAGCTCATGCTCCTATTCTTGACTGACTCTCAAATCATCCTTTTCCAGTTTGTCTCACTATATCTCTGTAGGCCATAAAGTTTCTGATATATTATATTATAATGGCTAGCATATTTAACCAGAAGCTACACAGTATAGATTCTGGGCTCTCCCAAAGCTATATTTAAGCCTGCACCTGATGACAATGCAGTTTCAGATACCACATTAATAACTGAGAGGAGTGGTTGACACGCCAGAAGGCTGGGCTGCCATTCAGAAAGACTTGGACAGGCTGGAGAGCTGGAGGGGGAAACCTTATGAAGTTCAACAAGGGCAAGTGTAGAGTCCTGCACCTGGGAAGGTGTAAACCCATGCACTAGTACAGGTTAGGGGTTGACAAACTGGAAAACAGCTCTGCATAGGTGGACTTGGGAGTCTTGATGGATAACAAGTTAACCTTGAGCTGTTGATGTGCCCTTGTGGCCAAGAAGGCCAATGGGATCGTAGGATGCATTAAAAAGAGCGTGGTTAGTAGGTTCCAGGGAGGTTCTCCTCCTCCTCTACTCTGCCCTAATGAGGCCACACGTTAAGCATTGTGTCCAGATCTCCACTCCCAAGTTCAAGAGACAAGAGGGAATAATGGAGAGCATCCAGTGAAGGGCTGCAAAGATTCTGAGGGGACTGGAGCATCTCTGTGAGGAGGAAAGGCTGAGAGACCTGAGGTTGTTTAACCTGGAGCTAAGCAGACTTTGAGGGGTGGCGAGCAAGAGAATGGGGTCAGACTCTTCAGTAGTGCCCCGAGACATGAGAAAGGGCAACGGAAACAGACTAGAACACAGGAAGTTCCATCTAAACATAAGGAAAATCTTCGCTTTGAGGGTTAAGAAGCACTGCAACAGGCTGTCCAGAAAGGTTTTTGAGTCTCCTCCTCTGGAGACCTTCAAGACCTACCAGGACAGACTGTGCAACCTGTTCTAGGTGAACCAGCTTTAGCAGGGGGGTTGGACTGGATGATCTCCAGAGGTCCTTTCCAACCCATACCATTCTGTAATCCTGTGATTCTGTGGTAATTTATTCCTTAACCCTTCAGCAGAAAAACCCAGCAAAGTGTTCACAGTAAACAAAGGGGCACATTAAATCACAGACTTTAGATGATTTTCTACCAGAGTAGTCTTGCTCTGGGAAACTCAGTCCTACTTTTAAGAGGCTGAATACTTTCTCAGACATAGACATGTCTCTTTTCCACCTTTGCTCTATTAGTTTGTCTGAACATTGTCCTAGCTCCCTACTGTTTAAGAATTTTGGGGGGATGATTGGTAAACATTGCTTTGGAACAATCCACAAATTTATCCTGTTACCTGTGTCCGTACAATTCCAAACTTGAATTTCACCACTGGCTGACAAAGCACAATAGTTTCCCCCCCACTCATCACTTTGTATTGATTTTTATGAATTTATGTGGGGTTGAGTAGATTTTCAGGGAAAAGCATGTTTCTTCTAAATTTTAATATGGAATCTTAGATTCTTGCCTACCATCTCCAAAGAACAGATCTCTTTTAAGAGGGCCTTAATAAATGAGTAGAACAACATTTACAGAGCACCATTTGTGCATTCAGCAGCAGTCCTCACACTGTCTGTTAAATGGAATTGGCCTTCACTTCTGTTTCTGAATGTGATGAATGGCATCATTCAATAATGTATGTTTGTCAAGTTGGAATCTTGTGCAGTGTTAAGTACAGTGTTAAGCAAGGTTCAGTCTGCATTAAAATATATTTGCTAATAAAAACAACAAAAAAAGTAAGACAGAAAAAGACAGGGAAAAACTTTGATGCAGCTATATATGCTGGATCAAATTTATATGTATATATATGCAATATCCCAGTCCCTGAGAGGAAATGAATTGTTGGGAAAGTTGTTTGACATTGAATTTACTGTGCACAAAGTGATGAAGGGAAGTATACCTTGGGATTTAAAAGGGGGGGGGGGGACCAAACCACCCTTACTCATGCAAAAATCCTTCCTTGCTTATGAAAATAGATGCATTCACATGTGAGTATGAAGGCAAATATTGTGTATTTACATGTGCTAAAGGACAAAAAATTCAGGTCCCATACACACAAATGCCTGTTAGAGGATTAGAAACCTGATCTCCTCACCATTTGAGAAGGCACGTGAGACTGTAATTCCAAACCTAGCAGCAATAACAAAAATAAAGCTGATAAGCCACACACTTTTCAGCAATTGCATCAGGAATCTAATTTCTTCCAAAATATTTAAATATGACTGTGGTCTTCCTAAATGAGTAATGAGAGTCTGTCAGTACTAATCCTAGCTCTCATGATAAACCCCAGAAAATAACACAATTAATGACATATTGAGTAGATCAAACCTTATTTGTACTAAAGCTACTCTCTCAAGAGCATTTTCTATTAACATTGCTTTCTGCAAGTGATAGAAGCTTTAACCTCGGTGTAGCAGATAAGCCACTGATCTGTCAGCAGACTTTTTCCTACCTCCCACAGTATTGCTCTTCAAAAGTTTGTTTGGAAATGAAACCAAATTCTGTTTCCTCTACAGATGGTTGACCTCTTTCAGTTAGTGGCTGCATTACTCATTTAAACAATTATACAGGTCAGAATGGTGTAATCTAAATTATTTAGTCTCTGGGTGTTTTTCAGACACCACTGACAGTCCGAGAGGACCCAGCTGCTAGCTGTACCTGGATTTGAACTCCACAAGATAACAGAGCTTGAGTTAAAAGTTTCAGTCACCATACCTTGCTTCATCTGCAGAAACACATAGCACCACAAGCAAACTACTCCTAACACACCCACGACCTTGCAGGTATCAAAACATGTGAATAACGAGGCTAATTATTCCTAGATGAAATGCCCCCAAGTGGTTTTTATTTTATTTACTTTACTTGTGGTATTTTTCCCAAACTTTTCCTGGTATTCATACAAATCTTAAAAATGTCCTTTCTTTTTTTTTTTTTCCTCCCCCCCCCCCCCCCTTCCTTTTTTTTTTTTTCTTCTTTTTTTTTTTGTTTGTCCCCCACAGGGAGCAATTCAAGTCTACCAAACAGACTAGCAAAATATTATGATAACCTTTTCTATCCTAATTTGTACTGGAGGCTGTGTGTGTGCTAGGATCAACATTAATTACTGTATAACATTTCAGCTGTGTAGTTCATAGAAATGTCAGGGAGTTAGCTAAAGGGGATGTGGGGTCCTGATACCAGCAGGGAGTAAGTGGCCTTAGCCATTGTGCTGCATGTGGATGATGGGAATTTGCTAAAATAGAATCCATAACTGAGGTGTTAAAGCTAACTAACCCCAATAAAAAGCCCTGTTTCGCCAGGAAAACCATCATATAGATAAAGAGTTCGGCAGCAATTACTTGCATTTGCTAATAAAATTTAAGTTAATAAAGTCTGGAATCCAACAGTTAGCAAAACAGACTGTAATAATGATTCCACATAATAAGGGATCTACTTTGTTAAAGTTAATATATCAGTTTGAATTAATGCATTTTAAATTCAGATTCCTTTTGCAGCTTGAATCCAAACTAATTACAGGTTTTAAATTGTCACTAGCAGGAGCTCAGCCAAGGCATATTTCCTCTCTTCTTTAGTTGCACCCTGAGAATTCATGAATCAATTTTTTTCTGGGTCATGACTTTGCCCCGCCAGGAGCAGAGAAAACCCTTCAGTGTGAAGAAAATTTAATGGCAGAGATCCCAGTACAGGCAGAATTTGCACGCAAATGGCTAGGAAGTAAATGGCAGGGGAACTTTCCAATGCATGAGAAAGAAACCTTAAAATCATTTGTAGTAATCCAAATAGCATTGAATTAAGCAAATAGTTTTAAGCACAGCAGTATCCATGACTGTCTTGGCAATTTAGGATTGTTGGATGATTTAGGAAGGCTGCTTTTGCAAGCCTTTTTTTTAAACAGTAGAGGTCACCTTAGTACAAGTCTCATCTGAAAAAAAAACCACAGCCCACAACAACAATAAACCCCCCTTTCCTACCCAGATAAATGATGTACTTCAGAAGTATGCATAACTTCCTTTCAATATTTTATATAAAGGTGGGTTTTTTTGCTTTAAACCTAAGTATGTTGTCGGTTTAATTTCATTATATTTTGCCATAGGGAATATTCAGTGTGAAAAGAGGAGGTTTTTTTCCCCCAAAGTACATCTAGAGTTTTTAATCAGTGATCTACACCTGCAATTCCTTCAAATATCTGAAACCTGGCTTGTGTTTTAAGCTTTACAATTATAGGAAGGTCTGTCAGGCCTACATGCCTGGGTTCTTGTGGAGTTTATGTCTGTTGACTACATGTTGGGGATTTGGGTTTTTGGTTTGGTTTGGTTTGGGGTTTTTTTTTTATGTCTGTTTACTGTGGGAGGAGGAAAATGTGACAGAGTAATTTGTTTCTTGGGAGGAGATTCTCAAACATAAATTGCATCTATCAAAATTTACTCATCTTCATTAAAAAAAGAAAAGAAAAGAAAAGCAAAAACAAAAAGAAAAAAAAAAAGGCATTATGAAGCCTGAAAAATCGACAAAAGATTGGTAAATTGGCATTAAAATATATCCAGCTTACTACAGGTTGACAAAGCTCTTTCTACAGTATTTGTTTTCATGACATGGCTACCTTTTATCAGCATCGTACCTAACATCACCTTGGAAACTGCTTTGTGGAAAAGCTCGACCAGACACTGAGAATGAAAGTAGAAAATTATTTGATACACACTTAGAAGATTTTATATATAGTGAAGGAATTTTTGTAACAATTTGAGACAAAATTGAGGGGGAACAGAAAAAAAACACCCCACATCTGCTGTTTAAAGTGTTTACACATTTCAAAAGGAATTATGACAAATAGCACACAATAGCTTGCCTTACATGCAAATATGTTCTTAACTAGTAAATGGTATTTGGTTTGCGCTACTAGCATCACTGGATTCTGGCTTTAAATGGTGCAAAGGAACTGCTTTGCCAATCTTTCCCTCCAGACGAGATTATTTAAAGAATAGACATTAAAAATCTTAGTTAATACCTCAAGATGATTATCTTTATACATTATCACTTCAGAAATGAAATGCCTGGGACATTCTTAAATGCTATTTTACTTCTAAATCACTCTATTAGATTTCCTGCTTGAGTGATTTGTGAAGAAAACATTACATATATATTTTTTTCTGATTACCAAACCGCATTAGACACAAAAGTCTACTTGAAACTAGTTTACAGTTTAAAAACAGGTCTAATAACAGGTGAATGCTGAAAAATATGCAAACAAAATGGCAGACATGAATGACTTCATTTAAAGCATAATTGCTTCTCATCAACCCAAGAAATCATGCAGAAACAGTCCCTGTTTCAGCCAGCCGGGGAGAGACTGGAGAAATCACTCAGGCATGGATTCTAAATGGAAGGTCCACTCCTGGGTCTCAGCCAGGGAACTGCTCCACACCCGGATCCAAGCCTAGGGACAATAGTCCTTAGAATCACAGTTCATCATAACAGATAATTATACAGCAAGTAAAACAATAAGGCATTTTGGCCTTTCAACAGATAGACTAATTGTGGACGATGGAGTGCTGCCTGGGAGGCATAAAACACACCCCTCCGTGAGTCATTTTATTGTGGTGAGGAGTGGCATGAATTTTGTGGAAAGGGATTTTAGGAACTGGTGAGTTCCATATGTTGTTTTCCCCCTGTATGTCTCGGGCACATAGCCAGAGTTTCCACGCACCCAGCTAGAAGCTTTTTTAAAAAAGAAGAAGAAAAAAAAATTTTTTTTTCTTCCCACTTGCTTGCTTAAATATTTTAAGGAACATTTCTTTTTTGGTTAGTTTTTTTCTTTTCTTCCCCCTTGTTTTAATTTCTTTCTTTCTTTCTTTCTTTTTTTTGTTCTCCCAGTAAAGTTTGCAACAGCAATTATTTTCCTTTTAAACATAATCACATTTCAACTTGGATGGAGTGGAAAGAGCTACATTGGTCTTTTCAGAGGGGGAAAAAAAAAAATATGTTCAGATTCGTTATTTTAGAGGTGGTTTTCATCTCGACGAATTCGTAGCACTGGGCCAAAATATCCTCCGAAACTGTTGTGTAGCATTGGTTTATTTTTTTTTCTGGATTGTTTGTAGAGACAAAAAATAAAACAAAATCAAGGGAGGCAATACATGCAGTTCAAGACAGAGTAGCTTGTGAATAATTTTAAATGTGTCATTCTGTTTTATGTTCAGCCAGTTCTTTTCCTTCCACTGCAAAAGATGACAAGCAAGCAAACTCTTTTCTAGCAAACACAAGTGTTAGTTCTTGGATGCCATGCAAAGAGTGCAAATGCATAAGAAGGCTGACCTCCTGCACTAGGAAACAAGTACTCTATCTCTGCAATTTGTGCAGCTCCACTGCCAGCCAATTAACTCGAAGTTGAGTTTTGACTCAAACTCATGACCCTTCAATCCCCACAGTCATGTGTTACATCTGGTATCATTGAATTAGTCCTTCCATTTTGGCTTTTTTTTTTTCCCCCCCCCTTTTTTTTTTCTTAAAAAAAAAAAAAAAGTCCACTTTCTTTCTGCCAATTTCCCCCCCCCAACTACTAATGATGATTCAAGAAGCTTTGTACACTCTCTGCATATTTGTTTGTTTTTGAGTAGAGCTCCCTTGGAAAAAAACCTGGCATACATTTTTCTTTTCTAAGAATACCATTCAATTCTGCATTTCATGATACCCTTTTTTTCCTGTGCTGTACTATAATGGTGACCATTACATCATGTACCCTGAGGGCTGTGCTTAAAGAGAGAAAGGATGGTGAAATTAGCAAAAATAAAAGGAACTCCCTGACTTGAATTCACAAACTGTGCTTGTTTTTGTTAAACAGAACAAAATCTGCGGTGACGGTAGCAAGTTCAATAACGTGTAGCGCATACGGGTTTTTTTTTCTCTCAGCTACGATGCACCTTCCTTAAGAAAGGCTTTTAAAATATTCAATGTAAACTACTGAAGATACTCATATTAAGTAGTACTCCCCAAGCTGTGAGTACATTCTTGATTTATTTTTAGTCTTGTTGTTTTTTTTCTCTCTCTCAACAATTTATTGTCCAGAACCCGGTTGCCTCCCAATTATTTGCAAATTTCCCTTTTAAAGATTCTAATCAAATGGAAAGAGGCAGTTCATTTATTGCCCTTTTTTTTTCCCCCCCCCCTTTATTTTTCTTTTTTTTTTCCTTCCCCTAGAAGTCAGAGAGTTGAAAATACACTACCTCAGACATTTTTTATTCCAGTAGTGCTTTTCTAAGAATCCTACTTAAGCTATCGAAGTACAGTGAACGGTAGCTGCGGTCGGTAAAGACAGATCATCCCAACGGTGAACGTGTAATCAGTCTTGCAGGGCTTAAAACATTCTTTGCTTGCCTTTTTTTTTTTCCCTCATCATGTCTACACTGGATTTTTCTCATTCAGCTATTGTATGTGCACTGCTTCATCCCTATGTCAGTATACCTTGATGTAAGTCCTCTACTTGCCTTTTGGAACTAGTTGAATGTATCATTCCTCATCTATACGTGTGTGTGTGTATATGTGCGCGCGCGTGTGTGCGTTGTCCAAAATACATTGGAAAATGAATATTCAGATACCAACAGAAAAGTCTAGGCTGGTGTGGGGAAAGAGATCCTATATCAAATGGGGGTTTTGTGCATTTAGAAAATATTTTTGTGGCCGTTGTAAGCCACTGTGATAATGTCATTGCATCGTGCAGAGTAAGGTTTTTAACCATCGGTGAAAACTAAGCGATGCGTTATTATTGAACGAGGTGATATTTAAATATAAAAGCAGTTGAGTGCCCTATCAGTTTCCTCTTAATATTTTGCTGGTACGAATGTTTTTCTGACTTCTAAATCACACATTTGCTAAAATGAGCTCTGCTAGATATCAGTTTGAACACAGGCACAATGTGTCTCAGTCAGATTCATAAAACAGATAGCTGAACTAGAGTTTGACTTTTGACATCAACAATCTGACTTCAATATTTCTCCACAAAAAGAGACTTCTGACTCTCATCGCTGTTTCAGTGTGATGGATAGCTTTTCAGCTGCTGACAGCAGTGAATGTAATAAACGTAATCATCCACACTGGGGGCTGAATATTTCTATTTTTTAAGTTTTCCGTCTCGTGCATTACGAATGACAAAGTAACACCTGCAGTACTGCAGTCACTCCTTTCCTGCAGAACTGAAATAGAAAAATATTATTATAAGTTGTCTATGTATTAGTGCTTCGGTGCTAAATAAGCTTTTAATTGCCTGCATTTATTTTTTTTCCCCTTTTTTTTTTTTGTCTTTTCTTCCCCTCTAAGAAACACTTGCAGAAACAGAGCTTAATCTGCGCTCTGTTTGACTTCTCTGATCATCTGGGTTTTCATTGTCATTGCTTCATAATAATTTAATGTCATATATAATGACACAAAACCAGGGGGAAAAAAACCAAAGAAGCTGCCAATCTGAACTGATACAAGTGTTCATGAGGATAAGCGTAGAAAAGCCTGATTTGTTTGTGCCAACAACATTCAGCATGGTCTGTAGCTGGGCTAGTGTTCCCTTGCCATTTCATTTTCAAACAGTCTTTCAGTGTACAGTGTAGCTGCTTAATCAGAGTGTTTTATCTACCACAATTAACGAAATGAGAGAATGTATATATTGGCAATACATTAAAAAGTATTAAAATTATGTTTACCATTTAGTTAGCTAAACATTTTACCATCCTGTTTTTTCACTCTCCTCATGTATAAGCAACTGTTATTATGTTTGCAACTACAAGTCTAGAGCTGGAGCACAAGCGTAATTCAAAATTAGTCCTAAACTTTCATTAAATGGCTTCATGGAGAAATATCTTTTGTTGATGAAAAACTTATTTGAAAGCATGTAAAGCTGCAGTTTGCTTTTTCCCCAGCCTCTGAAAGCAGTGACTTATCTTACTTTACATCTAATTAAAAGTTTATGGAGATGCAATGGATTTTTGTGCAAATTAGAATTAATTAGAGTTATTAAGAAACCATGAAAAGAAGGATTTGAGAAATAGTGAGAAATATTATTTAAACCCTAATGGAATTCAGTGAAACCCACAGGTCTATTACAGGCCCCTGATTTGCCAGGATCACTGCAGGGAATCTAACATTAATAAGCACACTGGTAATTAAATCATTTGTTACTTTGTCTGTAATGTTGTAATGTTTCACTGATACTCTGTCAGAGCTCTTTGTGCAGATCAGAGCTAATCAAAGGTAATCAATTTTCAGCATTTGAGAAATCTGTAAATGATTATACATTCATCAGATCATTTAGTGGAGTGCAAGGAAAGTGCAATGCAATTAATCTTCCTGCATGAGGAGGAATTACCACCACAGAATTCAACAGTTATAATTAATTTCATTGTCTTGCTGTGAATTTTGATTGCTTTTCTTTGGACTGTATAGTACAAATGATGATTCATTGCAAAGTATTTGCAAAGCAAACACACCAGTGTGCTATGCAAATTAAAGTAGCTGTATAACAGATAGGTTTCAAACTTCCTATTTACTCAGGGTTGTTGAGTACTAATTTGCCAAATAATTGCTTGTTAACTTTATACACTCTTCCTCTGAATATTGAGATTGGTAACCAATATAAATAGAAAGCACATGTTGTTTGATATCTCATGGTAAGTATTCAAAATACTAGTTAGCACTTAAACTTGCACTCAACTAGAAAAAAAAACATAATTTGCAACATATTTTTTTTCAAAAAAACATTCATTCTACAGTCTTTAATACTTTAATTATTTCTTTTCTTTTTTTTTTTCCAGTGTTACCTCTACTGAAAGGCCAAAAAAGATCTTTAGTGGCTTTACCATAAGCAGGCTTATAGACTTAAACCAAGGAAAACATTCATTTACCATTATTGCTTTAATATTCATTTTTCTTCATTCCTATTAGTAAATATTGAGTAGCTTTTTTCAGGATATTACCAAAGTATAGTAGAAGCCATAGACACACTTAGAAAATTGATCTGTGTCCCCCAAATACCAAGCTGTCAAAACCAAATGTTGTGCTCAAGATTCCCACACCAAACCAGAGCCTACTCGAAGTGACTGGAGTGCTGAGTAGTCACATATGCTGCTGTAGGTTGAGATACAGGACAGCAATCTGATTTTAGGCTTGGGTACAAAAGTAGATGCTACAGTCAATAAGGATGGTTTGCTCACTGTTAGTAAAACACTAAGAGAGGAGAGATGCCCGGATTTCAGAGAGGGCAAAATTTCATTGTGATGGTGCCACTTAATTTTGAAAGGTGTTGAAATGACCTCTGCAAAGAGGAATAACACAGGAGTAAGCATTCAGGTAGAAATGGTACGAGTGTGTAGTTGTAGGCTATCTACTTAATGTGTTGGTTGATTAGGAGGTAATGCCAGTTCTATGTTAAAAGATGTAATACCAGATATTGGGAATCATCAATGGATGTCTAGTTAATCATTATTGGTAGCTTTATACATCAAATGTTATTCACCTCAATTTATAACCAGCTTGAAGTTTTCATTAGAAAGGAAATCTTGCAATCCTCCATTATTTTGTTCTGTACAAATGAAGCCTGATAATAGTAATCATCTATATGATTATGTGCATATGTATGTGCATGCATGTAGGATTATGTGCTTATATATATATGTGTGTGTGTATATATGTTCTTTATAAGCCAGGTTTTCCATTGCTAAATGCTGTCTTTATGACATGATATATGTTTAAAAAAAAAACAGAAAAAAGGTAAAAAGAGACATTTCAAAGAGAGCAAGAGGATAGAACAGCACTCTCTCTTCAATATTAAATAGTGTACCTTAAACATTGTACAGCTAATTAGTGTAAGATAGTAACAGAGGTCAGGACAAGAGATGTTCTGATCTGGGAAATGCCAAAACGTGGAGCTGGAAACACTGATTATGTAAGTGCTTCTGAGAGCCCTGGAGAATTCTTAGGATGAAAGTACACAGAGGATGAAGGCATTTGAGCTCATCTCTGCATTTCAGCCTACTTGGCCATGACTAAGTCAACAGGCTGAGCCTAACTCAGTGTTTACAGTCCACAGTTGAAACTGTGGACATCTAATCTAGACATGAAGTAAATGCCATTTTCAGAATTTAAAGCTGAATAGAGAAATATTCTGACTGCTCATAATCTGTTCCACGAGCTCTCCACATCTCATGAGGGATTTTTTGCAGATTCCATGCTTTGTTGTACCAATAAAAACTGAAGTGAAGACAAATCTTAAAATTAGAGCACAACCACAGTGCATTGCATGGGCCTGAAGAGTCAATGCTGTAACTGATTTAAGAAATGGGGTTTTTTTTTGTTCTTCATCAATAGTTTTGACATCTAAAAGCCAGTGATGTGCACAACCCACTCCACATAAGTGGAAAACCATTCTTGATGGATGTTTGGTTTGCAATGGATCTATCTACTTTGGTAAGAGCTCCCATAATGGTGCTGGAAATGGTAGCAAACCAACTCTTTTCATCAAATGAGGCCCAGTTACAGTAAAAGTAATGCCTAGCATTTGAACTGATCTTAACCATCTTCATGGACTTGTTCTTCACAACTGTGGGAAAAAATGATCAAGAGAAAAATTATTATGTGCTTCTGAATCAGAGTTGTCATATGTATTCAAACAGGGAGTGAGAGGATAAGATAAAAGGCAAGTTTTTCAACCTGTGGAGTCTGTTTACTCCTAGAATCACAAAACTTCGCACACTTTGCTAGGGGTGAATCAAGGACAATCATTGTGACACTATCAAATCTGGACTCAACCTCTATGGTCCATATATTTCATTGTGCCACATTTGTTCCAGCATCTTCCTTTAATAAAGTACCAGAAAGAGGTGAAAGAGAAAGAGGTGAAATGGCAGAGTGCAATATAAAATGTAGTGTCTCCCAAATCCACATTTTCCTGTTCCATATCCCTGTATGTAGGCACAGATAATTTCACCCCCACCTTCTCCTAAATGAGAAACTGCTTATTCCATAAATTCTTCCTTTTCTCTGCTTGTATGGGAGACTTTGAATAGTTAAGATCCACACACAGCAAAGAGTTTGAAAATGGTCAGTTTGATATTGCTTAAAGGGCTTTCCCAAAGTGCACACTGACCTCTCACTGGCCCTACTGAGTTCATTTGTCTTTGTTGTCATAACCTCTGCAATATCATGGAAACCTGTGGTCATATCCTCATTCTGTGCTTCAAGCAGTTTAGCTTGGCTGAATTGCACTAGGTTCACTTTTTGTAAGTATCCCATATTTGAGTTAATTTTTAATTATTTTGCTTTCCCTTTTACTTCTTTCGATGATCTTTTATTGTCTAAAGTCTAGATTTCTGCCAAGTTTGTGAACTGCCCTTGTCAGAGTATTGCCCACAACTCTGGGTTCCTTTGTTGAAGCTGTGGAAATAAAATGAATAGTATAAAAGCTTGATGGCATCTGTGGATAGGAAACTCATTAAAAGCCTCAGCCTTCTGTTTTATTTCTAACCACATTGCCCTGTGGGATTTCAAGGTCCTGCAGGATGAAACCAGCAGGACTCATTACTTCTAAAACAATGTTTAGAGTTCTATTGGTGGTGGAATGTTCTGCCAGTCAGGTAAAAAACCTAGGCCTTTATCCTTCCTGGGACAATACCAGGCAGCTCAGAAACTGCTTGGAAAAGTCATGCCTTTGAATGCAACTGCAGGTGTTGCTCCTCAAAGACTGTTGGTACCCTCCTATGCACCCTTCAAAGGAATAATAGAAAATTCACTTTGGGATTCAAATGAAGTCTAAGAAAAATTGAAATAATAGGAACAAACTTTTGAGACTTCCTACATTTTTCCCACGAACCTATGGACCATGACTAATACCCTGAGGGCAAAAAAACATCCTTTTTCCCCTCTTACACAGGCACAGAATTCACAGTGTCAGATAAATAAGCTTCATGACCTCACCTTGTTTAAGGCTACCATTCAATTACAGGCAAAGACTAGTCACCACAGTGAGAAAAGAGTGTGGCATTCTGATTGCTGCCATTAATTAGAAATAGTTCCAAATTTATATAATGAAAGAATAGCAAAATAATAATAATTAAAAAAAACCCCAAATCTTCACCAGATATAAATTAAAACATTTAGCAAAAATGTAAACAAAGTTTGTTTGTGTAAACTTGTGGCTCACTTTTTCTGCATAATTAGATACAATTGTGAGGCTATTGTCCAATTTGTGATGGAAAGAGTAAGGACCTTGCAGGAGTGGAAGTGATTTAGCCTCTCAAAGTAGTATCATAGCTTTGTCAAGTAGAATTCTGTCATGGATTTGCCAAATAACTTGTCCATAATGTCCAGAAAGTTCAAACAGTTTATAAGAAGATTTAAGGCTGCAATAGCAAATGTTGTACCCTGGCACATATACCCATTCATTCAGCAGTATAAATCTTGGCTGCATATTGAAATACTCTTTAATAATCCAAGGCTGCAGTTATATAAAACAACAAACAATGTGAGTTATCTAAAATGTGAATTACCTAAATTGTGGATTATCTAAAATGTGAATTACCTAAACTGTGGATGGTCTAAAATGTGAATTACCTAACCTGTGGATTATCTAAAATGTGAATTACCTAAACTGTGGATGGTCTAAAATGTGAATTACCTAATTTGTGGATGGTCTAAAATGTGAATTACCTAACCTGTGGATTATCTAAAATGTGAATTATCTAAATTGTGACCTATCTAAAATGTGAATTGTCTAAATTGTGAACTATCTAATATGTGAGTGATCTAAGTGGAACATGTAACTCTTAACTTACAGATGGGGTCTTAGGAACTTTCAAACATGTTTTAAAGGAAATCTGCTTGAGCCCCACATGATCAAGTTGTACAGAGATCACATTCCTGTGATTTGTAAACCAGCAAGAGTGGACAAGAGAAAAGAGAGGAGCAGAAGAATATCCTTTTTATTTCTGAGAATTAGATTCCTTTCAACAATAACAGTGATGACACACAGATAGATTACAAACAGAGACATTGAAGAGAGTTTCTCCTTTTTTTTCAACAAGTTAGCCAGAAATAGAAATGCATGAGTTGACAGCATTTAAGCACCTCAGAATCAAAGAATTAGGAATAAATATATTAATACCTTTAAACTTTTTTTTCTTCTTTTAATCAGCTTCCAAGATTTTTATGCCCTAAAAAAAAACCCCAGTGTTAAAACTTTTTTCTTTATTTTGCTGGTTTTTCCTTTTCTTTCTGTAAACCTCTGACAATTCCAGGAGTTCTCCTATAATATCTGCCTAGAGCAGATATTTTGAATTCCTAAGGCATTATGTTTCTACAAGAAAGGAAAAAAAAAATCAGCAAAGAATTCTGACTGTAAAGTGCATGATTATTTCCTTACAGTTTGGAGTTCTATGCTCCTAATATAAATGGGTCTACATGTGGCACATATTCTTTGAGGTTTTTCTTTTACTTACATTTACATTAGAAATAGGAAACCATAGCATTATTTCTGGTGGTAAATGAGGGGACTGAAGACTATTGGATGAAAACAAATGATGTCCTTCAAAAGAAGATACAGTTGGGAGCTTTGTGTAATTGTTTCTGCATTACTGCTCCCACAGGACCAGCTGAAGAGATTACCATCCCCAGCCAACCCCCAACTGTTTGTTGCCATCCTCTTGACAGAGAACACTGCCTTGCCAGATCCACTGGTTAAATTGCTTGTGTGATCGCTCCCTAATTTATTTCAAAGTGAGTTGAGTTAGCAAAGCAGGCAGGCAAAAAAGATCTATTATTTCAGTGGTTTATGCTGGCTCATTTTAATTTTAATAGCCTAGAAAGCAATCTCAGCAGCAGCTCAGCCAGGAAAACTAAGTGGATGGCAGCTACTGAAAGCAGTCTGGGGTTGGTAAACTTCAGCTTACAGAACTACAACTGAAAGAGGAAAGATGCCCACAGCATACAGATTCAAACCAAGGTCAAGAAAAACATTTGGGCACCTATGTAACCTAAAGCACGTGGATCATTGTACTGCATTAAACAGGGCTACTAGGAAGATATTAGTTAAGATTATTCCAATTTTATAGTGGAAAATGTAAATCATAGGATAAGGATTATTTCTAATAATTTGATATATTAGGCATCTTGACTGTGTACACCTGCAAAGTTTGCCCTGCAGTCAGTGGAAGAGCTACCACCCCCAGAGCACAATTCCTATCCTTAATTCACACCTTACCAAGCAGGCCTGACATCCATCACATATTACATTCTTAAATGGTACAATCACTTTTACCAATGGCATGTGTAACTGCACTCTCCATTATAAAACATCTAATCTATATTTAGTAGTAGAAATCAGTATTTTGAAAATATCATATCTCTATACCTCTACTTCTAGCTCTATCTCCATCTCTATATCTCCATCTCTACCTCTACATCTATCTCTATCTCTCTCTATGTCTCTCTCTATCTTTCTCTATTTCTCTCTCCATCTCTACCTCTCTCTCTCTACCTCTACCTCTATCTCTGTCTCTAACTATCTCCATTTCCATCTCTATCACTATCTCTATATCTCCATCTCCATCTCATCTCTATCATCTATCTTTCTTTCTTTCTTTCTCTTTCTTTCTTTCTTTCTTTCTTTCTTTCTTTCTTTCTTTCTTTCTTTCTTTCTTTCTTTCTTTCTTTCTTTCTTTTCTTTCTTTCTTTCTTTCTCTTTCTTTCTTTCTTTCCTTTCTTTCTTTCTTTCTTTCTTTCTTTCTTTCTTTCTTTCTTCTTTCTTTCTTTCTTTCTTTCTTTCTTTCTTTCTTTCTTTCTTCTTTCTTTCTTTCTTTCTTTCTTTCTTTCTTTCTTCTCTTTCTCTTCTTTCTTTCTTTCCTTTCTTTCTTTCTTCTCTTTCTTTCTTCTTTCTTTCTCTTTCTTCCTTTCTTCCTTTCTCCCTTTCTCCCTTTCTCCCTTTCTCCCTTTCTCTCTTTCTTTCTCTCTTTCTCTCTTTCTTTCTTCTCTTTCTTTCTCTCTTTCTTTCTCTCTTTCTTTCTCTTCCTTTCTTCTCTTCTTTCTTTCTTTCTTTCTTTCTTTCTTTCTTTCTTTCTTTCTTCTTTCTTTCTTTCTTTCTTTCTTTCTTTCTTTTCTTTCTTTCTTTCTTTCTTTCTTTCTTTTCTTTCTTTTCTTTTCCTTTCTTTACCTTTCTTTCTTTCTTTTCTTTCTTTACTTTCTTTCTTTCTCTCTCTCTCCATATATATCTTTTCCTGTATCATCTATTAGTGCCATCAGTTCTTACTTTAACTTCCTTTAACCCTGTAGCTTTCCTGGCTTCAAATAAACATTTACACTGTAATTAACTTTACAAATAAATGCACTCAGTCATGCCCAAACCACACAAAAAGTCTTTGGGATTAACTGAATATATATACATACATTAACTATATAGATCTCTTTATATATAGTGCCCTAAAAAAATGGTCATTTTGAGAAGCATAAAAACGGAATGTCTAAGATAAACCATTTTTTACATTGTCCAGGGAGGTGGTTGAGGCCCCATCCCTGGAGATGTTATAGACCAGGCTGGATGAGGCTCTGGCCAGCCTGATGTAGTGTGGGGTGTCCCTGCCCATGGCAGGGGGGTTGGAACTAGATGATCCTTGTGGTCCCTTCCAACCCTGACTGATACTATGATACTATGATATTATGATACATTCTGAGTCTGAAATTTACTTTCCAAGTTTATTTTAAAATGTGCTGTCAGAATCACAGAATGGTAGTGGTTGGAAGGAATGTCTGGAGATCGCCTTGTCCAATCTCACTGCTAATGCAGGTATGCCTAGATCAGGTTGCACAGGAACACTTCCAGCTGAGTTTTCAGCCTCCAGAGAAGGAAACCCCACAACCATTCTGGACAGCCTGTTCCTGTGCTCTGACACCCTCAAAGTAAAGAAGCTTTTCCTTAAATTCAAGAGAACATAGAACTAGGGAGTCCATAACTCAACACAATACTTGAGATGTTACCTCACCAAGGCAGAGTAGAGGGAGAGGAGAATCTCCCTGGATGTGCTGACCACACTCTTCTTAATGCACCATAAGATATCATCGGTCTTGTTGGCTACAGGGGCACACTGTAGGCTCATGGTAAACTTGTTATCCACCAGGCTTCTCAGTTCCCTCTCTGCAGAGCTGCTTTCCACCAGGTCAACTCCTAACCTGTTCTAGTGCCTAGGGTTATTCCTCCCTAAGTGCAGGATCCTACACATGTCCTTGTTGAACTTCATGAAGTTTCTTTCTTCCCAAATCACTAGTCTGTCCAGGTAAAGGTTCAAACTTTCTAGACTTGAGTAGTCTTTGTTTACATTATATATACAAAGGTTGAAAGTCTTTCTATCATCTTAGAAACTTCCTTCACAGCCTCAAATTCAGTAAGCTTGACACCTCTATTTTGCCAGGTGAAAGATGATTTCATTAAATCATCTCTCTTTTGGCAGTGTATGCTTGACTTGAAACTTCCTAAATTATTTCCTGCACATCCTCCTGGTAAGGGGTAAGAGCTGTGCAGAAATGGCTAAATGTGCTAATAATGGTTGTTTACTGACTAGTGGTACTATCATATTCACTCATTAGTGGTAGTACCGTATCCAGTATTTCATGTAGAATGACATCATAAACATGACCGGTCTAAAGAATTCTCAGGTTTTGAATTCTGCTTCAATAGTAGCAGGGAAGGATAAATGATCTTAAGTGTGAGAATACAAAGCTGAAATGTTTCAGAATCTAATTACAAAATTGTATAAAATGTGTAGTCAGGGAAATAGGATGATCTTGAATTCTGTGAATATATTTTCCATAGAAGTTGTAAGTGCATGCCAAAAACCCAAACCAAACTCAAAAAGCTAGTGAAAATGTTGTAGTTCTGACACTCACAACACAGAACTCTTTCTCCTTCTTGACAGATCAAAACATGGCTTCTTCATATTGCATTTGGATATGAAGAGTTAGGTTCCTCATTCCTCGAGTATTACAGTTTTAGTTTAATTCATGTATCAGTATAGAATCATAGAGTGCATTGGGTTGGAAAGGACCTTCGAAGGTCATCTTGTTCAATCTCTCCACGGTAAGCAGGGACAGCTTTAACTAGATCAAGTTAGATCAGCACCAGAATGAGAGGACACAGTCTCAAGCTGCGCCAGGGGAAGTTTAGGCTCAAGGTGAGGAGAATGTTCTTCACAGAGAGAGTTGTTGGCCATTGGAATGTGCTGCCAAGGGAGGTGGTGGAGTCACCATCCCTGGAGGTGTTCAAGAGGGGATTGGACGCAGCACTTGGTGCCATGGTCTAGTAGTCATGAGGCCTGTGGTGACAGGATGGACTTGATGATCTTTGAGGTCTTTTCCAACCTTGTTGATTCTATGATACTATGATTCTAAGTTGCTCAGGGTCCCATGAAATTTGACTTTGAATGACTTCAGGGATGGGGCCTCTACTGCCTTCTTGGGCAACCTGTTCCAGTATTTCACTACCATCATTGTCAAGAACCTCTTCTTAACATCCATATCCAATATCTAGGATCTATGTAGGACATACAGCACATCATATTAGCTGGGGATATAATTCTAAACACCTTATTGTGTTTCAGAAACCTGGAATATGCAAAAGCTGGCATGTGGAGGAAAACCACCAGTGAGGAACACAGTTACAATAAAATTTCACACAATACACAGAGTGGTTTAGAACACGAAATGTAGGTGTTCAATTACTGAAGATACAGATCTCTGTGGTCCAGCCTTACTCTAAGGATCCTAGTTCATGCTTCAGGCTGCAAGTTTTCTGCTGACAGCGGCAGATGTGATAGCATTTGTTTTTGTGTAACTGTTTAGTCTGGAGAAGAGAAGGCTCCCAGGAGACCTTATTGTGGCCTTCCAGTATCTTAACGGGGCCTACAAGAAAGATGGGGAGGGACTTTTTAGGGTGTCAGGTATGATAGGACTAGGGGGAATGGAGAAAAAACTATAAATGGGTAGATTCAATTGGATGTTAGGAAGAAGTGAAATACTGGAACAGGTTGCCCAGGGAGGTGGTAGAAGCCTGGAGGGTTTTATGTCCAAGCTGGATGTGGCTCTGAGCAACCTGATGTAGTGTGAGGTGTCCCTGCCTATGGCAGGGGGGTTGGAACTAGATAATCCTGGAAGTCCCTTCCAACCTTAACAATTCTATGATTCTATCCCTCACTTGGACAACTTGAGAGGCATTAAGGTTGTGTGCAGGTGAAGTTATCCTCTGAACCCAAGTTTCTCATGCTGTGCAAGAATTGCCTGCAAGACATTCTTGCCCTGTTTTGTGTCACTGAGAAAGAATACGAATATGGAGTAGATATCAAGAAGAAGGTTTGTAACACCTTGCTCTGCTGATAAGGTGTATTTCATCTTTCCATAGCTAAGTTTCCCTGCTATCTCCTTCTTTCTTAAGAGGGATTTACTCTTACTCTGTTGTTAGGTGCAAAGTGAAAAAGAAACCTTTCTTTCTTGCTTATAATCTTATTGATTCTATGCTTCTATTCTATGATTCTATTTTTCAGTCATTTTTTGAAAGCAGTACTGAATCACAGAATTGTTGAGGTTAGAAGGGACCTCAGGGATCATCCAGTTCAACTCCCCTGCCATAGATCAGGTTACCCAGAGCCACATCCAGCCTGGCCTTAGAAACCTCCAGGACTGGACATGGTACTTGGTGCCATGGCCTAGTAGTCATGAGGTCTTGGGTGACAGGTTGGACTTGATGATCTTGGTGGTCTGTTCCAACCTTGTTGATTCTATGATTCTTCCTCTTTGCAGAATCACAGAATGTTAAGATCTGGAAGGGACCTCGAAGGATCATTCAGACTAACCCCCCCTGCCTGAGCAGGATCACAGTATCACAGTATCGCCAAGGTTGGAAGAGACCTTGAGGATCATCAAGTCAAACCTATCAACACAGACCCATGACTAGACCATGGCACCAAGTGCCACATCCAGTCTCCTCTTGAACACCTCGAGGGATGGTGACTCAACCACCTCCCTGGGCAGCCCATTCCAATGACTAATGACTCTCTCAGTGAAGAACTTTCTCCTCACCTCGAGTCTAAACCTCCCCTGGCACAGCCTGAGACTGTGTCCCCTTGTTCTGGTACTGGTTGCCTGGGAGAAGAGACCAACCCCTTCCTGGCCACAACCACCTTTCAGGTAGTTGTAGAGGGCAATGAGGTCACCCCTGAGCCTCCTCTTCTCCAGGCTAAACAATCCCAACTCCCTCAGCCTCTCCTCATAGGGCTTGTGCTCAAGGCCTCTCCCCAGCCTTGTTGCCCTTCTCTGGACACATTCAAGTGTCTCGATGTCCTTCTTAAACTGAGGGGCCCAGAATTGGACAAGGTGCGACCTAACCAATGTAGAGTACAGGGGCACAATGACTTCCCTGCTCCTGCTGGCCACACTATTCCTAATACAGGCCAGGATGCCATTGGCCCTCCTGGCCACCTGGGCACACTGCTGGCTCATATTCAGGCAGCTGTCAATCAGCACCCTCAGGTCCCTCTCTGTTTGGCAGCTCTCCAGCCACTCTGACCCCAGCCTGTAGCTCTGCATGGGTTTGTCATGGCCAAAGTGCAGCACTCGGCACCTGGACTTGTTGAATGCCATCCCATTGGGCTCTGCCCATCTGTCCAGTTGGTCGAAGTCCCTCTGCAGAGCCTTTCTACCCTCTAACTGACTAACATCTGCCCCTAACAGTATCACAGTATCGCCAAGGTTGGAAGAGACCTCGAGGATCATCGAGTCCAACCTGGATCAACTATAGCAGATCACACAGGGGTGCATCCAGGCAGGTCTTGAATATCTCCAGAGAGGAAGACTCCACAATGCCCCTGGGCAGCCTGTTCCAGTCTTCCATCGCTCTCACAGTGGGAGAAAATCTTGTCTTGTCACATTGATTAATCATTTAAGTTTCTGACATGTTTTCTTATTATTGCTTAATACTAGTGTTGGTGCTAAATGATAACACAGGTGTGTACATTTGTTGTTTACTCTGGGATGCCTAACATAAAACTTTCTATTAAAACTAAATTCTAACATACCAACGTGATAATGATTCTGAAAACCCCTCTGCTTTTGAAGTCTATTGATATCTTTAGTCAAGAAAAGAGTTCCATATCCTACCATTGACACACAAAGAAATAAACAAAACTAAGTTGGAGAACAGACCTGCCTAACATACGGCTCAGGGACTTCATGCAGCTCGCAAAGAGCTTCTGTAGCATGCCAGCTATTTAACAGCAATGTGTACTGTTATAAAAAGCAGGGTGTGCATCCCGGCTGGGCTTTTAACCAACCACTCAGCTGAAAGCAGCTGATGAAATGTGTATCTCCTGGCCAGACATAAGGGTAGGTGGGAGGACATTATTTATAGTAAGGGAGGAAAGGCAAGAATCACTGGACAGTCATGGCTAGGGGGTAAACTCAGTGGGAGCAAGGGAGGGTCAGCACTGTAGCACAGAAGGAAGAATGGACCTGGTATTAATACAACAGATTCCAGTGGCTTACATACTTGTAGGGGGTATCCATGTTTAATAATTTCATCATTACTTCCATTCTTGCCTCTGTGTCCTGGGCTGTGTCAATAGCAGTGTGACCAGCAGGACAAGAGACATGATTCTGTGCCTGTACTCTGCTCTCAAGAGACCCCCACCTGGACTAATGGATCCAGTTATGGTGCCCACAGCATGAGAACAGAATAGAATAGAATTAACCAAGTTGGAAAAGACCTTCAAAACCATCAAGTCCAACCTATCACCCAACACCATCTTATCAACTATACCTTGGCACCAAGTGCTTCATCCAGTATCCTCTTATACACCTCCAGTGATGGTGACTCCACCACCTCCCTGGGCAGCAAATTCCAATGACAGATCAGTCTCTCTGTGAAGAACTTCTTCCTAATATCTAGCCTAAGAGGGACAGAGTTGATGGAGAGGGTCCAGAGGAGGGCCACAAAGATGAGCTGAGAACTGGAACACCTCTCCTATGGGGACTGGCTGTGAGAGTTGGGTTGTTCAGTCTGGAGAATAGAAGGCTCCAGGGAGACCTTATAGCAACCTTCCAGTATCTGAAAGGGCTCTACAAGAAAGCTGGGAAGGGACTTTTGATAGGGGCTTGTAGCAATAGGATGAGACAGAATGGATTGGAGATTGAGGAGGGTGAATTTAGGCTGGATATTAGGAAGAGGTTCTTTACAGTGAGTGTGGTGAGACACTGGAACAGATTGCCCAGAGAGGTCATTTATGTCCCCTCCCTGGTGGTGTTCAAGACCAGGTTGGATGAGTCCTTGAGCAGCCTGGTCTAGAAGAAGGGTGTTGGAATTCAATGATCTTTAAGGTTCCTTCCAACCTAAACCATTCTATGTATCTATGAATCTGAACTGAGTCAATCAAACTTTTGAGATGAATGAGTGCCTCTGCTTGCACTCAGACCAGCAAGAAAAAAAATACACAATACAATGTTAAGTGTTTGTTGCATGCCTAAGTTTAATGTAAGTCTTTAGAGCACAGAAACCCCTGCACTCATGGTTTGCTAATTGTTTTTCTTACCATCTTTTAGGTTTATTATTACATGTTACATTTTACTGAATTATTCCTGTTATAGTTCTGGTACTTCACCCTCCCCCCAAAAAATATTTAAAACTCTCTGGTATTATGGTAGGACTTGAAATACTCAGGTGTAAGAGCAAATATGCTTTTCCTAAATATGGTTATCTTAAGGTGATAAGAGACAAGATTACCATCTCAAAGGCAGTTACCTTGACATAACAGGTTACTGCTGTCAAAAGGAAAAAGCAGTATTTTCCTTTCCTCTCGTAATTCTTTCCTCCTCTCTGCCACTTTTAGCAGCGGTGAGAGGTTAAATATCATGTAACACAGGAACTGAGCCAGAGAGCACGAATATACCTCTGAAGGTACCTGCTTGGGAGTGTTCCTGAAAAATGTCCTCTGATGGGAGTCAGACAGCAACTTTCTCACACAGAAAGGTTTCTGTCCCCATGGCCCTGAAAGGCACATTTACAGGAAGAAGTGGTCAAGAGAAAGAGAGCAACAATGAGGCACTGAGAAATGCATCTCGTGCATCCATGGTGTAAGCAGACAAAGCGTTCTTTCTTCCTTCCATTTCTGCATTGCATCTTTGTCTTCTATAAACATTTGCAGCATTATTGCATCCTTGGAGTGTTGTGGATAAATGCTTGTGTTTGCACTTGACCACAAGAAGTTAATTGCAAGCTAAGTTATTCTACACACACGATGAACGATGGGAAATGCTTAAACTGGGAGACTGGACTACATCACTTTCTCAGGTTACCTTTTTTTTTAACTTCACAGGACAGGTGAAGAGAGAACCTCAGTGAGACCAGGAGGGACAGAACATGCCATGAAAAAATGGGATCCCTGGTTCACAGTAAGATTTTGGGAAGCACACCTAACCCTTGACCATGACAAGATACCCATCACAGTGTGAAATTGCAATATGTTGGTGACTAAAATGGAAGAAAAAGAAAGCTGCCCACAATTAAATTATTTTTCTTAAAAAAAAAAAAAAGGCTCCTGACTTATGAAAATTCTTAGAACAATACCAGGATGTATTTAGATTAAGTCTGAGATTGTTTATTATGTCAACAAAAGAAGCAATGCTTGAGGGAGAGATACGGACAGAACGCGGAACTGCTGAAATTAGTGAGGAGTCTGTAACTATAAGTGTTATATGTGCTGCATATGGCAGGAAACAAAATCACAGATTAAAATCCTTATAAGCTATTTACATCCTTCAGCATTGAAACAATGAGTTTACAGTGACTGAACTTGGTGTTTCTCTGCCTAAGTGACTTGACACAAGTTTTACCTGCTTGCTTTCTGGTGCTTGATTGCTGCCTTGGTAGCATTTTGCTAACTCACCATCATCTGTATCAGGAACAGTGTGGCCAGCAGGAGCAGGGAGGTCATTCTGCCCCTGTGCACCACACTGGTTAGGCCACACCTTGAGTATTGTGTCCAGTTCTGGGCCCCTCAGTTTAGGAAAGAGGTTGACTTGCTGGAGCGTGTCCAAGGAAGGGCAACAAAGCTGGGGAGGGGTTTGGAGCACAAGCCCTGTGAGGAGAGGCTGAGGGAGCTGGGGTTGCTTAACCTGGAGAAGAGGAGGCTCAGAGGAGACCTTATTGCTCTCTACAACTACCTGAAAGGGGGTTGTAGCCAGGTGGGGGTTGGTCTCTTCTCCTAGGCAAGCAGCACCAGAACAAGAGGGCACAGTCTCAAGCTGTGCCAGGGGAGGTTTAGGCTGGATGTTAGGAAGAAATTCTTCATAGAGAGAGTGATTGCCCATTGGAATGTGCTGCCCGGGGAGGTGATGGATTTGCCATCACTGGAAGTGTTTAGGAGGAGACTTGATGGGGTGCTTGGTTGCATGGTTTAGTTGATTAGATGGAGTTGGATGATGGGTTGGACACAATGATCTCGAAGATCTCTTCCAACCTGGTCTGGTCTATTCTATTCTATTCTATTCTATTCTATTCTATTCTATTCTATTCTATTCTATTCTATTCCTTTTTTTTTTTTTTTTCTCTTA
Organism: Melanerpes formicivorus; assembly: GCF_026170545.1. Classification (NCBI taxonomy): domain Eukaryota; kingdom Metazoa; phylum Chordata; class Aves; order Piciformes; family Picidae; genus Melanerpes; species Melanerpes formicivorus. Next base: position 1,562,798 of record NW_027142401.1, on the reverse strand, counting down.
TTTTGTATTGCAATCTCAGTTTGAACCTTTTCTTTTTTTCCCTTTTTTCATAAACCATTTCATGGGAACATAAATATAATTACAGATACATCCCTACATTCTAAAAGCTTCCTGTGCAATACACAGCACTGCTCTTGTACTTGCATGTTAAATGTCTTGGAAAATTCACAGTATCACAGTATCACTTAGGTTGGAAAGGACCTCGAGGATCATCGAGTCCAACCTATCAACACAGACCCCATGACTAGACCATGGCACCAAGTGCCACGTCCAATCTCCCCTTGAACACCTCCAGGGTCGATGACTCAACCACCTCCCTGGGCAACCCGTTCCAATGACGAATGACTCGCTCGGTGAAGAACTTCCTCCTCACCTCGAGTCTAAACCTCCCCTGGCGCAGCTTGAGACTGTGTCCTCTTGTTCTGGTGCTGGTTGCCTGGGAGAAGAGGTCAAACCCTTCCTGGCTACAACCACCTTTCAGGTAGTTGTAGAGGGCAATGAGGTCACCCCTGAGCCTCCTCTTCAGTTACCTTGTAATACTTCACGTGTTCTTAGTCTAACACTGTTCTCTCATTTGAACTAAAGCAAGCAGCTACATTCAGATCCTAGACTGATGGAAACATCTTTGGTGACATCAACTGAGATTTTTTCCAAGCAAAATTTCTGCTGATATAGCTCGAAGAAAGTAAAAAAATTCCATCTCTGCTTGAGAGAAAGCAGGCCTGTAACATTCAAATGTGCATGAGAGATGTTTGCCTTTTCCTCTTATTTGCATGTGTCTCATAAATATGCCTTACAAATATTACTGATATACATTCAGCTCGTTGCTTATGCATAAGGGGTGCAGCCTCCCAAAAGGACATGTTTTTCTACGCTGTAACAGGATCTATTTGTTTATTTCTCCCCAGTGTTTGTGCCACTGCAGTCGAATTTGCAGCCCACATTTCTTGAGGATATACCACTCAGTTTGAAGTTATGGTGATGATTTTCATATCCCTTTTTTTTTTTTTTTCTTTTCTTTTTTTTTTTTTCCATTCCTTCAAGCAAGATGAAGGGAAAAGAAAAAAAAATTGTTCCAGCAAAAGCGTAAGAAAGCTATTTTAAGATTCTTGGGAGAAAAATTAATATGTTGCGATGATGATATTTCATCTTAATCTGGCATCGCCCAGGCTTGTCTCTTTCAAGGAAGGGAGGACATCTGGGGATGAGTGAAAGCCACAATAAAATAAGATCTTTTTCACTGAAACTGAAATGTGATGGCATCGTTGCTTCTTGACAGTTAGAGATTCAATAAGGAGGAATAAGTGGTACGATAAAGGTGCGTGATTTGCTGCTATATGCAATTACAGGAGCTGCACAATACTGAAATTTTGCAAGGGACTGAACTGATATTTTAGAAATAAAAAAAAATAATGTGCAGTAGAAGGTAGTTGTACTTATGGATATTCATAGCACAAAAGGGGCAGATGTTAGTCAGTTGGAGGGTAGAAAGGCTCTGCAGAGGGACCTCGACCGACTGGACAGGTGGGCAGAGTCCAATGGGATGGCATTCAACAAGTCCAAGTGCCGAGTGCTGCACTTTGGCTACGGCAATCCCATGCAGAGCTACAGGCTGGGATCACAGTGGCTGGAGAGCTGCCAAACAGAGAGGGACCTGAGGGTGCTGATCGACAGCCACCTGAATATGAGCCAACAGTGTGCCCAGGTGGCCAGGAGGGCCAATAGCATCCTGGCCTGCATTAGGAATAGTGTGGCCAGCAGGAGCAGGGAGGTCATAGTGCCCCTGTGCTCTGCTCTGGTTAGGCCGCACCTTGAGTACTGTGTCCAGTTCTGGGCCCTCAGTTTAAGAAGGACATCGAAACACTTGAGCGTGTCCAGAGAAGGGCAACAAGGCTGGGGAGAGGCCTTGAGCACAAGCCCTGTGAGGAGAGGCTGAGAGAGCTGGGATTGTTTAGCCTGGAGAAGAGGAGGCTCAGGGGTGACCTTATTGCCCTCTACAACTACCTGAAGGGTGGTTGTAGCCAGGAAGGGGTTGGCCTCTTCTCCCAGGCAACCAGCACCAGAACAAGGGGACACAGTCTCAGGCTGTGCCAGGGGAGGTTTAGACTCGAGGTGAGGAGGAAGTTCTTCACCGAGTGAGTAATTCGTCATTGGAACGGGTTGCCCAGGAAGGTGGTTGAGTCATCGACCCTGGAGGCGTTCAAGGGGAGAGTGGACGTGGCACTTGGTGCCATGGTCTAGTCATGGGGTCTGTGTTGATAGGTTGGACTCGATGATCCTCGAGGTCCTTTCCAACCTAAGTGATACTGTGATACTGTGATACTGTGAAAAGCAAATACTATGCCTCCAAGTAGCTGGAGAGAATTGCAGCCAACAGGAATCCCGCTGTAAATTAACGATGTGTTTTTCACGTGGTGAATTAAGACTGGACAGAAGCAAGGAGAGGCTAGTAGGATGGACAGGTGATTGGTGAACCAATCTTGTTTAAAGAGCCTTGAAACACCTCACTAGTTTGTCTAATCTAACAGATTGAAAGTTAAGAGAGGATAAATGCTATCAGTAAATTCTTCAGCCAGGTATGAGGAGAAAGAATTATCTGAAGGGGGCCTACAACAAGGCTGGGGAGGGACTTCTCAGGATCTCAGGTAGTGATAAGACTAGGGGGAATGGAATGAAGCTGGAGGTGGGGAGGTTCAGACTGGACGTGAGGAGGAAGTTCTTCACCATGAGAGTGGTGAAGCCCTGGAATGGGTTGTCCAGGGAGGTGGTCGAGGCCCCGTCCCTGGAGGTGTTTAAGACCAGGCTGGATGAGGCTCTGGCCAGCCTGATGTAGTGTGGGGTGTCTCTGCCCATGGCAGGGGTCTTGGAACTAGCTGATCCTTGTGGTCCCTTCCAACCCTGACTGATACTATGATAAAGAATAAATTATTTAAGCTGTGCTGGCAAAGAGCATTCAGATATGAATAATCGATGAGGAATTTCAAACTAGTGATAAAAATAAGATTTCTAGCCCTTACTGAACTCAGGTTCTGGACATCCCAGTTTGTCACATCCAAATAAAGAAAAGAAAAAAATAAAAAAGGACTTAAATACTTTAAAACAGCACATTCAATGTTTCTGGTGTGAATTTCATGCATCAGTCTCTTCTGCAATGATTAATCACAGAATCACAGTATTATTGAGGCTGGAAAAGACTTCTGAGATCATCAAGTCCACCCTATGACCTAACACCACCACATTGACAAGAGCATGTCACTAAGTGCCACATCTGATCCTGCCTTAAAGACCTCCAGTGATGGTGACTCCACCACCTCCCTGAGCAGTCCATCCCAGTACCTAATCAGTCTTTCTGTGAGGAAGTGCTTCCTAATATCCAACCAACCTTTGGGAAGTTTTACACAGAGAGAATGATTGCCCATTGGAATGGGCTGCCCAAGGAGGTGGTGGAGTCACCATCACTGGAGGTGTTCAGGAGGAGACTTGATAAGGTGCTTGGTTGCGTGGTATAGCTGATTAGGTGGTGTTGGGTGATGGGTTGGACATAATGATCTTGAAGGTCTCTTCCAACCTGGTCTGGTCTATTCTATTCTATTCTATTCTATTCTATTCTATTCTATTCTATTCTATTCTATTCTATTCTATTCTATTCCATTCCACTCCACTCCACTTCACTGCACTCCACTCCACTCCACTCCATTCCATTCCATTCCATTCCATTCCATTCCATTCCATTCCATTCCATTCCATTCCATTCCATTCTATTCCTCCCCTGGTGCAGCTTCAGGCCATGCCCTCTTGTCCTGTCACAAGTTGCCTGGTAGAAGAGCCTGATGCCCATCTGACTACAACTTCCTTTTAGGTAGTTGTAGAGAGTGGTAAGGTTCCCTCTAAGTCTTCTCCAGGCTGAAGAAGTTCTATACAGAGAGAGTGATTGCCCATTGGAATGGGCTGCCCGGGGAGGTGGTGGAGTCGCCATCACTGGAGGTGTTCAGGAGTAGACTTGATGGGGAGTGCTTGGTGCCATGGGTTAGTTGTTTAGGTGGGTTGGGTTGTTTGATGGGTTGGACATGATGATCTTGAAGGTCTCTTCCAACCTGGTTTATTCTATGTTCTATGTTCTAACACCCCCAGCTCCCTCAGCCTTTCCTTGTACTGCTTTCCCTCCAGCCCCCTCACCAGTCTCGTTGCTCTCCTCTGGACATCACATGAAGAGCAGTGTTATTTAATATGGCTCTCAGTCTCAATCTCAATTTCAGTACGGATTTATGGATGTGAGTTTGAAACACCCCTACACAACTTTTGCAGCTCATTTTGTCTCTTTATTACAAATGTTTTTATTTCTCTCCTACATAATCAAAAACCAGGTTCCTGTTTTTCTTAAATGCCAACTGCTAGGACATAACACTTTTTTGGCAGTCATACAGATGAGATCTGTTGTCAGCATAAACTATTAACTAATATAATTAGCATCAGATAAAATATTCTGATAATATTGGAGAAATGACAACCCAATCAATAGAAACCACTGGGTTACATTTCAAGTTGCATTTGCTTATACGTGGTATCAATCATCTCTGCCTGTTGCCTAAGAATTAGTAATCAGAAAGACATCTTTCTGAGAACATTTTTACCCCCCCTTTATGTCTCTTCTTTGTAAATTCTTCAGGAAACGATTCTGCAGGAGTCTCAGTCACACTTTCCTGGTGCAAAAAGGAAAGTGGTGGAAAGAGAAGCATCAGCTTCAGGGACACCTTCCAAAAGCTGTGTCAAGAAAGAAACTAGAGTGAAGAACTGGTGTTAGGGGTGTGCTGCCATGGTCATATTCTTGGGTTCTAAGGGGCAGAGGAGGGAGGAGTGCAAGTCATGGAGGGTGTGAGGCTGCAAAATTGTGCTGAGTACAGATTCTAAGTGTAGTTGTCGAAACACTGCAAAGTATCTGGTATCTGGTCTCAACATGCCCATCTTATTGATTGTTGATATATGCAAGGCTTCAACCTGCACTGCTTTTTCTCTGTATAGTCTACCCACAGATCTATCTACCTTATTGCCCTACCAACAGCAAACTATCCCATATGCCTCATAAAGCTCCTGAACACCAGCCAAAGTTAATCCTTCTATACCTTCATTCAATTTATACTGCCATCTCCATCAGAGAGCAGATACATGAACAGAACTAGCTTCATGTTAGGAGTTAGACACACAAAATTCTACCACTGTCCCATGGGAGACTTGTGAATGATGCAAGACATCTCAGATCAACATAAAAATGTATTTTCCTCTTCAGTGTTTCTGTCCCTCAATAACTATAAACAGTTATTAACTCCTTAATTCTTCTTCTGGTTCACATGGTGAATTCATTCCTGCCAAGAAAAAAGCAATCAGGCCATGGAAGGTGGTGAAAAGTGAAAAAGAGAGCTGTTCCCTACTGAAAAAGTTACTTTAGACTGGAGGGAAAACATAATTACAGATTATTATCACAGATTACCTTTTCTACATATATATGCACTAATAAAATCACTTAATAGATGATTAATTTTATATATTTTTACATTTGTCATAAATCAAATGCATAATAAATGAAAATATCATCACCTGTCAAAACTATCCTCAGAAATTATTGGAGAACGGCTTGGGGGTGTCAGCTGATGAAAAACTCAGCATGAGCTGGCAATGGTCGATGGCAGCCCAAAAGCCCAACTGTATCCTGAGCTGCATCAGAATCAGTGTGACCAGCAGGATCAGGGACTTGATGCTGCTGCTCTACTCTGCTCTAGTGAGACCCTCCCTGGAGTAATACATCCAATTATGATGTCCCAAATGCAAGAAGGACATTAAACTGTTGGAGTGGGTCCAGAGGAGGCCATGAAGATGATCAGAGCGCTGGAGCATCTCTCCTGTGGGGACAGGCTGTGAGAGTTGGGGCTGTTCAGTTTGGAGAAAAGAAGGCTCCAGGGAGTAGCCTTCCAGTATCTGAGAGGGGTCTACAAGAAAGCTGGGAAGGGACTTTTGATAGGGGCTTGTAGTGACAGGATGAGACAGAATGGATTGGAGCTTGAGGAGGGTAAATGTAGGCTGGATATTAGGAAGAAATTCTTTACAGTGAGTGTGGGAGACACTGAAACAGGTGGCCCAGGGAGACTGTTCATGTCCCCTCACTAATGGTGTTCAAGGCCAGGCTGGAGGAGACCTTGAGGAGCCTGGTCTAGTGCAAGATGTCCCTGCCCATGGCAGGGGTGTTGGAACTCAATGATTTTTAAGATCTATTCTAACCCAAACCATTCTATGAAAACATTTAAATTTTGTTAAACACAATTCCAAAGTACTGAGGGAGAAAAGTAGTAGCCTTTATCTCCTTCCAGTAAGCTTTAAAACTAACTCAATAAACACAGTAATCTTAGTTCCAAATATATTCTCTTACTTGTCACTAAAAACTTCATGGCCAAGAGAAACCAGTTCATTTAGTTCCCATGTCAGTCTATGTCAGCTCTTAGTCACTGTACAAAACACATAAGAAAGGGTAAAAAATGCAGAAGAAAACAATCCACTTTTTGCCTTTCATGTGTGGGATCATTATGGTTTATTTAAAAGATGTAAGAGCCACAGAAACTATGTTTAGAATCTATTGCATACAAACTACTTTAGCAAGCCTCCAGGGAACAAGAGTGTTGTGTGTTTTCTAGACTTCCATGGTATTTGCCCAAGGATGGACTAAAGGTCAGTGTCTTATATTCCCCTCTCAATTTTTACTGAATGCCTTATACTCTCCTCTAATTTTTTACTAAATCCACTGGCATGTAATGGCTAAACTAGAATGTTCCAAACTCTCAGAGGTGTTTTGAGGTGAACATTCTACTTATGTACCAACATCCCACCACAGGTGCACACTGTTAGTTCTCTCCTTTGACCTGCTTGTTTGATCTGCTTGCTTACTTTTGCAGGCAACTTGGGAAGGGAAGAAAACCCTAATTCCTCTTGAAACAACGCCACTTAAAGTTTCATAGTTTCATAGTTTCATAGTTTCATTCAGGGTTGGAAGGGACCACAGGGATCATCTAGTTCCAACCCCCCTGCCATGGGCAGGGACACCCCACACTAGATCAGGCTGGACAGAGCCTCATCCAGCCTGCTCTTAAACACCCCCAGGGACGGGGCCTCGACCACCTCCCTGGACAACGCATTCCAGGGTCTCGCCACTCTCATGGTGAAGAACCTCCTCCTCACATCTAGCCTGAATCTCCCCACCTCCAGCTTCATTCCATTCCCCCTAGTCCTAGCACTACCTGAGATCCTGAGAAGTCCTTCCCCAGCCTTCCTGTAGGCCCCTTTCAGATACTGGAAGGCGACAATTAGGTCACCTCGGAGCCTTCTCTTCTGCAGACTGAACAGCCCCAACTCCTTCAGTCTGTCCTCACAGGAGAGGTGCTCCAGCCCTCTGATCATCCTTGTGGCCCTTCTCTGGACACGTTCCAGCACCTCCACATCCCTCTTGTAATAGGGGCTCCAGAACTGGACACAGTACTCCAGGTGGGGTCTCACCAGGGCTGAGTAGAGGGGGAGGATCACCTCCCTCGACCTGCTAGCCACACTTCTCCTGATGCAGCCCAGGATCTGATTGGCTTTGCGGGCTGCAAGTGGAATCACCAATCTTCTCTTCTTCTCTTCCTTCATGACCCTCCAAAGCTTCTCTAGTTTTACAACTTGTTTTGAGTTGATCTGCAAAATAATCAGTGTCACTCTGACTCTGTACCTCAAGTTGCTTTCTAAGTGCTGATTACAACAGTAGCTTTCAAGCACCAGCTAGTTTGGATTAAATCCCTACTTTCTCCCTTCGGAAAGCAGCAGTAATGATTTCTCCTATCTGGCTAATGACAATTTAGCACTCCCCATGTGAGATATTGTATGCTTGTTGTCCTGTTTCTGCCAAAAAAAAAATTTATCCTAATAAATGCAGTAGAATAAAGGGCTTCTTTTCATGTTGGCGTACCTAACAGCTGTTTATTTTGATCATGGAACTGATTCTTCAAAGCCTCCAACTTTTATCACAAACAGCAATCTGGTTTTAATTAAAATGTTTGCAGAGAAATTTACTGTAATAATAACTGGGTCCTGGTAAATCCCACATTTTGAATTTTTTTTGGTCATGACATTCACTTGGGTTCCTAGGTCTAGACTCAGAGGTGTTTTGGAGGTATACGTAGGGTGGCTTAGTGAAACTGGGAACAGATAACCATATCACCATGAGGTGGACGTTGAGAAGGAAGTTTTGCAGTTACATTGCAAAACTGCTGGATCTGGTCTTTCTCCTGGGAGTTTTTTTTCCTTTATGTACAGTACTGAGCCCAAAATTTGGATCCAGACATCAGGCTGTACTGAGGTATAAATTCTACCATTCAAAAATTACATTCAACAAGTTAGACATACCTGCTAGGGTTATAGGGGTAGCCAGTCAGTAAGGACTTGTGATCCTGTGTCACCTTATATTGATAACTATTCTCATTTGTGGCAACACCTCCAATTTAGTTAGATTAGAATGTGGCAACTCACAGGATCACAAGATGTTAGAGGTTGGAAGGGACCTACTGAGGTCCAACCCCCCAGCCAGAGCAGGATAACAGAATCTAGCTCAGATCACACAGGAATGCACCCAGATGGGTCTTGAAAGTCTCCAGAGAAGGAGACTCCACAACCTCTCTGGAGAGCCTATTCCCGTACTCTGTGACCCTCACAGTGAAGAAGTTCCTCCTCATGTTGTAGTTGAACTTCCTGTGCTGTAGTTTAGATCCATTATCCATTATTACTCTTATTTCCTGTCTTACTGAGGGCCGGATAAAAGGAGCGATGCTTCTGGCATTAGTCTGGCATTGAGGCCACGTGTTTACTTTATTTTGCCCAGAAGTGGTGAGACAAAAGGATGTCACTGAAGATGTCATACCTGCACTAGAGGTGTGGAAATCAAAGTAAAAATAAAATATAGCAAGCAGCAACTTTGCCTAGTTGTGGATAAACTCTGGTAGTCACTGGTGAGAGTAGCATCCCTAATGTAGTACTCCATAACTCCTTTCAGTCCTAACAACAGCTCAGATATATCTGCTTCCAGAGCATTTTGACCTCATTAATGTTTATAAATATGTAAAGGTTGAGTGACAAGTGGATGGAGTCAGGCTCTGCTTGGTGATGCCCAAAGACAGGACAAGGGGCAATGGTGGAAGATGAGGCCTAGGAAGTTCCATGGAAACATAAGGAAATATTTTTTTCCCTGTGAGGGTGATAGAAGACTGGAACAGGCTGCCATAGGGGGTTGTGGAGTCTCCCTCTCTGGAAATATTCAAGACCCACCTGGATGTGTTCCTATGTGGTCTGGTATAGGTGATCCTGCTCTGGCAGGGGGGTTGGACTGGATGGTATTTCAAGGTCCCTTTCAGCCCCTGAAATTCTGTGATTCTCTGATTCTGTGATTTAAAACCTGGTATTTCAATTCAACACATTCCTATTTCATCCCTGGTATAGACCAAAATCTCAACATCATGTTAAGCTTTATTTTGCACACAGCTATGACTACTTTAGTGTGAACTCAGTCCCAGAATACTATTATTCAATATCATCACAATTTGTTTCTCCAGATTCCTTCCATAAGGACTACGTGGGGGGAAAAAAAAAAAATCTCTCACTAGCAGGCATAATTAATTTTGTGTTTGTTTTTAAAATAATCAGCTAATTAGTGATGTGACATAGTTCATTTGTGACTTTAAAAATATTTATGATCCTTTACGATTCGATTCTATGCTTTGGAGGAAAATAACTTTACAGTGTTTAGAGTGTAGAACATTGCCAATATTCCTTAAAAGATTTGGACTGCTGGACTAAATCTTCTCTAATAGCTGGCTGTCCATGATCCAGATCAGCCTTACACACAGGAGGAATCAGAAAGCAGATTTATCCTGGTTGCACCTTCTGGATATGCTTGGTGAGTTTGAAAACCATTATAGTCTGTCTTTTGGGAATTCCTTATCCCCTTGTACTACTGCAGCTGTAAGCAGAGAAAAACCAAAGCTGGGCTTGGAAAACTAATCTTTTCAGATAAAGTCAGAAAGACACAGGCATTCTATGAATTATTTCTAATATTAGATAATATTCATCCACAAAATAATCCTCCTATGTCTCCTATACATCAAGATCATAGCAATATAAATACACAAAATATAGGCAGCCCCCAGCAGTTCCCCTCTACAACTATATTATAAATACTTAATCCAACATGGATGGCAACATGAAACAACTCCAATTTGTATACCTGTGAAGCTTGTTCTCCTCAATAAGATGACTACCACTTTCAAGGAATATCATAAAATGAAAACAAAACAAACAAAAAAACCCACCCAAACCAAAACAAACAAAAAAACCCACAAACCCAACACCCTACTGTCATTATAATACCTGCAGAGTGATACCACTAACAGACCTGGCTGTTTGTTTCTAAGGGAGAACAGCTGTGCAACAGACTGTCTGAACAGTCCCTATTACAGAATGCAACATGGATCACTGACACAAAGGAAGCACTACACCAGCTGGCTTTCTGTCTTAGAGCATTTCTATTCCTAGATGATTTACCTGTTCTCAGTCCTGTCACCTTAGCACTTCTACTACCCAATTAAAAAAACAATGTTGCTGGATTCTCTCTGCTGCAAATTAGGTGTGTTATTTTGCAGATCAAACTGGCTACTTTTTTGTTATTTGGGGTTTTTTTTTGGTGTGTTTTTTTTTCTTTAACTTTGCAATACATGGCTTATTTTTAAACTTATAAAAGCTGCTTGATTATTTATTTGTGGTATATTTTGTTCTCTTGTAGAGTTAGATCAGAAAAAATTCTTCTCTAATGTATTCATATGCAGTGATCTACATTTCCTAATCATAATCATGTCAGCAAAAGTGGAACTGCTCTTAGGATAACATTTTAGTCTAGAAAATGATTTCCCTTTAAAATGGATTCAATGGACATGATGATATAAAAAGAAGATGCAAAATTACACACAACAGTTTGCATAATCAAAACAGATATGTTTTGTATTCAGGCAAGATTTCTTTTTGCTACATTATATGGAAGAAAATAGACCTTTTGGAATTCTGCAAGTGTTCTATGGTTGTAAATGCAGTAGCAGTGGAATTCCAGCAGGATTATGAAGACAATGTACAGAACTTTATAAAAGGGCTCAGCCAAGACAGAGACAAAACCCATGAAATTTTAAGTCTATTTTTTTTTTTCTTTTTAAACTAACAATGCTCCATTTATTTCAAAATGGAACTATATTTTCTACTTTGTAGCTGAAGTTAAATTTATGAAAGCTTGAAATATGGACAGTGCATCCTTTTGTGTAGGGAATTTACTGGTCCTCATTTAAATTAACATGAGTTCAGGTGAGATGCAATGTGTGTAGCTCTTCATTCACTAAATAACACCCTAGGTACATGCATACCTAAATTCAGAGCAAAACTTGCACATGCTATGGAATAGCGTTTGAAGCGCTTTGCAGGTGTCTCCTAGAGACACTGTTGCTCAGGAGCAGACAGACTTCAAATTAGCATTTCTCTTCCCTAATGAACAATAATCTTGATTCAACACATCAAAATAACATATTACAAATGGCTACAGAAAGCAGTGTTTGTTTTCATGGGTGATGTGAGGATAACATTGTGACAATTGTGAAAGTTGCCGAATGAAAAACTAATCCCTTAGTGTTTAATGACCTGAATTATTAGTATTTAAGGATTTGAATTAATCAGTGTTAAAGCTAGTCATAAGTTGGTTTTATGTCCCATGAAATTTTACAAGATTTCAGTTATTTTTCTTGTGCCTTAGGAACAAATCAGAATCTTTGCAAAGTGGGTCTGAGAAGGAAGAAGGCTGGCAAGCTGCATGTCAAGCAACTCAGCTGGTATACAGAGGACCCAAGTTCAAGTTTTCTTATTTAACAGTCTTCCAGTGTTTGACCAGCCAAAACAAATATTAAGTGTCTCTTAAGAAGAGTTACTGTGATTCCATTGAAAATGCTAAGTAACAGAGGAATAAAGGATGACAGAGAGAGGGGAAAAGGGAGTATAAACCTTTACAACCAAACATTGACCTTGTCTCTCTGGACTTGTGAGAAACAGGAGTTCCTGACTAGCATGCACATTTCTACTCAGTACTCCATTCAGATTTACAACCAAAAGATCACTTCCCTTGGATGAAGATGACACCAACTTTGACCCCCTCCAGGAAAAATAGCTGAGACAATAGAGGAAATTTTGACTTAAAAGGAACTTCTAAGTGACATCTTTGTATAGGTGGAAACTATTTCTGTCAGTGCACTCACAAGTCAATTTTTGAGCATTGATTTATTAGTAAAAAGGAGCACACTGACTAGAGGTAAATGTTTAATGTATATCTATCATCTCATCTATGCACAAATGCTTTCACTCCTGAGTCACAGAAAGAGTCATCCTTAGAAGAAAATCACTGCAGCTCAGACAAAGTCTATACTGACAGACTCCTAACCATGGCATGAAAAATAGCTGTTGCTCAGACTTGAGAGGGATCAAATATTTTACATGCACACAGGTTTGATTTATGAAACTACCCACCAAACCCAACCTATTTCTATTATTCACAAATTACTAAAAGATATAATCTTGTTTTTTTATTGCTTCCAAATATCAGTTATTTAGACGCAAAGCACCTGACCTCAGCTGCAATGATTACTGTCTGCTTCACAGTGTTTACTGCATTTAAATATGTAGTGCTTTTGTGAGATTAAAAAAAAAAGGCTACAATTGTTCCTACAAATAAAGGGCTAGGAGATTTGAAGATGAATAACTAAATTCTAAAAAAAAAAAAACTTATTTAGATGCTTGAATCCTACTGAGCTCAAGGAGTGGGAATTTATCTTTCGAGGGCATGTGTCAGGAGTGATGGGCAGGATTCATCTCAGTTAACTTTAAACTGTCTAAGCAATTTGTCAGCTTTCCCTCCACAGAAATGCAGGGCCCCAGATCTCTAGAGAGCAAGTCAGTGTTTCCCCATGCAGGAGCTAAGACAGGTGAATGAATAATTCTTTGGAATAATGTTTTTATCCATTGATTACAGAAAGAGCCTAAATAACTGGCGTAAAATGCACACTGAATACAGTTAAAGGGAAGTGAAATGAATCCGACCTGGTGGGTATCAGAGAAGTTTGAGGCCGTTTTATGGTTCACTCCAAATTAACAGGAGGGATTTTCAGTCATTGTCATGTGCTTGTACTATATCTAAATTGAAGATGTCACACTGGCAGGGAGACTACTGAGCCACAGAAACAGGATTTACCTCTCCTCCCAACAGGGGTCAAAAAAAAAAGAGGGGATTGTCATGATAAGTCCCAGAAGCCTTATACGATTTATGAGTGTCTAAGTCTTCCCTTGTGATTTCCAAAATCCAGGTGTCTAACCACCTTTCAACTTTAAGCTCCTGAATTTAAGCTTCTCAAGCTGTGCTGGAGTAGCCCACATTCCTCCTTGTTTGCAGTGGGAGCTAATTTCTTCGTTATGAAAATTTCAAGTAATTGAAACCCTTTAATTCTCATGTAATTTTAAAATCCTTTCCCCCGGGGTTTTTTACCCCTGGACAACCATTAGGAGACATCTGAAAAATTGGTGCTTTTTGTTTCAGCCCTGTTTTAATGGCTGGGTGTTTGCGAAATTAAAAAGATATCATTACAATAGATAATGACTGTTGTAATTGCTTGTAGTCTCAACAGAGACATTTATTGGGAGAAATATGTCTAGATCATGCCTCTAGCACACAGTTGTGACAGGACAGGGAAATCAAACACACAGCACAACCATTCTGTGAATAAATAGAAGACTTCAGTTTCCGGGCCTCACACATCTGACGGTCTGGTGCATTACATTGGACACAACAACCCCATGCAGTGCTACAGGCTGGGGTCAGAGTGGCTGGAGAGCAGCCAGGCAGAGAGGGACCTGGGGGTGCTGGTTGATGGTAGGATGAACATGAGCCTGCAGTGTGCCCAGGCAGCCAAGAGGGCCAATGGCATCCTGGCCTGCATCAAGAGCAGTGTGGCCAGCAGGAGCAGGGAGGTCATTCTGCCCCTGTACACTGCACTGGTTAGGCTGCACCTCAAGTACTGTGTCCAGTTCTGGGCCCCTCAGTTTAGGAAGGAGGTTGACTTGCTGGAACGAGTCCAGAGAAGAGCAACAAAGTTGGTGAGGGGTTTGGAACACAAGCCCTATGAGGAGAGGCTGAGGGAGCTGGGGTTGCTTAGCCTGGAGAAGAGGAGACTCAGGGGTGACCTTATCACTCTCTACAACTACCTGAAGGGAGGTTGTAGACAGGCTGGTGATGGTCTCTTCTCCCAAGCACCCAGTACCAGAACAAGAGGACACAGTCTCAGGCTGCGCCAGGGGAGGTTCAGGTTGGATGTTAGGAAGAAGTTCTATACAGAAAGAGTGATTGCACTATGGAATGGGTTGCCCAGGGAGGTGGTGGAGTCGCCGTCATTGAAGGTGTTCAGGAGGAGACTTGATGGGGTGCTTGGTGCCATGGGTTAGCTGTTTGGGTGGCTTGGATTGGTTGATGGGTTGGACGCGATGATCTTGAAGGTCTCTTCCAACCTGGTTTGGTTTATTCTAATAAAGTTTATTAAAGGAACTTGAGAAAGTAAAGAACACGATGCTATGAGCAACATCCTCTACTTACTTGAGGGCTGTGTACATTCATAAAATGAAAGAATTTTCCTTCTAGCAAAAAAAAAAATACATAAAAATATATAAAAAGGATTCTAAGGATTCTATATTTCATTACAATCCCACACTGTGGTGTGACTGATTGATTGTTGCAGAGCTAATAAAAAGATGACTACTTGCAGCTGATAGCATGTCCTATTTCCATCTAATTCAATAGTTTTCTGCTGGGCTGATGAGAACCTGTAATCACAAAACATTGAAGATTCAGCTATTTCAAAGCCTGGGTGCAATTTCTACTGTTTTCTGACTATTTAGCCTTACTTCTCAGAAATCCAACCTCATACTATTCATTACAAAGATAATCGTTAAAGTGTACCCTAACACTTCCTATCCCGTGCGAAATTGGCTCTCTGCAGACAAATACATGACAATAAATATTATCTGTTTGTGCCAGAGATATTTACAATGTTTAATTCTGGCTATCAGTGTCTAATGACTCCAGGCAATGCACTGTTAATGAGGTAAAAAACATACATTCTCTGCCTTAAAGGACTTCCAAATTCCAGCTAAGGGTAAAAAAATTCAAAGGAAATGAGAGTTAATTGTTGCATGATGGTGGAATCATGAAGACCACTTCTGTGATGAATTTATACATTGAAACCTTACTTGTTTTTAACCTTATTTTAAATATAGAACCTAGGACTAGGTTCTGTATATCCATGGCTGACACAGTTTTAAAAGTCAATGTGCTTAACTAACAATTACTTGGAAATGTAGTGGGCCCAAAGTTTCTGATGGCTAAATGTAGCCACATATTCCTCACTCAGTTACACAAATACAATAGATAGCAGCAGCCTCTAAAGGCTGCCTATATAGCTGTTGTCAGATGGCAGTGAGGTGGTAACAACAAAGCCAAATCAATGTTATTTTAATTATTCCTTCTATGCCAATTAAAATATGGCCTTGAAACATAATGCATAAATTTTCCTGATCTTTTTTTTCCTGACCCTGCAAATGAGCAGGAGAACTTTTCATCAAGCCATAGGAATCATTAGATCCATGCACAGCCTCGAAATGACAAAGGTTAGCGTGAGAGTGTGTTCCACGCTCTTAGACTTTCCCAGTTCAAAAAATTCTTGGCAAAGTTATCTTCATGACTTCACAGCCACTAAGATGCACCAGAGATCTTTTCAGTGACACCTTTACATGTATGCACAAGTAATAAATTATCTATAAGTATATAAACTGTTATGCTTCAGCAGCCACCACATACCAGGCTTGGAAACTTCAGACAGTTTGAACTAGCTCTTTCAAAAGTAGTCACACATTTGAACTAGTTTAGCAGACAGAGTGTTCTACTAAAGTTTAGACCTATTAAATGTACAAAATAGATAGAAAATATGTGAGAATGCTGAACTTACAAACAGAAACAATAACCATGGTAGTGGCTTAGTGGGGTTTTGTCTGATCTTGGTTAAGTTGTTGTGACGGTTTTGTTGTGCCTAAATTATCACATCTTAGAACAGAAAAAGAGGTCAAAGAAAAAAGCTGGTGAGAGGGCTGGAAGGAACATCCTGTGAGGAATATCTAAGGACTCTAGGTATGTCTAGTTTGGAGAAAAGGAGGCCAAGGAGCACCTCAATGCTCTTTACAGGTTCCTGGGGAGAAATGAAGCAGGAGGTGCTAGTCTCTTCTTCCAAGTGTCCAGTCATAGAATGCATGGGAATGGTTCAAAGCTGCACCAGGGAAGCTTCAGACTGGACATGAGGAAGCAGTTCTTTACTGAGAGGGTGGTCAAACACTGGAACAAGCTTTCTAAAGAGGTGTTCAATGCCCCAAGCCTCTCAGTGTTTAAGGGGCATCTGGACAATGCCATTAATGCCATGCTTTAACTTCTGATGAGCCCTGAAGTGGTCGGGGAGTTGGACTGGGTTATCACTGCAGGTCCCTTCCAACTGAAATATTCTGTTCCCTTCTATTCCTAATACTAAACCAGAAGATTTTAAAATGGCAGCCTCCATGGGTTTCTTAAATAAGTAATAGAATTTCATCATACTTCTGCATGCTTCTTTTTTAATTTTCATTTTCCTCTCTTTATATTCTGTAATGTAACACCAAAGAGATCACCAACAGCTTGACTTTCACAGCTGCCTGTAATTGACTTCTGAAAACTAGTTTTAGTCCTCTTGCCCCAGTGATTGACTCAAATGAATAAGAAAGTTTCTGTATTGAAAACCTGGGAGAACACATTCTTTCTAGATCACTGTGAATTGCATACTTTCCTTTTACAGGAACCATTTCTCTACTTAACTTTTGAAAATACTCCAAATATTTTTCTGTGAATGTGCAGAACTTGGGCACTGAAACCGATGCACTTTCCTTCCTAATTGCCGGCCTTTCTCCTTGCTATTTGAAAGGTCAAACATGCTTGAACTCAAATTACAGGTAATCAAACCCAACAAAACCAAAATAATTTATATGCTTCCCTCTTTAATATACACTGTGCTACTGCCTCAGCACAGGAAATTATTCTATTTGCCTAGCTGGATTTGCTCAATGCAGCTCTGCCTTAATGGCTTCTCTACAGAATTTACTGATTTCCAAAGGAGCTGTATGAAGAGACATAAATACTGAGATTTCATGGAAATTTAGTGGAAAACTATTACCATCCAAAGGTACAAAGGAAGTATAACTTTATTTGCACTTAGGTAGTACATGTAGCACTTAAGAGGTACCAGGCTGAGTACCAAAACTGTAAAATGCTTTTCTGTAAACAGAACACAGTGTTAACACAGAGATGACTGTTATTATTACCAGACTTCTCTTATGCAACATTAGCCTTATTTCTTCTGAAATGGTCCATTGAATATGACCACCAGTTAACAAAGTGTGAAATAAGACATTTCTAGGATAGTTCTTCCTGTGGCCTAAAATATGGAAACTGCTGTTTGCCATTATTTCTTTCTTAAATACTACTAGAGCTTTACAACACACAGTTTCATGCTCTAAGTGGTACCTAAAAGTCCCCCATTATTCAGCCATAAATCCCATATCAGCATGTCAAATACTGGGGACAGGGCGCATACATGGTTAACTCAGTCTAGCAAGTGATTATGAATATGTAGCGTTATGAAGTGAGGAGATGACCAGACTGGGGTGGAACAGCTTCAAGCCAGCTGTTCAGCCATGATCAGGTACTGAGACCTTACTGTCATGAGCAGTGGTCCCTCCTAGACAGAGCTGCACACTATTGTATGAGGCATGACTTGCTCATGGGGAGGGGGAAGCATAGGAAATATTCTGCCAGCTAAAATGCACACAGACATGCAACTTGACAACTATTATTTATCTTGACAGTCATATCTCTACTGAGGAAATGGGAAGAGTTTACTTCCACATCCAGGTATATGACCCAGCAAAGCCTGACCATCATGTCAGAACAAGATACTGTGATTAACTACACCTCTCTGCACCCAGCTTTTCACAGCTGCTCTCTTGCATGAATAGTTTTTTTTGTCTTTCCATTCTGGGACTGCAATGGAATCTGCAGTCACTGGCTTTTTCAGGAAACAGAATCAAAGAGCTGGGTGAAGCCAGGTTTCATAAAGACAAGTGCTGTGAAGTTGAATGTATGTGGCGAGTTTCAAGCATCACAACAGGCAAGTAAAAAGAAAAAGGGGGGTGGGTGGGTGGAAATGTATAGACTTAATTGAAAACCTTATGATGTTCATGATGAAAACCAGAAATCAGGAAGAGGTAAAGGCGGGGATGTGGCAGGAAAGGAAACATATTTAACTCATTCCTGAAGAAATTACGTGGAAACAAGTAGAGTAAATCTTATTTTTAAAAATAGAATAGAAAATAAAATAAATAAGGAGAGCGTGAGTAATTGCAGAGAACCCCTTAAACAGAAAGCTCACAGAGTGTGGACTACAGGAAACCATGCTGATCATAGAAGAGTGCAAGTATTCATGGGTGTTGCAAGGAACCCCACTTTCTCTCAAGCAATTACATATTTGACACCAATAATGTACAGAGAAGACCTCAAAATTGATCAGAAGAATTCTATAGGCTAGAGCACAGACTCTTAGAAGGGATTTAGTTGATTTGTTGATTAGAAAGGTTTAGTTGATTAGGTGGTGTTGGGTGATAGGTTGGACCTGATGATCTCAAAGGTCTTTTTCAACTTGGTTAATTCTGTAACTGTAAATTCTGTACCTGATTTAAGGATACTACAGTCTTTTTCTACTGCTGATAATGACTTTCCACAGTGGGTGTTTTCCACTTCCAATGCCTCAGTTTCCCCATTTGTAATACAGGAGTAAGGAGCCTAGTCTTCTTTCAAGCACTTCTAATAAAGCATATTAAAAGGCAGTTACCATCAGTATTATTGCTCCTGTACTGACATAAGCTCTGCTCTAGAATTTGTAAGATATGAGCATCTCATATCGATCACATTTGCTGTCTTTGAAATTATAGCAGCATCAGGCCCTGGAGAATTTGATGGGAATAACTGCAAATCACTGAAGTTTAGTTTTTAAAAGGAGGAATTTCAGCAAAAGTGAGAGGAGAAACTAGAGTTTAATTATATGACCGGATCTGTGTAATGGCTTGCCAATAACTTTCTCTCTAGCCACAGACTCTTGTCACTGTCTCTACACTGGCTTGCATGCTTGCCTAACCACTTGGTGAGGCAATTAAATTTGCTAACCCAGCAGAAAACTAATTTGGGGTGGGAAGGCAGGGGGAGGAAATAAGGGGAACAGGACCATCCTTTTCAGTGGTAACAAGCTGTTAGATTGGCTCAACTGCATCATATAACCACACCACGATTTTTATGCTTGGCAAAGTACTTAGATTCTTGTTCATCAAAGCAATTAAATGTGTGTATAAATTGAAGCATATGAGCAATCTCACCCACATTCAGTGGAACATTTACCTTTACACCTAGGTTTTGTCTGCCTTCCCATTTATATAAAGCATTTTGGTAACCGGCTGGCATTGTTCACGTGCCTGAAATTAGGCAGATTTTTAAGAGCAGTGCTGAATTAGAATTGCCAGAGTTTGGAACTTCATTCTGTAGGGCTATGCATGGAGTTACTCAGAGTCTTTGCTCATTTGTAGTCAATTCAACTATATGCTAGCTACTAATTCCTCTAAAGCCCATTATAAAAACTTACTCTTCTCATCCATAATCCTTATTGTACATACCCACTCATAACAACACCATTTTCATGGTGTTTGAGAAATACTACATCTAAAGGGTATGAGGCATACCCCTTCTGACTGGCAATCATCTGGCAGTTTTACATGAAAACTTATTTTGATATCTGTATAGCTACAGGAGCTTTGATCTCTTTCTGTGTGTTAAAAAGCCCTAATGATGAAAATAAAATAAATAGAAAAACTTTGCAGGGAAATCACTCAAATTTGTAACTGAAACAGCTTTTAGCATAAAAAGCCTGGATCTTCAAAATGATTAAGTAAGATTTTTCCCTGTTTATTTTGCAGATGGGTTTTCTGAGGTAGAAAAATGTAATTATAGGAAAAAGCAGTAAAATGTGAGCTGGTTGAGACATAAAGTGCAGCACTTAGAATAAGACAATTGCCTAAATTCCCTGATTGACAGATGGATGTCACATTAGATGAAAATGATAACAGATTTAGTGGACTGAAGAATAACTTCCTCTTGACAGTGCCCTGACCCTTAACCTACAACCTGACTCCTGTTAGCTTCACTAACACAGGGTAATTGTCACAGGTGCAGGATAAAAGAAACCCCTACAGCAGCTACTAGTGGTCAGAGGCTTATTTCTTTTGATGACCAGAAATGCACTGTTGAGATATAGTCAAGAAGTCCTGACCTCTGTTGACCTTTCAGGGCATTAAAATTTACCCCTGGGAAAAGGAAACTATATAAAAGGAAAAAAATACTCTGTTCTGACTCATGCAAAGCAATATTTTAACTGTGTAATAATTAAGTTGACAAACAAAGCAGAGTGATGGTAAAGTAATTTATTTTCATCAACACAAAAGCACAATTGCAACGTGGTTTCAACAAAGAGCAGCACTATACCCTCAATAGAGTACATGGCTTTGATAATTATGAGTAAATTCTTTACCATGTCATACTCTGGATATGCATGCTACTCCAAAATGACTCTGTTGTATTTATATGCTAATGGTATCCTTTCAACAGAAGCCAGCTCTTTGAATTGTATTTAAATTTTTTAGGAAGGTAAAGGATTGTAACAGTGTTTATAAATGACGTGGTGACAACTGTGAGACTTCACAAAAGTTTATACCTCCTTCTGTTAGAAAATAGAGCACATTTTATTCTCTTTTTCTTCGGCAATATGAATGGGGAATTCAGAAAACACAGAGCAGCACAATGAGCTATGCAAATATATTTTATAATAGGCGAAAGAATATTATAGAAGAAAACAAAATGACTGTGTCTCCCATTAGAGTGAAGTCAATGCAGCAACTTGCCCATGTTGTTTTCTTTATGCATAGAAGAATGAATATTGCACAGAGGAGAAAGAAAAAAATGAAAGGAAAAGAAAAAAAAAGAAATGACTGCACATCTCATTAAAGTGAAGTCAATGCAGTAAGGAAGCCTGCCTGTGTTTTCAAAATGTTTCATCTTAGAAAATGAAAGAAAACAAAACCAACCAACCAACCAACCAAAAAAAAAACACCCAACAAACCCCAACCCAATCCCCCCCCAAAAAACAGCTCACAATCAACTTCTTTAACACCTGACAACAATGAATTGCTGTATTCAATTGTTGTGTTTATGGGTGCTTAATACCGGGACCATCCAAATATTTATTCACTAAATATGAAGGAACAAAAACAATGTTCTAAATACAATAGGCTTACTGGGATCAAGTTTCTGTTCAGAACTGTAGAGCTCTAAAAGACCTCTATGCAAAAGGCCCAAATTACTCTAAAATTCGTTGGAGGTTCTTATTAAGGTCATAGGTCTTGCCCTGTGGTTATTATTCATCCACAAAAATGCCCTGATAAGTAATATGACACTAAATTAGTATACACGAGCCTTGGGATAATTGTGTAAAGAAAATATAAAGATTAAGTTACTCCAAGAACGAGGATTAGGTAGGTAGAGAACTTCAGTCCACTGTGAAAGGTGCAGTAGAATCTAGCTTTGTTCTGGCACACGTTATTAAATGATAAAAAGAAGAAAAAAACCTTCAAACTAAAAATAAATAAGGACTATTCTGATGTAACTTATTGTCATGAACACTTGCAATGATAATGCCTGCCTTCAGACCACTGTCTTTTCAAATGTGATGAGATCATCAGGTAACAGTGTAAGATATGAGGGCTTAGCACGCTGTGTTGTTAGCACATTGAAAAAAAAAAGGGGGGGGGGGGGGAGAAAGAAATTGCTGGGATAATTAACAACTACCTATTTGTCTGTAGGCTGCATTCATTATGCCTGCACAAATTGGAGGTCTCCAAAATCTGTGCAGCAAAATTTACTCTTTGTTCAGGAAGTTCCCCTTGGATTTGGGTAAAATTCTGATTTGCTGTGTCTATTGTAATTGTGACAGGCAGTTGACATGTCTCATAGTCTAAATGTAGTGGCAAGCAGGGGGTGGTACAATGTTGAAAAAAACTGCCATTCATTCTTGTGCAAAGGAAAGGTGTTTCTTAGCATATTCCAACCTATGTTCAGTCTAGAGTTGGGTCTCTGAGGTTGAAGGTCAAATCTGTGAGGTCAAAGCTATTTCTTGTCAATCTTCGTTCACTAATGACACATGAATTGGAAATTAGAACAAAGTAAGTAAAACGAATAGCCAGAAGGTGAGTGTCTGTTTTATTACTCAGAAGAGCTGGGAAATCTGGCCAATTGTTGCCCTATGTGGCTTGAATGACAGTTGTTAAGTTGAAAAAGGGACAGTGTGATGGGAATGCCACTTTAAATCTCAATTACCTCCTCCACTCCAATCAGCTTGGTAGAGCTTTAATGAAGTGCAATTCTCTGTCCTTTTCCTCATACTTCTATCTCCAGAATAAGCCTCACATTCAAGTTTGACAGCAGTACAATCAGTTTTCCATTCATCACTGGCCCTGTTTTAACCCTGCTGAAAAAGGGCCTAATGTACGTGGCAGTGATGGCAATTAGGCAGAAAAGTAATATTAGAAACAGACAAAAGCCTGAGTCTTTTAGCATTACAGGTGTTGGGTTTTTTGTTGGTTTTTTTGTTGTTGGTGGGTTTTTGTTTTTTGGTTTTGGTTGTTTTTTTGTGTGGGGTTTTTTTTTATAGCCCTTTCTAGACATAAAGGAATAGGCAGTGTTGTTAAGTTCCCTTCTTCAGTCTTTAGCTGAAAGTCCGACGATTTCAAGATTCAATTAATTAGAGACATGGAGAGCCAAAGAACAAGGTAAAAGCTACGTTCCTTCTAACCGAAGACACACTTAGTAACTGGCCTCTTATTAAAATGGGCATCTTCTGGTTGTGTGTTTAATAAGGTTGATAAAAGTCATCATTTCCTCATTAGGACAGTGGAGGAATATACTCGGTGCTAGCGTTTATAAAAGAAGGGAATAAATACAAACCCCAGTGCTCTTAAAAATGTAGGAATGTAAAATATCAAACCAGGGAAGCCAGCGACCGAGACCCTGGGGTAGGAAGAGAGGAAATTACCGCCTGTGTGTGTCTGTGCGGAGGCAAACAACAAGAAAAGCAAAGAGAAGGGACTTTACTAGGTGCTTCACTTTCTCATTTAATCTGAATAGGCAAAATATGCAAAGCCTTTGAGCTCCACAACAGGGACTGCCACTGGCTTGGTAACATGACATTTTGTCTGGAAGAAGGAGGTAGGAGAAGCAGGTTACAAGAGAGTTCTCTTTTAATAGGCAGTTTACACCCACTGTTTCTCTGCATAATCATTTTCTATTTATGTCATATCAGAATTGTGAGCATACCGGAGTGTGCAATCTGAAACACACAAACACACATGCTCTGCATCAGTGTGCCTAGATTTGCTGTGTTTTGGTTTGGGTTTGGTTGCTTTTTTGTTGTTGTTGTTGTTGGTTGTTGGTTTAGGGGGATTTTATTTTATTTATTTATTTTTTATTTATTTTGGGGGGCTTGGTGGTTCCCCCCCCCTTTTTTTTCTTTTCTACTTTTTTTTCCTTTTTTTATCTTTTTTCCCCCTTTTCTCTTTTTTCTCCCCCCCTTCCCCCCCCCTTTTTTTTTTCTCTTTTTCTTTTCTTTTTCTTTTTCTTTTCTTTTCTTCTCCCCCTCCCCCAAGTTATGTAAGTTTTCATAACAGTTCATTTTACGCCAATTTATTAAAATGTCAGCGAGGTTGCGGTGGTTGGGTTGGTGGTAGGGTGGTGGGTTGGGTTTTTTTTTTTTTTGTGGTGTTTTTTTGTTTTGTTTTGTTTTGTTTTCTTTGATAGATTCCACAGGAACATGTGGCACTGGTGCAAGGATCTTGTTTAAGAGAATGGGCGTTTAGAGGTAAAAAAAAAAAAGGGGGGGTGGGGGGTGGGGGGAAAGAAGAAAAAACCTCACGCAGCAATTAGGCGGCTCTTGCCGCTCATTGGGGATGTGACACAAGTGGGTGATAGTGGCTTTCACCTCTCGCACTCCCTTCTCTCCTGCCTGATTCCTAGAACAATCCCTGTCAGAAACACTCTTTGAAAAAGGCTGCATTAGACAATGGCTCTTCACCCTTATTTTACGCTTTAAGTAGTGGAGCAGAATGCTGTAAGGGGCTGAAAACAAGGCGTAATCTGAGAAAGACGCGCAGGCATTGTTATAACTGTGAAAACCAGAAGAACCCCTTTCAGAGCCATGACTGAAAGTGCTATGAAGACCTTTAGTCCTTTGCACTCTCCCAATCACCAATTAGACAAACATTAACATCAATTAAGCTGTTATACGGCACAGGTTCCATATAATTACCTTAATGGGTTGACGCTTTCTTTAGCAGCAATTTCTTAAACAAACTTCATCTTTTGTGCAACAGGCTAAGAAAATTTTCAGCAGGGAGCATTTCCTTTTGTCAAGTTTTCTAAAGAGACAGCTGAATTGTTCTATTTAACAACAAACACCTTCACTAAGGACCCTCGTCTTGTCCCCGTTCCCACCACATTTGACTACTAGGCTCAAAGCTTATTAACCATCAGAGACAAAAAAACTGACTAGCCAGGGGAGTACAGACACATGCAGGGAGGGCAGTACACAAAGAGCCTGTGAGCCTGGCACTGGTTTGCAAGCAGACCCTAGGAGAAAGCACCAATTGAATTAGTTGCCTATTTAGTATCCAAAGAGCCAGATCTGTCCTTACCAAAAGCACAAAGAAAACGAAATAGAAAAACAGGATCTTGCTCATAAAACAAGACAAATCTGTCTAATTTATTTTGTACCAGTAAGTGCTAATTAAATGCAAGCTACTCAGATTCTTCCTGTTCCCGCATCACCTAATTCTCTTAGAATCATGACAATGCTAGTCTGATTTTTCCCCCTGTTTAACAAACATTCATTTGAAATGTACTCAAATACAGCTATAAAATGCAACCCTTATATCACTTCTATTTTTATTTTATATTATATCCTGATGTTTTTACTTTGCTGTGAAAATACTTGGGGAGGGTGAAAATGGGGACTGGAGCGGGGGGAGGGGGGAGGGAGACGAAAAAGAACTTGGCAGAAACAAGTCCTTAAACTATCCTTCTCCATGATGAACAACAAACGACTTGAGGTGCCTAGGGTGACCCATAATTGTTTTCTGAAAGGCAGTGTATACAATCAAATTTTAGTGCAATTGATTGAAAGGCAAAGAAATAACTTATCTGAATAAAAAATAATAATAATAAGGTACAAAGGGAAACGATGCAATAGAAAAGGAACCTGTTAGGCACACATGAGTGCTTATAAAATGTGTTTTACTTTTTCCCCTGCTCATTCAGCTTAGGAGATACTGTCTGGTCATAACAATATGATAGCTGGTAGCTAATTAATTTTACATATTTAAGATCAAGGTCTGAGCTTTAGGTACAAGTGCTCGGTTCATTTGATCTCAGTCTAGCGAACACCAAACACCACATTGGGTCAAAGGCTCAAGGCCACAAAATTAAAAGGCAGCTATGAGTTTATGTGTACTCTTTAACCTCAGACCACAGGCAGCAATGGCCAAAGTCACAGAGGAATAGCCATTTGAAATGATGAAATATATACATTGAAATAGAGTTGCAGAGTTATGCTTATGCAGTGATGCATTAAAGTCACACTTGATCTGTTTGGGTTAGTATGTTAAAAATATATACATAGGCTGAGCACCAGCAATACTTTTTGAAACATAAATTAGACTGGTTGTGTGAGAAAAGCATAGCTATGACAGGTTAATCTTTATCAGTTTCTTCAGAAAACTGACAAAGAAATAACCAACAGGTATCTAAGCACAGATACAAACTGCTGCCGTGATCCTAGTGCCAGGACACCATGAACAATCTCCTCGCAAGCAGTTCTGCACTTCCTCTGCTGAAGAGCTGAACTAGTAAGCTAAACTCACAACATTTACTGCTTATGCTGTCAGTACCAGGACACCGTTGTTCCCACATGAATTGCAGTTGCTGTTACATCTCCTCTGATTTCCTCTAAGGTGAAATCTCCTAATGGTGTTTCCTAAGCTTTGCCATTTAATCAATTTCTTTCTGTATGTGGATTTTTTTTTTCCCCCCTGTTTGCTGATTGCTTCCAGAAGCCACTTCACTCTTATTAACCTTCTGAGAGTCTTTTGAAACTGCACTAGCAAGCTTGGTGCCCCAGTCTCTCACCATACAGACCAAATAATGTTAGAATTTCAACTCTGAGCTGACTGCAGATCTGATGAGTCTATGGGTTTTATTTAGGAGTTGCACAGTGTTTAATTCAGATGAGGCTGGTAAACAGCTGAGTAAGGATTTTTAGTTTCTTCACAATCTTTTAGATTATATCTAAAAGATAGAGCATAGGGAATGAAGAGTAAAAATTTAAGAAATGGTACCAGGACATGATAGATCAAGTCCCTCTAGAATATTTGCACTACCCACTGCACTAACAATTAGGAAGTTGCATTTGCTTTTCTCACTTTCTCCTAAACTCCTTAGGCAGAAATAAAGAAGGTGAGGCAAGGGAAATTACTCCTCTAGTGAAGATTCAGAGCAGAAGTCTAACTTCTGTATCCTGAAACACCATCTGAAGGAATCCATCACTCTCCACTAACTACACTGGCAACCTGATGAGAGGTCTTCTAATATCATGAAGCTGGATAAGGTGAATGCTCTCCAGTGCCCAGATGGTGACGTGGGCTCCTGCCTACCTGCTGATGTTAATGACCAGAACCACAGCTTCAACCACATTCTCTTCCTGCATAAGGAAAGTCCTGCAATTAAAACCCTGTGATGAGAAGAAAAGTTTCAGCGCTGATTTGTACTCATGAGCACTTAAGGTCTTTGCTAAAATTTGAAGCATTGATGATTGGGAAAGCAGTGTTAACTGGCTTCCTGCTGATGAAATTGCGGTCTCTCACTTTCATTGTGTCTGTCTCTCTCCTCAGTGTGTCCCAACCAAGTCTCATGAGTACAAGAAACACGTTCTATCAGGAAAACAAACCAGAAGTTCTACCAACTAAGAAACAAGCTGTTCATTTGGATTTTCTGCTGTCCCTACTAAAAATTAATTAACATTTATCCCAGAAGATGAATTACACTAAAGATTAGTGTGTGTTTCATTTGCACAGTAACATTCCTATCCTTGCATAAACAGAGCAGGAAACCAAGTAGAGTTTATGACAACTTTCAGACTCATAAGCCAAGAAACTGCTGCCTGATAGATTGCAAAAGTTTAGGTAGGAAAATTTCACATTAAAAAGAAAAAATTCCTAGATGGCATAGAGGGATTTTTTTTTTCCAGTGAACATGGCAGATGTTACAATGGGTAACATAAATAGAGCTAACATGAACTTTGACACCCCTCTGAGAGGGGAAACAACTCAATCAAATATCTGACTGGATATTATTAATATATTACACAGCCTTGAAGAAGATTCTTTGCTTACCTACTAAACTGAAATCCACTTCATCACATAAACCACTCTGGGAAGTCTGTTTCTTGAGAGGCCTGTTCCTGTTGTTTTGGTTGGGTGGGTGGTTGGGTTTTCCTCCAAAAAAATACGGATGTGGTGTTAGGTTGTGCAAACTGGGAAGTAACATTTAGCCTTCAGTACAACATCTGAGACTGCAACATCTTCCAGTTCAAACACTGAAAAGAAAACCAGGCATGTATAATAAAGCCAACATCCTTCTCACCTCAACCATCAAACTCCTTCCTCAGTTTTCAAGAGCTGTAAACTTCCACCTTGCAAATTTATCTGAATGCTGAAACCCAAGACTTTTCAGCTTTGACATCAAAATTTACCGTGAAGATTTTAGTATGACATGGTGTGGTTTGGTATTATCTGAATTCCTACATATGATTACATAACTTGCTCTGCTAATTTCAGCTTTATTCAAAACACTTGATACTTAGGATTTTTGTGAAGCAAAAGCTTTTTTTGCAGTGGGAATTATGAACAGAGGTAGATCACACCTGCTATTAATGCCAAGGAGCTGCATATCAACCCATAGTGTAGATCAGAAAAGCACGAGATCAAGGCAGGTTTAATATGACACTTTTAGTTGAGCTCTACAGTGGTCACAGAACTGATCCATGTTTGATTTTATTGCTGCTTGCACTAATATAGTGTAAAAGTTTATAATCCAGTTGAGCTCCTAGATATCAGGACTCTGGACTCCCAATTCAGGTCTCTGAAAGTAAGAATATTTCTAAGTGTCTAAAAATGCAGAGCAAGACATCACAATTTTCTTCTAAACCACAGTGAGAGTCCTCATTGTTCTCAAGCTCCTGTTCCATAATTTTGAACATAGCACATACCAGTGCACAAGTCTGAAGACAGGCACAATTAATCTTACACAGACTTGCATGCAAGCAGATTGACTGAATGCATGTGTAAATAGCACCCACATATCACTTAGATATCCCTCTCCCTGTGATATGTCTGCCATGTACAGGAGAGGTTGCAGGAGTTAGAACTACTGCAGTAAATTTTAAACATTGAGTGTATTCCTGTACCTTGGACCATTTTCTATCAACTGAATGCCCTTCTTCAGTTTGGTACTGATAGGAAGAAGCACCTTACCTACAGCACAGTTGTGAATTTTGGGCTAACAAGATAACTAACATTTTAAGTAGCATTAGAATACTCTTTACTCTTTGGTTTTTACTTCAACCATAAATGCAGCTTAAAATGTAAATGCAACTTTACTTTATTTGCACTCATGTTTATTTCACCTGTGTTCCCTTAGCAATACACCAGCTGACACTGCTGGCATCGCCCAGAAGGCCTGTTTATAAGTATTGATCCTATCAGCTGACAACATGTAGCTTCTATTGACTTTGACAGTCAAGTGGCTTCTCTTCTCAGATGATGATGAGAGTGCCCTAGAATGAGACAAACAAACAAACCCTAAACCAAATACCCAACAAAAAAAAAAACCAACAACCAAAAAAACCCCCAATCAAAACAAACAAAAAAACCCAACCATAAATTAAGTATCAATACACATTATGGAAGAATCAATCAGGCTACAAACAGTGCATATCTGAACCAAATCCTTTAGAACTTTCTTAATCAGTTATTGAATTCTCTCCCAACAAAGTCTTAATCCATGTACAATAGAGTCATACCTCAAATAAAAGGCTGATAGAGTTTGAGGGCTGACTGAATTATGATAACATGCCCCAGCATTGTGTAAATTGCTAGGTATTCATCTAGAAAAATAATATGAAGAAAAAATCTTTATATATTAAATGCATTTTTAAAAACCCCCACACTTAAAACATTCATATGAAGGTTGCCTAGAGAGCTTGTGGAGTTTCCATCCTTGGAGGTATTCAAAAGCTTTCAGGACTGCTGCCTCGGAAAGGAGGTCTTGGAAACCCTGCTCTACAAGAGGGTTGGGCAAAACAACCTCTGGAGGTCTCTTCCAACTTGCAGCATTCAGTGATTCAGTGAAACAAGAGAATGATAAATGAATGGTCATATCCTTCTGCCTGAACTAGAGCTCATATTTCTACTCCTTTCTTCCCTCCTTCATTCTACTCTCTTTGCTAGCCTCTTTGATTGCTCTCTGATAAACATTTCCCTCAAAGCACTTTGAATGTGAGATAAAAATCTGTAACGACTAATTGTGGCCAACAAAAAATATTGAAAGGTATTTAAACATACAGAGGTGCTTAAAACATTTTCATTGTCATAAATAGTGTTAAGATAGTATTTTCCATTTATATTCTCAGATAATAGATTAGGATTATGTGACAGAAAATAAGTTGTAGTACCATCTTTTACAAAGCTTGTTGACCTTTTTTTCTTGGACAATGACATGGAAGGGCCTTGAAAACAGAGTAACTGTCTACAGAAGGAATAAAAAATCAAGTAATCAAACCATAACATCTCATGATGGGCCCAGTCCTGTAACTGTCCTTATGTTTTGTCTCACTGGAATCAGATAGCTTGTTTTGAGAGTGACATTTACTAAACTTTAAATCCTCATCTTTACTAAACTTTACTAAACTTTAAATCCCCATCTTCAAATGTAGTCTCATTTGTGCCTCGATTTGTAGTCTCATTGTAGTCTCAATGTAGTTGCTGTGATACTGTGATTTAAAAGCACTTTTGCTTATGACAGGCTTTCTTGATTTTCTTTCTGAATGAACACCAGTTAAAAACAGCATTTTAGAGGGTTTCTCCAGAACTCCAAAGCTTTTGTGAGACATAAGGATGTACAACAAAATTCAGCTTCTGTACATTGGTGTTCATTATTTATTGATTTCTGTTTGAGAACACTAGTTGTTAGGGAGTGATTAAGCAGATAAAGAGAAACCTTACTTCAGTTTGGCATGATTATTTTATCTTCTCCTCATACTGAGTTTTTCTGAGACAAATGCTTCATATCTGGGTGTTGTATGATATAAGACTAGCTCTAGCTGTGAGCAGATAGCAATAGAGATCTTTAAAATAACAATTGGTGTTGAGATTCAGATCTTCCATTAGGCACTTTTATTATCTGCCCTTTTTTTAGGCTCCACGTGCCATGTACTCTGTATAAGACTGCAATGAACAAGTCTCGTGGCAGCTGGTGTCCCAATATCTAGTGAGGGTAAGCATCCCCACCTGAAAAAAACATACCAATAAAACTTCAATGTTTCTTTAATTTTTATTGAGAACTTTGAAGCTGAAGCCATTCCTCAACGATTTTGGAAGAGATTGTAACTGTATGAATAAAAATCTGGTGCTATAGGAAGGTGACATTCCTAATGTTGATGAGAATAACACTTGGTAGTACAATAAAAATGTGGACCTGTTAAAATGTAGAAAATGAAGGATTCTGCTTGGCTTCACACATTCAGTCATTTGGTGAATTATATCCTCCATCAGCTCTATGTCCACTAGGTTGTTGTGTTACTCTGAGATAGGCTTTTAAACTTTTCTGCTGAAAACTTGGTTACATCTGATTGGAAAACCAACAAATCTAATTTCCCCCTTAAACATATTCTATGTTAATCTTTAAGGCTCTAGAGTATTCCTGTCACCTCCACTCTGGCTTTTTAGATTGGCAAATTGTTATAACAGGGCTCCTTTTTTTGGGTTAATCACCACTGAGGTTTTCCTTTGGTCACTTTGTAGTAAATACTATAAATAATTAAACATCTAGCGCCAATAGAACACTATAAATATTTTAGTGCAATATTCTGTGCAAAAAACTATCGTTTGATAAAGAACTTAGAGCACCCACATAAAATCTGAGAGAAGAAAAGAGTTCTGATTTCAGTATAATACCTAACTTCATGTAGACTTGTTCCCCCCAAACCGGCAAAAATTATTCGATACGGTGTGAGCTGCAAAAATAAACACACCAAAGCCTCCAGAAGGATCCACACGGATAGGTCACTAGGACTGCATGGCCTTATATAGTTCATTAAAATTCAAAGAGGTTAGTTTATATCTTGATACTTTAATAAACAGTTTCAGCTTTGGTGAAAGCTGGAAAGCTTAATCCATTAAGAGCCATTCAGAACCAAAACAAACAAACAAAGCTTTTACCACTTCAGTGACAACAGCACAGAACAAACAAGCAGTTTCTTTCGAAAATCCCAGCAATTTTAGGATCAATAGCCTCACTTTGTGCTCCTAAGTGATGAAAGCTAGAAAATCTCTGCTGTCGGCTCTGTTCAAAAATGTTTCTGGCAAAGACATAGTTGCAAATGTGATGAGTTTAGTTTAGTATTACCCATGTAGTCTAGGAGGCTGACTTAAGTACTATCACTGGTCACAATCAAAATAAACTAACTCAAGCATCACTTTTAGCTGAAATTTCCTCTCTATACCCTTCATTTACAATGTTAAAATACCTTTCAACATCCCTTCCAAGTCCTCATACTTAGGAGTTTTTTGATTATTTGTCTAATTACCAGCAGTAGGATTTTTTTTCCCCCTCCTTTTTGTAGAGGGACTTTTAAAAAAATAATAAAGAAATAATTTTTCTGAATGTAAAATCAGTACAGTGACTTAATCCACTAAAGAATGTAGGCTGTTTCAAGGTCCCTTTAACCTCATCTGCCAATATGGGTAATCAAATCAGCAAATACATCTCTATACACAGAAAGAAGAAAAATAAACATTTTTTTCCCCCTTTATAAGATCAAGAGCCTGCTATGCCCTTTTAAAGTACTGCCATTGTATATTGACTTTCAGGAAAATAGCATTCACTTCCTTTTACTTAGTTAGTCTAGACTTACATCATTCAGCAGAGCTTTTATATAGCAAATCTTTTATCATTCTGAAGACTGAAATTATCCCTGCATCTTTATATAGCAATTCGTGCCTCTGTTTCCTGGTTTAAAACACAATAACTCATATGTTTGTTTTTTAGGGCTTTATTTATGTTTCATGTTTACCCTTAATTATAAACTCAGAAGTAAAACAGGATTATTCATATTTTTTTTTTTTTAGCCATCAGCATCAGCTAGTTTGCATTTCACCCATAAATTATCTGGAAGGTTTAAGTTATGTACTTTCTTAGGTAGTCAAAAGACATTTGTATTGCCTGTATTTTTCTACAAGGTAATTTATCTGCTGAACCCATTGATGTTTTTGTAATCAACAGACATTACCAATTGTATTTTTAAAATGGGTCAATAACAAGGAATGCAGTCAATATGCTAAATATAGGCAGTAAAACAGACCCTGTCCCTGAGTTCTTGTTTACAGACCACACAGACAACCCTTCCTTATTTTTTTTCCACCAGAAAGGCATAAAGTCAGCTTAACACTTAAAATATGTGGCTTTATGCAAGGACACTGAGTTGTTTAGTCCTGATTCATTAAGATGCTTGATGCATAAGTAAGTTGTCAAATGATATGTGGGTGGCTGTAATGGCAGCATGTAGGTTTGTATGGAAAACAAGTATGGCACTGTGAAGATTTTTTTCTCTCTTTCATCATATAGGTACTGAAATGTAACACTTGTGAGTGGTCTACTAAGAACTTTGCTGTCAGATGAACTAATTCACCAGAAACACATGCAAGTTTAAAACAAAGTTCTCTGAAGGCAGAGAAAAAAAACCTCCATAATCAAACCACCTAGACTTTCTGTAGCCTAACCAAGTGACAGACACATAGACAACTTTATTGCTGCCAGAACAACACTCTACACAGCCCATCAGGAAGCTTTTTGTCACTGCTACAAGAATACCCTCTGCAACTTGGCATCAGGGTCTCTGGGTAGCCAACTGTGCTGGAAGTGCTATTCAATAATAGGGAGGAAAATAATCAGAGAATCTCATTCTTGTTTAAAAACGTGTTATGTATGGAAAATATACCTTTATAGCTATAAAGAAAATAAAATGAAATAACCAAATAAGAAGCAACAATAAGGAGAGTGAAATTTTCTACTTTATAGAAAAAAGCCCACCTGCTAACCTGGTCGTTCCCTTTAACTGACCAAGTGCTTTTGTCTTATCATTAAAGCATGATGTAGCTTAAAAAATATGTATGGGTGTTCAAGAAAGATGAGAATTCATTTATTTTGTGAGTGTATCTTGATGCAAGACGCATCAGGTAAAGAGCCCTCCCTTTACATCCAAGGTGGAGTGTGGGTAGAGAGCCAATATAGTGCCATATGTCATTGTGTGCACAAATCACATGGAACAGAACATTCACAACCTGAGAATACCACAGTGCTGATTACCATAACATATATTGTACCCATTTTGTGCAAATTCCTGAACTTTACTCTGTGAAAATATATTGGCAGTTGCACAAGATTACTCCCTTATTGTATGAAGTAAAAAGCTCGCTGAAGAACCTAACATCTCATTATTCAAATAAGGCAATAAACAAGCTCATGGGAAAGCTGGGTATCATCTTTCACATCCATGACCTAGGCAAGGGTCTATTTTTGTAATTAGAACAGTGTATTTGGAGCTCCCTACAAAAGGGCAAGAGACCATAAGGCTCTTATTCACTCCGCCAACATCCTTCTTGATGTTGTCATAAGTATGGGCTTTATACTGTCTTAACTTTAGTCTCTCCTCTTACGTCTAGTTGCTCCCTTATGCAGAATAACTGAAGCTACTCTTAGGCTTCCCTTTCAGGTCATGTAGATAAGCCACATTATGAAAGATAAAGAAATAGCCATAGAAAAATACTTCATTGAAGTAGAAGCACAGAATCATAGAATTCTATAGTTCTGTGATTCTAAGTACTCAGAGAAGAATGCACTTCATTGAAGTAGTAGAGTTTTAAACTGCAAACTCATCATCAAAGGCAGATAGACTTGGGAGAGAAGGAAAAGAGAAGACAAAATGGGAAAATGACAACATGAAAGACTGCTATTACCATACTGTAATAATATTCCAGATTCCTGTTCCACTCTCAGAAGCTGTAAATTAGAGCACAGCAAAACCCACAGCTGAGTTGTTCTCATTCTTCCATTGCAAGCTGCTCATTTAGACCAGATCATGTATCCTTAAAATAGATATTACAAGATTTTTGTACACCAGCTAACTGTATGTTGAACTGGGTGTGCAACACTTTTTATTTTTAGCTTTATTAACTTCAGGGGTTTTTTGATCATATTTGTGGCTGCTAGTCCTTTGTGTTGCAAAGCGTGACAGTAAGCTAATAAAAAAACCTAAAATGACTGATCATAACTAATGTCATTATTTAAGGTGCATGGACAAACTATGACAATTATATTCTTTCAGGAAATGTAGTGATATAAATGAGTATTTTTCTTTTCTCTCTTTGACCCTTTAATTTATAAATGTGGTGGTTATTAGGAACCATTTTTATGATTTATATCATTTACTGAAGTTTCAAATGTCATTTCATTCCCTGCACACAGCTCCTTGGCCAACTAAAGGCAAATGGACACTCGTATTGGTGAAACTGAAAAAGATCTGACAAAGTTATTCCTTTTTTGTCTCCTAAACTACTGAGATCCCTGTTCTATTGATGAACATCATTAAAAGAAATGGGCAAGCCTTAGTAACATTAGCAGTCTTTGAGAACTCCAGATCTCCTCTTACTAAGATTCTCTGAGGAGTTACATTGACACTAAAATTATTCTTTGTATATCGATACAAGGGTGGCACTGGGTCTTACCTTGGTCCTGTTGAAGTTCCTCACATTTCACTGCAGAATTAACATGGAGAGAATCAGAATTAATGGAAATACATGACTTGAAGATTTATTTATTAATCCTTCCCTAGAACAGACCTTTTCAAACCTTCAATAATTTTCCAAAATACCTGAAAATACACTACAACAGGAAAAAAAACCCATGTAGCAACCTTTGCTACTGACATGGCTCCTCAAGCAACTTTAATACTTGGGGCTTCAGATGATGTACTTCAAAGACTCTGTCATCAAACTCTGCCTTGCTGTCTGCTAAGAAGAGGAAGTCTTACTTTAGACTACAATGGGCTGGTGCAAAAGGTCAACAAACACTGCACATGCCTGCTTGGGACTAAAGATTAAAAGGGAAATCTTGCCAAGCAGGATTAAGGTGTCTATTCTTTCCTCAGTATCAGTGCATTGTCAAGGGGAGAAAAACACACATATTAAAAGAGGAAATGGGATAAAATAATCCTGAAGGGCGGGTGTCTTGCAGGAGAGATGACAGTGCTCAAAGGTATATAAGGAGAAGTTTAAAAAGAACATGAAAGAAAAGTTACAATTGGAGGTAAACTGAGTAAAGGAAATTATCATAAACCCACAGCAGCATAAAAATTCCTGCAGGGTTAGTATATGGTCTGCCTATACTATGCAGAGACCCTGTACAGTAATCACATTTTCACTTGGAGAAGTGTTGTTGTACCAAATCTGGATTCTTTACCCAGTTGTGGGAGGTTTCTCTACCAAGGAGGTGTGGTTTCTCACATTGTAATGATATCATAATGGTGTAAGTCTAGCATCACAGGACTAGTCTTTACTGAACTGACTTTACTGAACAATGTTAATTCTCAAGAATGCAGGTCCAATGTTTTGGGAATTTACAAGCCTTCATCTTTTACAAGGTTGCCCTGGAACAAGTTATCTCAGCACACTCATCTCAAGGTAGAGAATGTTAATAAGACTGCCTCAATACCTCTTTTTGGGAGCATCTTATCCTAAGGTAAGCAATATCAGCCTAACTTGAAACAATTGGTCTTCAGTACCATGAGTGATAAATTCATATATTCAGTTACAGAATGAGATTCACAAGTATGTGGCTTTAGAGAACAAAATATAGTTAGTTATGCCCTGGAAGAGAAGCCTTCTGATTCACATCAAAACACTTTCACCAGAGCAGACTCACACAAAGATGGGTTTGGGTATACTTCAGTTCTGCCTCTTGCAGAGAGGCTGGACAGTTATATTGCTGTTTCTGGTTTACATAGACTTTAATTCCTTCAGTCCATCTCACCTACTTAACATATGTAAGGATAAGAATTAGACTGCTTGCTTATTGCAACAGTGTGGGTGTTTCTATGACTAAAATATAAACATGTCTTTGGTACTTCCTACTCACCGATCATGGAGCTGCCTGGAGGTAGCCCATTAGGAATGTTAAGCAAAATGAGAAATGAGAGTCAATCCTCTCTGTTGTATAGGCATATCACTGCAACTGGTCTGCTTCCACTTACTTGAGTTACCTCTAAGTACAGGGGTTCCTGCCGAAGCAGGGTTCCTGAGAGAACTCAATCTTTTTGAAGTGCATGAGGAAAGTGAGAAAATCTGTGCTAGCATAATGATTAAAACACTTAGCTGGGAAATGGGCTGTCATCCATGGCTCCATCACCTTAGGAGAGGACTTTAATCAGAGGGATGTGGGTGTCTAGCGAGTCAAGCTTCAGTTTCAGCTCTAATTCTTGACATGATGCAATGCTTACTCTGTGAAATGGTGCCCAGATTTCCAGAGAATATTTTCAAGTTCTAGATCATGTCTCATCCCTAAAGAATAAGCATCCTTTAGGAACAATGGTGACTCTTACTTATTCATTGCATCTTCCATATAATCTATGACTAATTGGAAGACTCAGCAGGAGGATTATAAACATTACAGCTGTAACTCTTATCAGCCACAAGCTGGTACTTGTGAACAAGAAAAAGGAGTGAAGCCCTTCATCTTTTACTTTTGGCTTTTTGCATTAGACCCTCTGCAATTATTTACAGCTGACACAGTTTTAAAAAGAAGCCAAGCACAAGAAGAAGAAGATATATCTTAATAATTTTTAGAAGCCATTCATCAATTGAAAAAGAAAAAAATACAGTTGTACCTACTCAGAATAGAAAAGGTTACACTCTGGGAAAAGATTGCTCAAGTCCCAGGGTACAAGAGGATTTGGACAAAGATGAGAAGTAATGAATCTCAGGATGTTCTCATAAATCTCAAGATATTCTTATAGATAAAGTTAAGTGCTGTATACAATTTATACAATGCACATAAAACCCTTGTGGTTGGACTAGAAAAGTAAGAATCACAATGCCAAACAGTATCTAGGAGAAGTTTGTGAGAAGAAATGGGAAAATCACCAGCTTTATTGGGAGTAATATCCCAGTTGCTATCAGTGCTCTTTCAACATGACAAAGTAACTGAGGAAGGACATTTCCTGGAACTGTGCCAAATAACAAGCTGTTAATTAATATTCAATCCCACATCCAAAAACTTTGTTGGTTTATATCTAAGACTGCTTAAAAGGAAAAAAAACCTAAAGCACCTATTCAATGTAACTCAAGGAAGTCTCATGCTTCGTTGTGTGCGTTCTCCACCAGAAAATTCTCTCACAGATTCTTCAACTTCACAAGATGCTCCCAGTCACTTCTAATATTCTAAAAAATAAAGCCCTCCACATTCTTCAGAATTGTGTTTATCAGTCTCAAATATTATTGGAAGAAGGGAGGAGGAAGCATGTAAATATTTCCAAAACCTCTGTGGCAAAATTGGCAGCGAAGCTTACAGGAAAAGGGAGGGGGGCAAAGGGGGAAAACCAAAGAAAAAATTTAATCAATCTGAAATGACCTTGACCTACAGTTATTGTTGCTTTAGAAGTCAGAAGATGGAAAGATTTTTGTATATGTATTTTGGTTTGGTTCAAGGAGGTAAGAGTTAACTGCTGAAGTGAAGGAATGTGTGAAGTGTGCATAGTGCTGAAAGGTTGAAGTTTGGTTTCAAGCTTATCTGAGGGGTGAGGAGCAATTGAAGAGCAAATGTGCCAAGATCTAAGCTGACAGGGAAAATGAAGCCTCTCCTGAATTTCTTCCTTGATTTCATTAAATGTCAATATTACCTGCACACTTTTAACAGTAAACCTGGAAAGAAATCTACATTTAATACCACAAAATATACTGAATTAAGTATTTTTAAATCCCAGAGAGCATATCCTAATTCTTGGATTTTTATACCACGACTTTAAATCATATGAAGATACTCTTACCTGAGGATACTCCAAAAGAAACAGCATCTCTTGTCAATTTATATTGGGGTTTTAGTTTCAAATTCATCAAATCATTTCACATGTTTACAAGCAACTCTATTCCAGAAAACATTTATACATATATACAAATGCATTACTCATGCTGTGGAAATAATGCTAAGTATAAGCACAGTGTTTTGATGATCCAGGCCTAAGAGTAGAAATCACTGTAAATTTCCTCTTAAGAGGAAATGCTGTCGTTTATGAAGTGCAAAACCAACTAGCATAATATTCTTGGAATGCAAGTATAGAGGTAGCATTATTGATCTGCTTATTAAATTGGAAAGTGGAGGTCAGTATAATTAAATTTAAATCCTTGCTTTACTTTCTCATTGCTTGAGGTTAGGCAGCAATTTTTATTCAATAAGTCTTAACTATAATCAAATATATTTATATCTTCACTTAACATTTGTTCTCACAGTTTATATTTACTTAGGTATCCCTGCAGCTTATTTGGTGGTGGTTTGCTCATAGTTGGTAGCCCTAATTCCTTGCTCATTTCAAATAAGATTTCACTGACTTAGATATTATTTTCTTAAAAATCACAGACCTAAAATCTACTATTTCTTGTATTGTCCTATTGCATTCTGGCCTTTTCTCTTAACTGTGATATTGCATGTCTTTTATAACATATTTTTAAAACTTCTTATGAGCAGGAAAATTGAATAAAGGTAGAATAATTTTCCCTTAGTCCCAGTAAAAAGCTGGCCAAAAATGTTTTTACCTGATGAAATGAGCCATATTGTTATTATAAACTAGTAAAACATATATCCTTGAACCTGAAGATACTGAAAATTGTGTTGTAGGCTATAGACTGCTAAAGGTGTATATATTGCTCATTTGCAAAAATCATTATCTTGTCTAGGTGACACAGAATGCTCTTTCCCACTTGCTATAATTAAGACGTGATCGATATGAAAGGTCAGCTGAGAAGAATGCATGACAAGGGAACATTTCTCTCTTAATTCAAAGTTCACATATGATTTTCATGGAACAGTCAATGTATAATGTATTTCCAAATAGGAATTTGAGATAGTCCTCAGTATATAATCACATAATATGCATCCATGTTAAGGTTTAAGGAGTGGACTAGCCTCTAAGTGAGTGATAAATACTTTCTATTAATTCCTCTCTCTTGACAAAGGTGAAGAGAAAGAGAAAAAGGTGGAGAGAGTCTTATGTACAGGAACAGAAATTTTAACCAGTTTAATAATAATAATAACAACAACAATAATAATAAAGCAAATATGTACAAAACATGTATCAAACCCAACCCCCTTGATGGCAACTAGTCACTGTCACCACTTATGCTGTCGCAGGCCCTGGAGAAATCCCAGACTGGATTTGGCAGCAGATGGGATCCAGGAGCTGGATTCTGGAACTGGATTCAGGAACTCATGGATTTGGAGTCAAAGGCAAAAGGAAAAAGTCCTCCTCTACTATTGAAGAGGAGAGCTTGACAGTCATGATCCCTCAGCTTCATACTGCCTCATACTACATGGGATGGGATATCTTATTGGTCAGTTTAGGCTCACCTGAACTCTTCAGTCCTTCCTGCAGGCATGGCCTTTGACTCTGCACCCTCAACACCACAAGATTTAGCCATGACCTTGGTCTGCATACAGATCCTTGGTTCTAACTGGAAACATCAAGCATTGTCACTGCTAGGAGCAGACACTGTCTGCAAAAGCTGTTAGTGGGAGAAAGTGCAGGTACTTAGAAAAGCCTGAGCTGAAAAGTAGAATCACTGAAAAGAATTATTCCTGTTCTAACTCAAGCCAGGACAATCTGTTAGAGCCATACAGAAATGTACTATATATTTAGTATTTTAGACTTCAAGGTATGAAATACTTTGTTTATAATTGAGATAAAAAGGCCTTGCATCAAAAGAAGGCAGCTTATTTCCAAGACCCCCTCTCTAACCAGTAGATTTATGATAACACTGAAATATGGACTACAATCATGGTAAAGCTCTTCTGCTTTCAAGATTTACAATGGCGTTGAGCACTTGCGTGTCTTGGTAAAGAGAGAGCGCCTCAAATAGTCAACACCTCAATAGCATATTGTCATTTAGATAGATACAAAATGCAACACATTCCAGTAAACACACGGCTGATTTATTTTTGTCTCTGTTCACTTTATTGATTTAGTTGGAATACTGCTGAGTTTACAGTGCTGCATCCTAATTCCTGCCAGATTCTGCCTTCAGTCTTCACACTGAGCTTTATTTTACTCGCAGGGTAGTCCCATGGAGCTCAATGGGACACCACCATGTGAGGCAGAGCACCAGAATATGCTTCTGGTAGCAGTCGTATGCTGATTTTTATACTAATCTTACTTTACTATCCTAAGAAAAACACCCAACAAACAAACAAACAAACAATCAAAAAAAAGGAGAAAAGGGGGAGGTCTATGTAAATCCTTTATTTGCATTTCCAGGCACTACAGAAATGTTTACACAATCCAGTTTTCATTTTGCAATGGTGAATATTGCCCATCTGAGCTGGTGAGAACCTTTCAAGAGCTTCAAGAATTATTCCTATTTTAAAGGGAGTATTTGCTTTTGTGAACAAGAATAATATACACAGATACCTTCTTCTCTGTTAGACACCCTTTTCCCTGGTGCTTTAAGCAAAGAATTTCCTAACAATGCTGCAGGATTAAAAACATTGTTGAACTTTGTGTAACATGCTCCTGAGAATAGACTCTGTGAATCCTCCTTATGGAATGACTATGAAGTGACATAGCCCACACTGAACTGCTGTTCTTGTATCTTTTATAATATCAAACCAAATAGTAGCATGAGAGCGTCAACATAATTCTTATTAATTATACTTTCCTCGCTCTTCTGTGACTTTCATAATTATTTTTGTTGTTTTTTAATATAACTACCCTTGCACTTATGTCATAAAAATCCTGCCTTTTTCTCTTTTTTAATATTTGTATTCAAGACAAACAACAGGAGGTTGAAATCAGGCCATTTAAAAGAAACATCTGCTGACATTTATTCATATGCTACATGTTCCACTTTCATCATTGAATGTAATGATAAACACACATTCCAGTCAATAATGGCAATTCCCAGCCAAGCTTTACAAATGGTCTCTTTAACACCTAAATTGACAGCTCGGGAGAATTTGAGATAGAAGCTAAATATGGTACATTTGGACACTATTTCCCTAAGCCTAAAATGACTGGAAGGCTTTAACAAGCACATACACTGTGGGTATGTGGGTACAGTCTTGACTAATACAGGTAAATATCTCTTTAGATTTTTGTGTTTTGTAAAGAGGGTTTGAGAAAATAATTTACTTCTTCTTTTTTTTGGAGAGCTGACATTATATTCTTCCTTGAAAAACAAATCTAATTGCATTTCCTTTATACAGGAAAGCTAAGCTTAAGGGAAGCTGAAATTTGATAATAAGTTTGCTTTTTTAAAGGAGAACTGTTTTGTCTGCTTTGACTTATTGGTTCTTATATCAAGCTTGCTAATTGCTATTGCATTAAAATGATTTCTATACAGTTTATCTTTTAAAGCAGTATTGCCAAGAGTTAGGTGGATTCCTTATTTAATTCACATGTGTTTTGTGTAAGAATGCCTTAGGAGCTGCCATATTGCAAAACAGGGTCTCGTTTGAAAGCATCATCCCACAGTTACGGGTGACCAAAGATGGTAAGTATGAAACTGTTAGAGGTTTCACGATAGGAACAAACAGAAAATGTCTCATGACTTTGTACACAGATAAATATATTATCCTGAAACAACAATGATCTCTTTTTTCCATTTCTATGTGTATACTTTTCCATTTTAGTTCAGATGGATTAACCTTCTTACGACTGAATCATAAACTGATTTTAAGTCAAGCTGAAAATCACAGCTTTTCCAAACTCCTTCAAGTGTGAATAGCTTCTCCTTTCAAAACTCTTGTAGAGTTCAGAACAGGTCATTCATTATTTAGCAAAAGGAGGGGGGGGGGGGGGGGGGGGGAATTGTACGCACTCTAAAATAATGAATATAAAAAT
The DNA here is from genome assembly GCF_026170545.1 of Melanerpes formicivorus. NCBI lineage: Eukaryota > Metazoa > Chordata > Aves > Piciformes > Picidae > Melanerpes > Melanerpes formicivorus. The sequence goes on along the minus strand of NW_027142401.1, from coordinate 1,519,953 downwards.
AATTATAGGATCACAAAGTTATCCTGTATAGCATAAGGAAAAGTGTTAGACAAGAAAATAATGCTGTATTCCTTGACTGAAAGAAAGCACTTTGCTGAAATCTGTTCAGTTTAGTTTACCATTTTAGAATTGGTCCCATGTATCCTTGTGGAGAACTGCAAATTTTGGGCTTGATTTGGTGGTCTTTTAAAGAGTTCACTTGGAGTAGAGTAGGAAGAGTCACTGTTGGCATAAGTTTCATGCTTTGTGGCTGTCCATGGACTCAACTATTGGATGTAGGAGCCAGTAAATCTACCTTTGCCCTGAAGGTTCGTAGCTGCCACTGTTGCTGTCTACATTTACTTTATTTTTCACTGATACAAAGTGCTTAATTGAAGGCTAAAGCAGCATTAAGGGCCTACACCTTTTAGCATGAAAATCAGATAATTCAGTATGGGATTCTGTTTGCAGAGCTATAACATAAATACAGTTAAAGAATCATGGACGTGTTTCATGCAAATGTAACATATCCTGGGACGAGTTTTCACAGGCCAATGTAGAAATACTACAACAAGTAAAGTATTAAATCTCAATCATAATCTCTGTTGTTATTTAAGCATCTTTAAAGAATACCATCAGACTGGAGTGTCTTTTTTTCCTTTTGGTTGAGATTTGTTGTTGTATCAAATCAGTTTGTTATTTTTATTAATCTGAATGAATGTTTACTTTGAAGCAAAATAAAATTACACTGGGACTTTTGATTTCTACATCAATAGAATAGACTAATTCAATAAAACATCCAGTTCAGTAACATTTCAGTTTTCAGGAGTGCATGTTGTTTTGAAATACAAATCTGCCATACCGCTGCAAATCGAATCCAAAAGTTGTGCCAGTGCTCATAGTAGAAATAATGCCCTAATATTACTTAAAAGTTAAATGATCTGCAAGTAGACCACTAGGCAACCAGCTGGAATCTTTGATAAAGCTTGGGAACAACTACCAGCTCTCAAACACAAAATTGTGCATTTGCTTAAGTGCTGCCTACCCAATTGCACATGGTGCTAAAGGAAGCTGTACCCGCAGTTTCTGCAAAGATCAAATTGTGGCTAGAAACAAGATGCAGTATGGCCTACATGAAGACAGATCCTTCTCATTCTGATAAATGATGGAGTTCTCCATTAAAGTAATCACCCAAGTCACCTGAACTTTATACCTATGAATGATTATGCCCAGATACATCAAAAAAATTCCATATCACAGTGTCCTCTATTTGAAAATGCTGCTACCTAGTATTTTATGTTAAGAATAATTTCTTATCTTCACAAAATGTATACGTCCTTCCAAATCCTGGCTACTTTATTAGTTATGCAGTGATTGCTACAATGAAGAAACCAGTTACAGAATCAGGTTTCAGGCATCACCATTCTAAGGCAAAAGGCAAATAATGACAGCATCCATTTCTCAATTCATGGAGCAAAAGAGTAAAGACATAATAATGTTTGCTTGTTTAGTAAAGGGAACTAGCATTATAATACAGTAGCCATGAAAACAGTATGAGACTTTATGTTACTGGAAAAGATATCTTGCTTGAATAGGACTGGTCTAAATCACATGTGCAGAGACAAAAATATTATTCATGTTGTAAGAAAGTCTTCTAAGTCAGCCAGAGATGACTTCTGAGGCAGTAGTTTCTTTGTCAAAAGCTGACCTTTACTAGTCCATGGTAAAAATAGAATAAAGACTCCAACAAGATTTCTATCTAGACAGAAAACATTACCTGTTGGGCCTTTTCCTTGGTCCTTATACTTAGGCTGAGTAAGAAGGTTTAAATCCAAGTGAAGATTTTAATGAAATCTGGGAGGTTTGCTATAAGCTGCCAACATCTGACTTGCCACTGAGAATCCAAGGAAAAAGATAGGATGGCCTTTTTAACTTGAAAAACATCTACTCTTTCCATCATATATCTTCCTCCAAAGCATGCTTGTGAAAGCTTTGTGCTGATGAAATTGCATGTTCTAGACCAGAATAGCTCAACTGCCTTCAGCTGAAAGATGTTCTGAATAAAATCCAGGGACTGTCTTTTACTTCCCCAGAGTTCAGAGCTGATAAGCAAACATTTGTATAGAAGCAGTCCAGACATTTTGCAAAACTATAATTTTATTCTTATATTTGGAAAAAAAAACATGTTTTCTTTAGGCTCTGAAAACAAATGAGAACTGGCTGCTGCTTTGTAGTTTCAGGATATATTAGTGGCCATACACTGGCAAAGGGTGGTTTATGCATTTTGCTTAGGGGCTGTGATTTTTTTTTTTTTCAGTTATCTCAAAGACCTTAAAAGTTCTGAGGACCACTGCTGCCCCCCTTGGCTAAGATTGCTCTAATGTCAAGAAAATATTGAACATTAATGAACTGTCAACAGAGCTCACAGTGCTGCTACCTCTGTCTGACACAGAAGACAGTGCCTGCGTGAGGGCAAGCCAGGGACCAAAATCTGCACAATTGTCAACATGTATTCATTTCAGGGACTGCTCTCCTCATGCACTTGTGGGGGTTTTTTAAACCCATTTAAATGGTGGATGGCATAATTCTGCAGGTTAGCCAAATCTGTAGGCATTTATGGGTGAGTTTCTCCTCTTCTGGCTTTATTATTTATTTTTGAGACAGAAAGGAAACATATGGACCCAAGTATTTAAATGCTATTATTAGGCCAATATATAAGCATGATTGTAATTACGTGGCTTTTTCTCTGAAGAAAACCCCACAAGCAAACACTAAAATCCAGGAAAATCAACTTTGATTACTGTGCTAAAAAATATTTTGCTTATATTAAACACATAAAGATTTCTCTGTCTTAATAATAATAAAGCAAACCCAGAGAGTCAGAAGAACATATTCTGCCAATGAATGTTTCATGACTTCTAAATGGATACATTTTCTAGTGTGCACTAGAAAGTTAATATGTTCTCAGAAGATTTCTTTAATTTAGTTGTTGCTAATTTATTCACACTAATACAGGAAAAAAATACTGCAAAATTTTTCATAACAAAAAACTGTGCATATCTCTGTGTTTTAGCTGGCATGTGGTTCTACACAGATGGTTTGGGGCTTTCTTTGCTGCAAAACAGATGGGCCTCCACTGTCCCTTACCAATCAAAAGAGAACTTGAAAATATAGGAATATCTTTACTTCCATTGTGTCCTGTAATTCAAGAAATTAAATGCCTAAATATATAAATATGACTTCCTGTGTAAAACGATGGAATATCATATGTTTAATTTAAACTATTTGTCTATATTTATTGTGAAAACTGTTGGGTGGTAGTGGTTTTCTTCCAAACAATAACTAAATATTACAAAAAGTATTGACTAGAACGAGCTATTGCTGTTAATCTTAGCTGTGTGATATTGTTGTATTTGTACTTTGCTGATACTGTTTAAATTTATTTTAGATGTGATACGATGTCATTCAAAATAATTACCAACTTAAGAGAGCAGCTTGTTGACAGATCATCTTTTATTATTTTGTTCACATACTGCACTGTATGGCAGTAGCACAGACATTTATAGCGTGAATATCAACTAACTTTGTTTTGTTCTATAAGCATTTGCAATGGGAAGAAGAGTGTATCTGAGGCCATTTTCCCCCCACCCCCCTGTTAAGATATCGGTTCCTACCTCGTTTTGGAGAGCTGAGATGAAGCATCAAAAAAAATACTCCTGAAATTAAACAACGTGAGGGTAGAGAGGGAATTTGTCTGAGGGGCAGATTCACCTGGAAATCCAAACATTGCCAGTGCCAGATGAGTGTGTTTGCTGATCATTGTACTACAAATGATGCAGACTGTCTTGAGTTTCAGCCTGAGTCTTCAATACAGCTAGCACTTATCCCACAATTCCTGCCACCATTGCAGTTTTCATCGCTTTTTTGGCTAGACGGAATGTTCTCTGAAGAATGCTTTGTGATAAACCTCATAATGTGTTTTACACCTCCCAACTTCCACAAAAACTAGATGAGGGTGCAGGAAGGCTCAGAAATCTGACTCAGATCTGGCTGCAGAGGTCACTTGAAGTGCATGGAGACTACAGTGCTAAAATGTAAGCTATCAGTTTAATAAGATCCTATTCTCTTTCACTTTAACATATGGCCATGTGATGCTTGTGAGCACATTGGACACTCTCTTTTAACGATGTTACATCACCTCAGTGATAGGCAGAGAAAAGTTCCTGAGCTATGTAAACTTGGAAATGTTCTTAGGTGACTTTTTTAATTATTTTTTTTTTTTTCCAAGTGAGATTTCTTCCAGCTATAGAAAATGAAGACAGCATTTCAGAGCATTACATTAAGATAATATATCTATTATAATGGTCCATGAATTTATAACAGCATACCATTTCGATCTGTGCCTTGAAAATTACAAACCTAGTGCCACTTAACTTCATTAATGATGTACATTTTTATGATCCAGTAGCCTTGTGTGGGAAGGAGTCACATCTTGCTGCATCTAACTTAAAGGAAAAAGGGGCAAGTCATCCAACTCATTTGAAAGTGTGCTGATTTTGTTGAATGTATGGAACACTAGGCAACAGAACATCTTTTCTTTTCCTCTCCAATCTTCATTAATATTTATAGTTTAACTTTTATTTGGTACATATTGTGAAGAATATATTTTAGCAGCAGACTTTGAGCTGGCTTCAATGTATCATCTCCTGTGTAGGTGCAGAAAAACTTCTCATTGCAGGTGTTATTGTTGTTCTTTTTCTGTCAATCTGCTGGAGTTACTTTTTATTTATTATTACTATCATTTAAAATGGGAAAAGGAACAGGTTAAATAGTCACACCACACTGTCAGAATAGCTCTTTGAGATCCTATACATTTTTTGAGCAATTATACCCATGAAGCTATAAAAATTCAGTTGGGCCATGCCAAGTATTCAGATTAAGGATTCAGTTCATGGCTGTGGGAAGAGATATTTCAATACACAGGAAATACCAATTGCTATGCATCTGACAGTCTACTCTTCAAACGAACATGGGAATATGCTTGAGACTCTTTCCATAGCCTTTCTGGATACAAACTTTCAGGATTAACACAGACTACATGAACCAGAAATATCTGTACAGTGGGAGAATGAGGAAGAATGAAGATTCTATAGTCATGTAACTATAGCCATAATCCAGAAAGGTTACTATATGTGCCAAGTAGTGTACTTCATTCTTGGATGGGACTTCATCGTTCTTCAGAGGTTTTTTCTGAGGACTAGAGGAAGACCATTGATGTCTACTAAAGGGAATTTGTCTAGCCTTCCCTGCAGAAAAGCTAGTGGAGAATAAGGATTTGAGAAAGGATGGGGTCAAAGGCCACAAGGCTTGTGGAAATTTGGGGGACAAAGAAAAGGAACTGCCTTTTCTTGACAACTCATTAGGTAAAAGCAAGGTATAGTCCATTTAACCTGTCCTGCTTTTTAATATACGTATGCTAATCATCCCCTTGACACTAATTAGGAACAGTTTCACTCCTCACAAGTAGACTTTTTTAAGCAAGTACAAATGCTTAAGCTGCGCTCACTGGATATGCAGTGATCAAATTCATGATGTGGTGCACAATGGTATTAATTACACACAAATGAGTGGAGCACAGCTGAATGGCTTGATGCTTTTTTATGACTCCCCTTGACATTTGGGGCTTGATGCTTTGTAGACAAAATTTGTTTGGCTCAGTGCATAAGTTACAAAGGTACCATTTTTTATTTATTTTTTTTTTCCTCTAAATCACAGCAAGAAATTGAGAAATGCACTGAATGTTTGAGAAAATAAGTAGAATTACTATAATTTTTTTATATTAACCTTTTGGAATCTATTTCAAATTCCAAATGGCAAGGAAAGTTCATATTAAAAAAAAAATAATCAAGTACGGTTACACAATTGCCTTTTTCTCCCTATTTGTACTTTATTTGTCTTTCATAAAAACCCTGTAAAAAGAGATTTTGTCAACTAATAATTAAAAAAACTTTTTACTTGTGATTCAAAGTGTTAAAACAAAAGGTGGGGTTCTTTTTTTTCAGCCCATGTAACACAAGAGGGTTTTGCAGCACAGTTTCCGAACTCTTTCTCGGTAAGAAACCTTATCTAATCCTGTTTCATCCTTTAAAATGCCTACACACTAATCTCAAGAGACAAATTTAATACTTTGCAACAAAGGGAATATAGCCCTTTCAGCTTGAATAGAGGAATTGTTAGGGCACCACGTGAGGTATGAATAACATTATAATGCTGCCTTTTACTTGGCAGAGGAAAAAAAGTCTTCTCTTACAACCTAAAGATTAGACCTTCTTCCTTGGGTTAAATTTTTTGACCCGTGCTATATCCCAAGACACCTATTCTGCCGTTGTATTTGGGTCTTCTACCTTTTGTGAAGTAAACATTGAACAACTATAAGTAAACAGTTTGTTTTAGCTGAAGATAGAAAGGAACTTTTTAATTGGGTTTTGATGATGGATGTCCTCCAAACGGCACAAACATCAGCGACGTGGTAAAATAATATTGTCTTATGGCATGGGTGACACTACATAAAGAATATTGGTTTAGCACTTTCTGAGTTTAGAGCATTTAAGGAAGAGGTGACAAAAGAAAGCCAAAAGATCTGACGTGAAGAACAAATAAAACTGCACAACTTAGTTCTTCAGAAAAAAAAGATAAATACTAATTTTCCTTCACAATTTTTATTTTTCCTTGAATTTGTACTTAAATAACCTTTTCCTTATTTTCAAATCCTGGAGTTGTGTACAGTTATTTCTTTTTATAATCTTGTCCAATATGTTGTTTCCACATTTCAGATTGCTCCATCTTTTTTTTTCCAAAGACATATTTGTGAGCTTAGAAGATATATTTGCTAAAGAGAAGACGTTCCGTATCATGATGAAGATATAATTTAACATTCTCTCTCATTTAACATTTTATCTAATTTAATGTACTTCTCTTCATACACTCTATGTAGTTTGCACCTAATATGCCATATGAATTGTAAATAAGTTAATTAAATTGCAGTTACACTTGGTTATGATAAAACATAAGAGAGTGTAGTAAACAGAGCTGTAAGCTATGGAGTTTTGGAGAAACAGCAATGGTGTTACCAGCAGGATCATACTGAGTCTGTCTCTTTCCTCTACTGAGATAATAATTACTCTTCTCATCTTGTTTCCTCTTGTCAAAAAGAAAAAGAATTCTATGAACTGATTGTGGTCATTACAATAGTTACTTGCTGGTGAGAAGACAGAATATCAAACTCTGAGGTCAGCTGTAATTGGACTTGAAATGACTATTCTTTTGCCATTTGCTGTAACGTTAGAGTTTTAATATCTCTTCTTGTTGTAGCTGTAGAATCATTTCCTTAGAAGCAATTTGAAATCCAATACCAATCTTAAACTCATCAGTAAGGTTATCCAGTTCCTAGAGCTTTCATCCAGATGGTGTGGGTTGTTTTGCCATCATGTTGCCAAAGCAAATAGTATTTCTTTCAATTCTTTTAATTCAGCTTACATTTAAATGCAGATGAAAAACTCCAAGAGTCTTGTTGGGGTATATAACACTGAACAAAACACTGGAACTCTTTGCATCTTAGGGTTTCCCATTAAAGACACTCATTTCAGACCCAAGGCTAAGAAGTCCTACATAAAAAAGTGTTGCTTTCTGTAAAACACCATACGAACTGTGGTGGTACTAGGTGTTTTATTTGTTTATGTATCTTAAGCATTGCTTCCTTCTCAAGGATTCAATTGTTTCAGGCAGCTTGTCTGTAGTAAGAATTGTGATCAGCTGGGAAGCCAGACTGATTTCAATTCTTTTAAAGATAAAAAGTCTAGTAAAAATGAACAGGTCAGGTTATCTCCTGCCTATCTGCTTGTGGAGCTGCTATATCTCTACAGAGTGCATACAAAATGCTACCACTCTGATTCGTTGCCATTTGTACATATTTTATCCTTATGTAGTGGATTATTTAAGATGAAAGCAATGAAAAATCAAAGTTGCTATATTTATTCAGTAATATGGTCTCGTGTTTTTCAAAGCAATTATGTGCATGCTAAGCAATATTAGAACTGAACTTAATTAGCAAAAAGAGAGGCAAAGATATGAGTACAAACTACTGTCTTTTGTATCAGCAAGTGCAAAATACCTTACCAAATCCAACTCCAACTCTACAAGTCCCAATCTAGAGCTGAGGAATTACACCTTACTGCAGCAATTCCCAACCTGTGGTGACAAGAAAAAATTACCAAACTTAAACATTTTAAACGGTCTCTGTTTTCCATGCAAATCACCTGCACATCTCAACTTCCAACAATAATTGAGCTGCTTCTTGCTACAGAATAAACAAAGGTGTTTTAAACTAAAGTGGTAGTCTACTGTCAGCAACTGTGACTACTCCAAAGTTTTTGTCATGGAAGAAGAGAGAAAAAAACCCAACATGGAAAATCCATGGTCATCACACATTTCTTTGTACTTAAACAGCTGCATAGACAGCGGTCACGGTATTCCTGTTGTGCTTTCCATAATCAGATGAGATATTTGCTAAAGATTTGTCTCTTCTCTAGAAGTTTAGGGACTGTTTTATAACAAATTATACATGAAAGGAGGGAGTCCATTTATTTAGGACTATAACTTTTTTTTTCTGGGAGATGATTATAAGTTACTTTCTGTCAAATACACTCATAAAATGTTCTTACATTGTAAGTCTGAGTGACATTAAAGAAAGTGAATTTGGTTAAATTGGGTTTACCAAGAGCTGGTGGGCAGTCTTCATAACTGGAATGTTATAATCACATATGTCTTGATGGATTAGAAAGAGGTCTTTAAAGATGTAACTTTTTATTAGGCACCATTCACAGACAACATTCTCAGTTAATAACATATATATGTGTTCATGCTTACTTCACAAAGCTGGGATAAATTAAGAGGGGGCCTGAAAGAACAGTTAAGATAGAAATATATGAAAATATTTTGGCAAAATTTAAGAAGTGATTATTGATGACAAGGAAAAAGAAAGAAAGAAAGAAAGAAAGAAGGAAAGGAAGGAAGGAAAGAAAGGAAGGAAAGGAAGGAAGGAAGGAAGGAAGGAAGGAAGGAAGGAAGGAAGGAAGGAAGGAAGGAAGGAAGGAAGGAAGGAAGGAAGGAAGAAAGAAAGAAAGAAAGAAAGAAAGAAAGAGAGAAAGAGAAAGAAAGAAAGAGAGAAAGAGAGAAAGAGTGAAAGAGAGAAAGAGAGAAAGAGAGAAAGAAAGAAAAAAAGAAAGAAAGAAAGAAAGAAAGAAAGAAAGAAAGAAAGAAAGAAAGAAAGAAAGAAAGAGAGAAAGAGAAAGAAAGAAAGAAAGAGAGAAAGAGAGAAAGAGTGAAAGAGAGAAAGAGAGAAAGAAAGAAAAAAAGAAAGAAAGAAAGAAAGAAAGAAAGAAAGAAAGAAAGAAAGAAAGAAAGAAAGAAAGAAAGAAAGAAAGAAAGAAAGAAAGAAAGAAAGAAAGAAAGAAAGAAAGAAAGAAAGAAAGAAAGAAAGAAAGAAAGAAAGAAAGAAAAGAGGAAGAAGAGTAGTTCCATAATAAAAAATTAAAATACTTTTGCCTAATATGTATTATTTGTACTGGAAAATCTGTGTTGGCTTGTCAATATAAATTCACAATAAGAAAGAAAATGGAAATTAAATTGAAGTTAATGGAAATTTTAAGTCAAAAGGTTAAAAAATATTACAAGATGGATCATGGAATATTCTGTAGCCAGTGTGGCTTCCTTCGATCTGAGGATTAAAAAGAATAATAGTAATAAAAGAAACTATAGTAATGCTGAATGAAACAGTAATAACCTAGAAAATATTTGCATTTCTCTTTCTAATGTTTTGGAAAAAATGTAGCTAAGATTTTTTTTCATAAAATGGAGCATTTCTTGACTGTGGAAGAAATTCATGCAAGCAAAAAATTTCAAGGGATAGTACTTGTTTAGAATAGAATAGAATAGAATAGAATAGAATAGAATAGAATAGAATAGAATAGAATAGAATAGAATAGAATAGAATAGAATAGAATAGAATAGAATAGACCAGGTTGGAAGAGACCTTCAAGATCATCGTGTCCAACCCATCAACCAATCCAACCCACCTAAACAACTGAACCATGGCACCAAGCACCCCATCAAGTCTCCTCCTGAACACCTCCAATGATGGTGACTCTACGACCAACCTGGGCAGCCCATTCCAATGGGCAATCACTCTTTCTGTATAGAACTTCTTCCTAACATCCAACCTGACCCTCCCCTGGCGCAGCCTGAGACTGTGTCCTCTTGTTCTGGTTCTGGCTGCCTGGGAGAAGAGACCAACATCCACCTGTCTACAACCTCCCTTCAGGTAGTTGTAGAGAGCAATAAGGTCACCCCTGAGTCTCCTCTTCTTCAGGCTAAGCAACCCCAGCTCCCTCAGCCTCTGCTCATAGGGCTTGTGTTCCAAACCCCTCACCAACATATAGAAATTCTTTCCATTGTCTGAGCACATAGCCTCTTACTGAAGCTTGCTTTCAAGAGAATGGAAGTTCAAGAAGTGTAGGAATAGTACAGCAGTGTGGTTAAGAAGAAGCGAAGCAACCCAGACTATAATAGACCACTAACACTTTAATATAAGGAAAGCCTGTGAAAATGCTGGTAGCAAATTCAGTTGTCAGAGAATTAAGATGTAATAATTCCAGTTAGCATGAGTCCACAGAAAATATGTCTTTTCAGAAAAAAAGTAATTTCATTTTTTTGATGAGATTTCAAGTTTCATTGCTAGCAGTAATTGTATAAATGTAAGAGAGTCCAGATTTGGTTAGACATTAATGAACTGTCCAAACTGACAGGTTAGCAAAAAAATAGATGTCAGTGGAAAATAATTGTCAAATGGAGCATTTCTAGTATGCCTTGATGAGGATTGGAACAAGTCCCCAAACTTTTCATCAGAGATATTTAAGTAACATATCACTTCAATAAAATTCCTAGGTGAAACAAAACTTGGTGGAATGATAAAGAGTAATTTGGTCCTTTTAGAGAGAAATATAAGGCAGCAAGGGATCATCATGGTCCTCTTCTCTCAGCTTTAATAAAGACACTAGGTAACTTCTCTGAATCAATGTACTTGAAATAAAAGTCTGGCTCAGAAAAACATCCAAGCATGTTGATAAAAATGCTCCAAATAATCCACTGTACTGTAAAAACCCACTGCATTTCTGAGCAAGTTGCTTCTGTAGTTACTTATTCTATTTTAAATGGATGCTTTATCTTGAGTCTGAATTTGCCTGGCTACAGATTGTGACCACAGTCTTGCAGTTGTGGCAGTGCAGTTTTGTGTTGGGTTGAAATTAACCCCAACATAAAATTGCAGACCAGCTCAGTTGAAAGCAAATTAATCTGTTTTGACAAGCACAACTACAATCTAGCAATAAGCAAAACAATGAATATATACAAAATAGTATCACAGTATCACCAAGGTTGGAAGAGACCTCAAAGATCATCAAGTCCAACCTGTCACCACAGACCTCATGACTAAACCATGGCACTGAGTGCCATGTCCAATCCCCTCTTGAACACATCCAGGGATGGTGAGTCCACCACCTCCCTGGGCAGCACATTCCAATGGTGAATGACTCCCTCAGTGAAGAACTCACTTCAAGCCTAAACTTCCCCCAGCACAGCTTGAGACTGTGTCCTCTTGTTCTGGTGCTGGTTGCCTGGGAGAAGAGACCAACTCCCTCCTGACTACAACCACCCTTCAGGTAGTTGTATAGTGCAATGAGGTCTCCCCTGAGCCTCCTCTTCTCCAGGCTAAACAACCCCAGCTCAGAACTGGGCAGAAGGGGACCTTATCATGCTCTGCAACTACCTAAAAGGATGCTGTAGTCATGTGGGGGCCAGGCTCTAATCCCAGGCAACTTGTGACAGGGCAAGAGGGCATGGTGTGAAGCTGCACCAGGCGAGATTTAGTTTGGATATTAGGAAGCACTTCCTGACAGAAAGGCTGTTTAGGTACTGGAATGGACTGCTGAGGGAGGTAGTGCAGTCACCATCATTGGATGTGTTCAAGGAGAGACTGGATGTGGCACTTGGTGCCATGATTTAGCTGATGTCATGGCGTCAGGTCATAGGCTGGACTTGATGATCTCAGAGGTCTTTTTCAGCCTTGAGAAATCCATGATTCTGTGAAGGAATGCAATCATAGTATCATAGTATCATTCAGGGTTGGAAGGGACCACAAGGATCATCTAGTTCCAAGCCCCCTGCTATGGGCAGGGACACCCCACACTAGATCAGGCTGGACAAAGCCTCATCCAGCCTGCTCTTAAACACCCCCAGGGACGGGGCCTCGACCACCCCCCTGGACAACCCATTCCAGGGTTTCACCACTCTCATGGTGAAGAACCTCCTCCTCACATCCAGCCTGAATCTCCCCACCTCCAGCTTCATTCCAATCAAACAAATGAAAACCATTAAAAAACAGGTAGAGAACTTATGAGGTTCTGCTTCAAGGGAAACAGATTTTATTCTTTGAAATGCTCAGAGAGATGTTGTTAGACCAGCTCGGGGCACTTGTTTGGTGATTAAGTTTCTAAGTACTAGTTGATTTGTTTGATGATTATAATTTTTCACATTAAAAAACCAATTTAGTGAGGTTGAGAATATTAAACTGCTACTAATTTGTTAATGAAAGCAAGAGTATTTAGGTGTCCTCCAGATGGATCAAAATAGAATAATCTGAAACCTAGTGTTCACTAGTCACCTGCAAAACAAAATGCTGCATTTAAATCTATAACTTTTAATATTTCTCACTACTTTCCATCCTCAACCCCTATGTAAATGTTGTTGGAGAATTGCCAGAGTCTATCAAACGTGCGATTGGTATGGATTTCATAAGAGACTGAGCTCTAAATACTCACTACTAGGCAAAAAGAGCTAAGTACAAATGAGGAGACCTTCCCTTCTGGCACACACTGTCTATGCTTGGGTTCTTGACCAAAACAAAAGAATTATTTTAATCCTTTTGAGACTTGCAATATCTCAGCTCTCTTAGATGCCATTCTGGTTTAAAACACATCAAGGGAACATTCAGCATCTCTGAGAAAGATACTTTGGTAATTGCTAATCTGACCTTGTGAGCATGCAAACCCTCTTTATAGAACAAGACGTAGCACAAACATTGTTTACATTATGGTTTTGTTCTTTGTCATTTGCATAGTCACAAAATCTATAGTCAGAGATCTTCATTTCTTATATGAACATAATGTAAGCAAGGTTTTTCATTTAGGCATAAAACAGCTGCCAAGACTTCAAAGAAAAGGTAAACCATTGGGTCATAGAAAACTGAATGGGTACCTGAATCTCCAGTTTATTGTAGTGACAAGCCCACTTCTTCTACAACTACAAGGGAGAACGATGCAGTTCAATGTTCTTCAATATCTAATTCACACAGTGTGGAAAAATGGGAGGTAAGGAAATTATTTATGAAAGGCTGAGATCTATGTATTCTAAAATCTTCAAAGAAAATCAATTACTTTCACTAACCATGAATAATTCTTATTTAGTAAAGTAGAGTCATAGATTCATAGAATTGTTAGGGTTGGAAGCAACCTCAAGGATCAGCCAGTTCCAAGCCCCTTGCCATGGGCAGGGACACCTCACACTAGAGCAGGTTGCTCACAGCCACATCCAGCCTGGCCTTGAAAACCTCTAGGGATGAGGCTTCCACCACCTCCCTGGGCAACCTGTGCCAGTGTCTCACCACCCTCATGGGGAAGAACTTCTTCCTATCATCCAATCTGAATCTACCCATTTCTACTTTTTTTTCCATTCCTCCTAGTCCTATCCTTCCCTGACAGACTAAAAAGTCCCTCCCCAGCTTTCTTGTAAGCTACCTTCAGATACTGGAAGGCCACAATAAGGTCTCCTTGGAGCTGTCTCTTCTCCAGAACTGAACAGCCTCAACTCCCTCAGTCTGTCCTCATAGCAGAGGTGCTCCAGCCCTTTGATCTTCCTCATGGCCCTTCTCTGGACATGTTCCAGCACCTCCAGATCCTTCCTGCTATAGGCGCTCCAGAACTGGACACAGTACTCCAGGTGGGGTCTCACGAGATGCTTCTCTTGATGCAGCCCAGGATGTGATTGGCTTTCTGGGCTGCAAGTACACACTGCTGGCTCATGTTGAGCTTCTCATCTACCAGCACCCATTCAGAAAGGTCTCAAGGCAAGAGGTAAACAATTATGTATGGCAGCAGACTGCCAGGGAACACAACGGTGACTGCTTTGCTTACTTTACTTTCCCTAGGAGGTTGTTGGTTTACACACAAATGATCCTTTGCTGAATACTTCCCTTATTTATTCAATTCAACTAAGAATTTTACTTAAGCAGTAAACTTCAACTTCCTAATTTTTACATTTAGCTATTTTCAAAATTCTGTACAAAATTAACTCCACTCAAATCTAGACCAGAAGATTGTCATGAAGTTCATTGGTTTTGTAAAGCACATAATATAAAAATGAAGAACTTGAACAAATATATGTAAGGCTAGCTCTAATTTGCATTATTAAGATTGTGCCTTTTTGTCTAGCAATAAGAAATATTGCATCCAATCACAACACCGAATTCTGGTTCCATTACAAAATAAAAGCAATCTACAATGAAGAAAGTTTATCCACTGATAAATGTAAGGCAGTTTTAGCTTGGGCAAAATCACTACAAGAACAACAAGAATATAAAGTTCTTTTAAAGTATTTGCTATAGGTCTTCAGAAAGATGTTTGTTTTTTTTTTAATGAAGAAGCAAGAGATTGATGAAGCCTTGTATGAGGTTTTTAAAGTTACCAATTATTCACTAAGTTAAAATGGTACCTGATAATCTGGTGCAATGGGACAAGACTAGTTATAGTAGGATTAGATAAATAGTAGCAAAAGGGCAAGTGAAGGAAGATGAAACCTTGTTTGTATTAGCAGTCAGCTCTGCTTATTTTCTACTATGATTTCTACTGTTTCCCCAGCCACTGCTGAAATGAACATACAGTAACAGAAAAATAAGGGCAATTCTACTACAGCTTGCACTCCATCAGCAAAAATTGTTTATTAAGGTCTTATTTCTCAAAAAAATAAGAGCTATTTACATCTCACTTTTTATTGGCATGCACGCTGCTACCAACAGGAGTAAAATTTACACTTCTGGCCTTTCAAACAGTAGAGAAAAATGGACAGATGTAGTATTGAAAAACATGAAGAAATAATATGAAACATGCAAATAATAGTTATAGGTAGCTATTCTCCAGGGTGGGATGAAATGATGGTATTTCAAAATTGAAGGTCTTTGCATAGCGCAGCCTGTCCACAAACCTCCTCCAAAGCAGCTGACCATTCTTCTGGGTTTTTTCCACCTCTACCCCAGCTGCAAGAACCTACATCCCTTTCACCAACAACTAAACTTTTATCTTCACAAATTACCTGAATGGCCTTGTGGCAAAATGGATCCATAGGAAACTTGTAAAAGACAAAACAGTAATCCTTCTGGGTTATAAGGCTGCTTATTGCCTGTCAAGTCTGAGAGTATATTCCATAGAGACCACAAATCAAACCTCCAAGTGAAAGGGATGGACTGAATTGCAGGGCTCCCCTGCAATCTGCAGTGCTTTTGAGCCTTGCTTATTTTGCATATCTGAACTTTATTAGAATAAACCTTTATTAGAATAAACCAAACCAGGTTGGAAGAGGCCTTCAAGATCATCGTGTCCAACCCATCAACCAATCCGACCCACCCAAACAGCTAACCCATGGCACCAAGCACCCCATCAAGTCTCCTCCTGAACACCTTCAATGACGGCGACTCCACCACCTCCCCGGGCAGCCCATTCCATAGCGCAATCACTCTTTCTGTATAAAACTTCTTCCTAACATCCAACCTGAACCTCCCCTGGCGCAGCCTGAGACTGTGTCCTCTTGTTCTGGTACTGGCTGCCTGGGAGAAGAGACCATCATCCGCCTGTCTACAACCTCCCTTCAGGTAGTTGTAGAGAGTGATAAGGTCACCCCTGAGTCTCCTCTTCTGCAGGCTGAGCAACCCCAGCTCCCTCAGTCTTTCCTCATAGGGCTTGTGTTCCAAGCCCCTCACCAACTTTGTTGCTCTTCTCTGGACTCGTTCCAGCAAGTCAACATCCTTCCTAAACTGAGGGGCCCAAAACTGGACACAGTACTCGAGATGTGGCCTAACCAGTGCAGTATACAGGGGCAGAATGACCTCCCTGCTCCTGCTGGCCACACTGTTCCTGATAGTTGTCCAATGGAAAGAGCCATTAGCTAATATGTGTGGAGCTAATGGCAAAATATTGTCCACCTTCAATGAAAAATAGGAAGAATATCTACTCAAAATAGAATTGTTTTTATATGCAAGGTATCTCAGAATGGAACTCAGTTGTTTTTTGATATTCTGAAAATTCACAGCTAGTGTATAACTATTTTTACATTTAAATTCCACAGCTGATTATGAGGAAATGTACTCAACTGTTCCAAAATTTCTGGTTTCACTAAAGTCTGTACAATCTCTTTGCTTAGTTTGGTCTCTTCAAGGAAAATTAAACAGTCAGTTCAATACTTGAAATCTAATAAATAGTATTTGGGAGGGGGGAATTATTTCCTGGCTATACATTCAAAGCAAACAGCATTATATCTCCAAGCATTTTTAAAATGCATCAAACAGAAATTTCCTAATAGAAAGGAATGTAAATATGCATATGACAAATGTATTGCTTAGTCCTCTGCTTTCATAGACTCATAGATTCAACAAGGTTGGAAAAGACCTCAAAGATCACCAAGTCCAACCTGTCACCACAGACCTCATGCCTACTAGTCCATGGCACCGGGTGCCGCGTCCAATCCCCTCTTCAACACCTCCTGGGATGGCGACTCCACCATCTCCCTGGGCAGCACATTCCAATGGCTAACAACTCTCTCTGTGAAGAACTTTCTCCTCACCTCGAGCCTAAACTTCCCCTGCTGCAGCTTGAGACTGTGTCCTCTTGTTCTGGTGCAGGTTGCCTGGGAGGAGAGATCAACCCCCTTCTGGCTACAGCCACCCTTCAGGTAGTTGTAGACAACAATAAGGTCTCCCCTGAGCCTCCTCTTCTCCAGGCTAAACAATCCCAGCTGCCTTGTGCTCAAGGCCTCTGCTTTTACATAAAACACTTGAAAATTCTGGTAGAACAATTTTTTTAAGCCATTTTAAAATAAACAAGGTAGGAATTGTTCCCCTGAAGCTTCATTAGGGCTTTATAAATGCTTACGATAATTAGGATGGATGAAATCAATATATTTACATCGCTCCATTCAATGGTTCATCATGCTTTACCCTTTCAGCAATGAAATACAATTAATAAATTGCTAGATCATTTTGCTTGTTTTATCTGAAAATATTTCAGCATATTTTAACATATCATTTTTTGAAGTAGCAAAATACCCTAATGTATAACATTAATACGCGGTGATAGACTTTACTATAAATATTGCCTCTGTTGCCAAGTAAAGTTACATACAAAGCAGAACATTGCAGACGTGCTTTACTCCTTCTTTTTGGTAATGAAAGCATGAGTCTTTTGTATTATTTTTAATCTATGGGTTTTTTCCTTTATTTTTAATGTATGGGTTTTTTTTCCTGTGGCTACATGTCCCCTTGTACTCAGCTCTGGTGAGGCCTCACCTGAAGTAGTGTGTCCAGTTTGGGGCACCTCAGTACAAGAGAGATGTGGAGGTGCTGGAGCAAGTGCAGAGGAGGGCAACAAAGCTGGGGAAGGGTCTGGAAAATAAATCTGATGAAGAGCAACTGAAGGAGCTGGGGCTGCTCAGTTTGGAAAAGAGGATGCTGAGGGGAGACCTCATGGCTCTCTACAACTACCTGAAAGGAGCCTGTAGAGAGGCTGATGCTGGTCTCTTCTCACAGACAATGTGATACACCAAGAAGCCTCAAGTTACATTTGGGTAGGTTTAGACTGTACATTAGGAAAAAAAATTTCAGGGCAAGAGTGGTCAGGCATTGAAATGTGTTGCCCAGGGAGGTGGTTGAGTCACCAATTCTGGATGTGTTTTAAGGTCATTTGGATGTGATGCTTGGGGCTGGACTTGGTGATCCTGAGGGTCTTTTCAAACCTGAATATTTCTGTGATTCTGTAAAGGCAAGGTTTCCCAGGAAAAGTCTGTATGGCACATAATGATTCTTGATAGAGACAGTATTTGTGTAGCTTGTGGAAATGTGGGTTTAAATGAGCTATGATCAAGGACAGTTTTACTCTGTGAACCAGATTGCCAGGAGGAAACAGTGAAAACACCTACAATGAAACACTAAAATATCAGTGGCATTGCTTGGACTGTGTTTGTTTTGATGCCAGCAGATTGTTGGTGCTAGTGTTTTTCCAACATTTTTAGAGCTGTTAAAGTACATCCCCAAAGTTTCACTACACAGTTATTTTGGAAGTAGACATTCTTCTTAAAGAAAAGGTAAGCCAAAGTGTTGACCATGTAGAACTGGCTTCTAAAATGGCTCTCTATCTAGTGACTAACTCAGATTCTTTTGATGCAAATGGTAATTCCCTCAATGATGTCAACTCTCATTTAGTTGCACTTACTAAGATGAAACAGAAGGATTGATCAAAAAATAGGATGGGAATGGAATGGAATGGAATGGAATGGAATGGAATGGAATGGAATGGAATGGAATGGAATGGAATGGAATGGAATGGAATGGAATGGAATGGAGTAGAATGGAATAGAATAGAATAGAATAGAATAGAATAGAATAGAATAGAATAGAATAGAATAGAATAGAATAGAATAGAATAGAATAGAATAGAATAGAATAGAATAGAATAGAATAGAATAGAATAGAATTAACCAGGTTGGAAGACACCTTTGAGATCATCAAGTCCAGCCTATCATCCAACTCTATCTAATCAACTAAACCATGGCACCAAGCAACCCATCCAGGCTCTAAGTAAGTAAGCTCAGTTGGTTCATTTCTGTAGTGAGGTCTATGAGCATTTCATGAAAGCACAGCACCAGTGAGATTTGTGTGAATCCCAATCCAGTATGTTAGCTTCAGGCATGTTCCACTGGCTTAAATCTCTTAGAGTAGATGCATAAGAAGTGACATGCTCATTGATCTTATGGTGTAGGCTCCAATTTATAAATGGAGCTGCAGGTACAAAGGAAATTTATAGACAGATTGCAGCATTTCTGAAATACAAATTCCTTTACTACATGGGTTTTGAACAGTAATTTCAGGAACACAGCTTTGGAATTAAATATCTACATTCTTGAAATGTATGCCCCTAAAGGGAATTCATCATGACAGAGAAAGTGTACATCTGTGAATTTGAAAAAAAAAAAGAAGAAGAAGGAAAAAAAAAAAAGGGTGTAACAAAATGATTAACCATAAGACAGCAACCAGGCTTTCTTTGCTTGTTCTCACTGCATTTCATTCATAGTGACTGTTGGCAGTGCTCAATGTGTGGGGTTTATACATGTATTTATAGACATATACATATTGCTTATACGGGAAGCATAGATACTTGAAAATAATGTTGTTTCCTCAAATCAGTCTACAGAGGCCAACTTGTGCCCTGCAGCTCTTGAACTAGAGACATCAGAACTAGTTGTTTCCAGATTTGTTCAAATGTGTCTTATTAAAAAAAAAAAAAGAGAGAGAATGTAGTTTCATAAGCAACTTAATTAAACTGAAAAAAACCCCACACCAAACAAACAACTTTTATTCTAGCACTACCCAAACAATGCTGAAAACCTTCCTGGGTCAGATTTGAAGCTCTGGGTCTGACACAACTCATTCTTTTAGACGTAAAGCTCTTTGGATCACATTAGTTTTGCAACTTGTGTTATCATAATATTGGAAGAAATTGTAATAATACAAGAAAAAAAGAAGAATTGTTCTGAGCAGTTTAAGCCTGCTTAAGAACTGGATTATGATTAATTAAAATCAGAAGATTAAACTGACTACTGAACCCCCCAAACTTCTCACATATCCTCATTTTAGATACTTCTGTGTCTGATGATCTAGACTGACAACAGAATGACACAAAAATCTGATTTAAGTGTCAGTCAATGCAATGCAATTAATTGGGTGTTAAGCTGGAACATTAGTATATTTTGGAGGGAAAGTTAGAACATTTCTGTAACATTTTGACATTTACTACATCTAGCTCAATAACTACCACAGCTTTTCTAAATGCAAATTTTTGTTGCAAACGAGCAAACAAACAAACAAAAATCTGCAAACTGAAAAATGAATAGGTCTTTTTTATACTAACTTGTCACCAACCAGATTGCATCCTGATGAAAAGAAAAAGAGAAGGAGAAAAAGAAAAAAGACCAACAAGTTTCCAGCAGCTTCTGTGAACTAGGAGGATCTAAATGTGTCTAAAACTATCTGTCTGGTATCTGATTCCGGCCACAGAAACTGAAAGCAATCAAGAATAGCTCATATTTGACATAGAACCTAGGAAACAGAGATCAGACCTGAACCTTGGTGATTTCATGATGGCTGAGGATGACTGGTCATTTACAGAGCCACAGTTGCATTTTAATAGATGAAAAAAACTAAACTGAGCCATAGCAGATACTTTAAGAGGAACAGTTATGCTGACTCCTCTTGCTGCTTTGTGAAGACTCCAACTGAAAATACTAACTCATGAGTTGTTAGAGAATGCATAAGAAAAATGTTGGACAGATGGACTGACAGTGGCACCCACCAGCACAGAGCAAATTCTAGTTAAAATACAGGTGTTTGTGCTTAAAGTTGCCAGGTAGCCATGAAACATTTTGGGGGAGGAGGTGGGGAGTAATCATGCTGAACAGTGGAAGGAGAGAGGAAGAATCATCTTCTTTGGTGCTTCTTCCTTAGACTTCAGCCTCTGTAAATTAGCATGACAGATGTAAGATCTGGGAATTTTTCCAGAGTAATTTTTAAGAAATTAAAGCATCCAACACTGGTTACACTAAGAATGTTTTGGGGGTACTTTTTTTCCCCCTTTATTTTTTCTTTATTTTTTTCTCTCTTTTTTTTTTTTTTTTTTTTTTTTTGGTCTATCACAAAGCCATGATTCCTTACAGATCTAATGTGATCCCTTGATTACTTGAGAACTTGGAAAATTAAACCTGGTTGCCAGGACTCAAAGGGCAAGCTTGCTTTTCTCATTTCTATTCCATGAAGACCAAAACGTATCCCACCAGAAAGTATTCAGATTGATATGCATAAATTAACACAGGTGCAGGTCTACCACTGGAATTTGGTGAAAGAGGAAATGGAAGTGTTTGAGTCCAACTCATGGCCAAGGCATAACTTAAGATAGCTGTTTTGCTAATGCACTCTAAGAAGCTGATCCATTCACCCACACCCTCTTGTGATGACGAACATCAATAATGACTTTGGGTGAGGTCACACGGCAGCACTGTTGATGCTGGCACTTAAACCTCTTTCAGGGTCTAAAGAGCCCTTCCTTGTGCTATTTTTATTTGTATTGCAGCAAACTTTGAACTACCAAAGGAGTATCATATGTTGTAATAAATGGATGTGAATGTCTAAACAGTCAAAGAATACAAGCAGGAATTATTTACATTGAGTGTTGTCAACAGACCACAACCTTCAGGTGTCACAGAAACTGAGCAAAGACATGGCATGGCGCTGGTTAAAAACAGATTATAAACAAAATGAAAGAATACAGACTGCAAACAAACAGAACAAACAAGAGGCATATTATCTCTGTTTTCCTAATCACAAACTAATTTATGTAAAAATTAATAGTTATATGCAGGAGTAGGGAGGTGATTGTCCCCTTGTACTCAGCTCTGCTGAGGCCTCACCTTGTGTATTGCGGTCAGTTTTGGACACCTCAATGCAAGAGAGATATGGAGGTGCTGAAGCAAGTGCAGAGGAGGGCAACAAAGCTAGAGGAGCACCTGGAGAAGAAATCTTATGAAGAGCAACTGAAGGATTCTAGGTTGGACTTGGTGATCCTCAGGGTCTTTTCAAACCTGAACATTTCTGTGATTCTGTGATATTGTGAAGGCTTTGCTTCCCAAGCAACCAGCACCAGAACAAGCGGACACAGTCTCAAGCTGCGCCACGGGAGGTTTAGACTCGAGGTGAGGAGAAAGATCTTCACCAAGAGAGTTGTTCATCATTGGAATGTGCTGCCCAGGAAGGTGGTGGAGTCACCGTCCCTGGAGGCGTTCAAGAGGAGATTGGACATAGCACTTGGTGCCATGGTCTAGTCATGGGGTCTGTGTTTATAGGTTGGACTCCATGATCCTCGAGGTCTCTTCCAACCTTAGTTATACTGTGATACTGCAATTATTTTTAATAGTTTCTTGAAGAAAAAGTCTTACAAAGTTGTTTACCTGCACTAGTGTCTTCTCAAGTGAGGTATCCCAGCTTCCACATTGGTGGGAGTATGCAGAATTACTCAAGCCCCAAAATTTCAAAGCAGGTAGAGTTGAAGTCTCAAAAAGATTTTCAGTTCAGACTGTTTCCCGTTTTACTTACATGATTTAAATCATTTAGTCGAGTCTCGTGTGAAGAAGTGGGAACAACTCACCATATATACTTGGGAATCTTTTCAGGTATTGTAACTGCCTGAAAGATAGAAATCTATCTAACCAGCAGTCTGGGCTCTTTGTGTAGTTAAGAGAGAGAGAGATACAAATATTCCAGAGGGTGAGTCATCCTTCTTAAAATAGGATGACTGACGTTGTAGAATTGCTTTTCCTTCTCCTTTAATTACAGAAGGAACCCTAACCATCTCAGAACAGATACATACCCATACACTGTGTAACATTAGGTGAGATGAATAGGAAGACAGTTTCATTACATGGCAATAAAGAATGCAAGAGTGGAACCCTATTTGCAGGGATTTTTAAACAAAACAGAACAGAACAGAACAGTTTAAGATACAGAAGCACTGTCCCTCCAGATGTAAGCTGCTATATCTGATTTATTTATCTAAAAGCAGACTAAAAGGGGATTTGTTAAGTGTATAGGAATATGAAAAATAGGTGACTTGTTATTGTGACAAAACAAAATCCAACATGATCCAGCCCATGAAAAATGAAGAACCAGACATATTCAGACAAGACATAAGTTTCACATCGAGTATGACAACACAATGGGAACAAAGAACTTTGTAACTTCAAATCTTTAAATGAAGATGGGATACCTTTGGGAAGAGTATGCTGTAATCCAAATAGGTTTCTGCAGACAAAACGATTGTAGGGCTCTAATCTGGCTTTAAAATCTCTTCAGTCTTGGAGACTTGCCTAACTGCAAAATTCTGAGTGACACATATCTGCAGATGACTCAGACAGTAACATGATTAACAGGGAAATGGCCTTTTTTACAGAGGAGACCTAATGTACATTGAATGTGTCTGAACTACTCAGGCATGCAAATTCTTTCAGTGGTAGATGCCTCCCTCAAGTCACGTATCCTTGCTGCCTCTGGAAAAATCAAATGGCTACCTTTTTTCCTAAACTGCTTTATGGAGTATAATCCTTGTGATAGAATCTTAACACTGAGAAAAACGCTCAAAGCTTGTTCCTCAGCCAAACCCATCCATTTTGAAACCATGCCCATTTGAGAGGACCGGTGTCAAGCTCCTCTCACAGTGACGCAGAGTCACAGAAAGAATTGATTTAAGCATGTATTTCCATTTTAAAGGACTGTTGAAGAAGTGCCCCAATTTTACCTGACCTTTGCATTGAGTCTTTCCTTTAAACTTGTCAGTGGTTTTTCAACAGACCTAGATTTCCTCTCTTTTGTTTTAGTCATCCTTCAAAAATTCTGTCAATTTATTCCCCTTTGAGTTGCGTTGCAGTTTTTTGATACCTTACAAGTTTCTATTAAACATCTGGTGTTTATGCAAGGTAATATATTTTAAATTGCTTAATAATCATTGGAGTCCGGTCATTTTTTTTTACCCTGAACACCAGACTGCTAGAAGACAGTTAAGTTCCACAATCAGTATGATAAGAAGTTCTGTAAGTAGAATAATTATCTCCTCACTTCCTGTTCCTCAAATGTCTATACCCGGTTTTCACTCTATAGATACATTTCAAAGAACCTACGAGAAATGCTTGAGGCAGTTCAGACTGTGCCCTGCTTTGTGAATTAAAGCAAGGATTCTAATGTGCTGTTTATGGGGTTTGTTTTGGGTGGTTCTGTGGTTTTTTGTTTCCTTTTTTAACACAGCTATTGCTGTAATGACACTGGGAAAATATGTCTGTTTATTGTAGACCCAATAGTTTCCTTAAAAATTCTAAACACATGCAAAAGTTCATGATGCATAATGATTTGAGTATTTCTTTTAGGTAGGTGTTCTGTATTTCAGAGGATCCATATGTGCTACAAACAGTGAACAATCAGGAATACTCACTGATTATGATATGATTTCTTTTTGGCAGCCTCTTTCTGTTGCTCTGACAGAGTTGTAGTGATGCATTAGTCATTTGCATAGAAAAGATCTTGGTCCATGACAGTCATTTATTGGTGGTGCCATCTGCACTTTTTGTGAGTAGATTCTAAGATTAAAAAAGTGTATTTGGTTCATTGGTTCTTTAAAAATTTGGATACAGTCCTAGTCCTTTCCAGCTAACACTGAAAAAAATAAATAAAAAGTGCAACTGGCTTTCTTCTGATGAACTAAAGCTTAGGAATTAATTAGCAGGACTGAAATAAAAATTCAATTAAATCATAAAATAGCTCACAAAGACCCTTGGGTTTTTCACTTCAGTTTGAGTAGTACATATTTCCATGTGTATTTTCAAAATGCCCACAATTCTTCCCAGAGGTATTAACATACATTGTCTTGTGCAAAACCCCACTCACAGCAGCAGTAAAACTCCAGTTCCCTCCTCCTTGAGGTTTCCTTATTTGTATGATCGTCTTGTACACAACTCGCAACAAATCCAGCGCTCAGTAAGAAAATATTCTTTTTGTCTGACTGTGAGTGTCTACAAATGGAAAGAATTATGCTCAGTTTTATTACTGGCAGAAACAAATTCCATAACTGAGTATTCTTTCTGACTGATCCTATTAAGTGCACTCTGGAGGATGTAAATTTAAGAAGCATCGTCTGTTGCTGTTGCCATGATAAGACTCATGGAGTTTGCGGATCGTTGAATTAATTAGGCAGAGGCTCATGCAGGGCTTTTCAGATTAGGGAGCATGTACTGAATCCAGAAGTAGAGTCAGGCAAAAATCTCACATTTAAGGCTGATTTACAGAAATACTTACAATTCTTTGTGCTGTATGAAGAACAGACCATTGGAGATCCAATCCTAACAGAACATCTGGTGTCAGAAGAAACTACATAGTGCCTATTACCAGATGCAAACTTGAGCATCCCCTGATGCTCAGATATTTAAAGGAAGGACAGAAGTGTTTAGGAGGAGACTTGATGGGGTGCTTGGTGCCATGGTTTGGTTGATTAGATAGTGTTGGATGACGGGTTGGAAGCGATTGTCTCAAAGGTCTCATCCAACCTGGTCTGGTCTATTCTATTCTATTCTATTCTATTCTATTCTATTCTATTCTATTCTATTCTATTCTATTCTATTCTATTCTAATGAAAAACAATAGAAATCTCCTTGACCTAATGGGATCAGGATTTCTAGCATAGAGTTTAAGGCAAAGAAACTTTAATGTTCTGAAAATGTAAAAACTGCAGCAGAAAAAGATCTGTTCTCTAACAGCTATTGACATGTGACATCAAGGCATATAGGAATTCTGGCTCAGCAGTATTTGTGCTGAGCTTATAGAGTGAAATAATAGCTCTTGAGTGTTAGTAAGCAGAGATGAAGAAGTACTCTTCCACACAAACTCCCTCAGACTGCTGTATTTCTCTTTCCATTAACTTTTCAAATGCACAGTATGCAGTGATTGATAAAATAATTTCTCAACTAATTTGCAGCATTCATGACCGAAACTCACACTCCAAAAGATTTTGCAGTTTCACATATTCTCCTCTGACTATTTCTACGCTCTGAGCAGTACCAAATTCCGTTTTAGGGATGATATTGTGAATGTACAGAAAGTCAAAATTTCTTGCACCGTGAAATCATAGAATCATAGAATCAGTCAGGGTTGGAAGGGACCACAAGAATCATCTAGTTCCAACCCCCCTGCCATGAGCAGGGGCACCCCACACTAGATCAGGCTGGCCACAGCCTCCCTCATCCAGCCTGCTCTTAAACACCTCCAGGGACGGGGCCTCAACCACCTCCCTGGACAACCCATTCCAGGGTTTCGCCACTCTCATGGTGAAGAACTTCCTCACATCCAGTCTGAATCTCCCCACCTCCAGCTTCATTCCATTCCCCCTAGTCCTATCACTACCTGAGATCCTGAGAAGTCCTTCCCCAGCCTTCTTGTAGGCCCCCTTCAGATCCTTGAAGGCCACAATAAGGTCACCTCGGAGCCTTCTTTTCTCCAGACTGAACAGCTCCAACTCCTTCAGTCTGTCCTCATAGGAGAGGTGCTCCAGCCCTCTGATCATCCTCGTGGCCCTTAGGAATAGGAAACAGGAAGAAACTTGGCTGAGATATGGTAGACAAATGACAAGATCTCTAATAATTTGGATTATTGCTTCAAAACTTTTCCAACAGGCACTTGGAAGCTTATTGCACAATTCTTTGTCATTTTCTTAAAAAAAAAAATAATAAAAATTTCAGCCTACATGTATTCTGTTTCAAAACTTTGGAATGTAAAAACTCTATGAATGTTTAATCTAATTTAAATTATAAAAATAATTTACAGATGATGAATAGCTAAGAATGCATTTTGTGCCCCAACGTGGGGATGGCTTCTTTTCTTTTTCAGTAACTCCATCAATATGAGGTGGGAAAGCTAAAGCAAATAGATGGCTGCATCTTGTCTATATTCCCCAAGGAAAATACCAATTTAATTCTGATTTTACTTGATTTTCTGTGTATTTAAACCAGAAGATTTTAAAGGCTGTACTGAAGAGCAACACGTTTTGAAACCACTATTCCTCCAACAGGAACTAACAAAGGCAAAATATGATTCCTTCTTCCAAGTGCCTATGGATTTTAAAGTACAGAGAAACATTAAGAACCATGATAGCTGCATTCCATTCCTGTCACTCACTTCTTCTTGTGGCTTTGGTTTTGTTGGTGGGCTTTTTTTTAATCATACAGCAAGTCATTTTTGTTCTTTCTTTTGCAGTACTCTGCTTAATCATCCACATCATAACTATAATACACAAGTGGAAAGTACATGCTTCAGTTAGTGCTGTAAATTTAATGAATACTTCCACAGCATTCTGGGATCCTAGAAAGGAGGGCTCCATGTAAGTACAGAATACTAGTAGATGTCTTGCTTTTCTTTGCAAACAACAATGCTTAATTGCTCTTCCAAATATGCCCCTCCAAGGGAACACAAGATATGTTTGAAGAACACAAGGGGGACCTTCTATTGTGGAATGCTCTAAGAGGCTCTAAGCACAGGGGTAATAATGGCTGAATTCACTTGAGAGAGGAGGGCAAAGTAATATGGAAAAAAAAATGACAGAACACCATTCCATCACATCCTTCCC
The DNA here is from genome assembly GCF_026170545.1 of Melanerpes formicivorus. NCBI lineage: Eukaryota > Metazoa > Chordata > Aves > Piciformes > Picidae > Melanerpes > Melanerpes formicivorus. The sequence goes on along the minus strand of NW_027142401.1, from coordinate 1,492,336 downwards.
TTTTGTCTGAAGCAGAACTACAGGAACTAGCAGCAACAAGGGGTCTTAGACAGTGACAAACCGATATCTGAACATTTCAATTTATTAGATCACACATTACCCCTTAGGATAGCTTTAATCCGCACACATTCTGCAGCTCCATTGAAAAGGAATCAAACTTTTAAAGGAAAACTATATCATGATTTTGAAATATATCTATAATTTTATTTAATGTGGGGGGAAAGGGAAGATTATAGAATAAATTATAACGTTACAAATTTCAACTTACTGATAGAACAAGTTTTTTCCAGTGGATATTGTAACACTAATATTACAGCACAGAGATATTATCCATGGATACAAACATGAGTCAAAATAGAACCATATTGGGCAGTATAAAGCTTTGGAACATTCAACCAATGATAATGAAAACTAGCTTATAAAAATTCAAACAGCATTTTGTGAAACTATTATAAAGCTAGAAGCTTGGGAATTAGACAGAGTACCCACACAGCAGGAGAGTACAAATGAACACCTACGCAGATGGCTGCTATAAGAACTGAACAACCACCATTCTATATAATAGAAAGAAGCAAAATGAAGTGCCGATTGTAAGTGGTGCTTAACTTTATTAAGCTAAGAGAACACTATTACTGAAAGTCTCTATCTGACAAAGGGAAATTACTTTGTTGTAATCATGTTCATGAGCTGTCTTGTGCAGTCAAAGGCCTGCCATTCATTTAAATTAAACTGTAGCCTTTAAAATGTTAATTAGATGTTACAGCCAGATGCAATATTGAAGAACCTTTAATTTATAAGTTTCAACCATTTTTCTTGAAACAGTCTCTCATGTTTGTAACAGAACAACAGGCATGGATTTGTGACAATATCAAAAGACTAACTTACCATATATATTCCTTTTGTTGTCTTTGATAGCTCTTCTATATACATTAATAAGTACATACAATAAATACCTCTTGAAAAGGTATATTTCTGAAGTTAAATTGGGAGACAGAACTTGACTATATAATAATATAAAGAATGATTTTTAAGGCATTGCTTTTCCTAAGATTAGAAAAGACCTAACTGAGAAAATCTACTTTTTCCAGTACTTTCCTTTAACTTCCTGTTCAACATGTTTGAAGTATTCCCAGTTTCTAACTGAGAACTGAGAAAATCTACTTTTTCCAGTACTTTGCTTTACCTTTCTGTTCAACATGTTTGAAGTATTCCCATTTTCCATGGACAAATCCAGCAGGACCAGTTGTAGTATGCTGACACCAGCTGTTTATGAAAACAAAACTATTAAACTGACAAAAGTGTGTTCAAACAGCAGTATTGGTACTAATGTGAAGCACATATTGAACTCTTCCACATTAATTAGAACAAAGTTTGTGATACAAAAAGGAAAAGCTCAGGAGGTGATGAAGTCACTAAATCAAAAAGCTTTTACAAGGAACAAGTATCTGCATTTGTTAAGCTCAGATTTACAGCATCAAAACGGTTGACTACAAATTCTACCCTCCAGTAAACTTTGTTTCAAAGGTGCTGAGCTCCTACGCTTCATCACTGATTTAAACTTGAGCATGGCTGCTCAGGACTCCGACAATGAAAACTTCCCATTGCCATGACAACATTAATTAGAAAATAAAAATGCTATGCCCCAAACTAGCAAATGACTGGGTTATTACCCAACTGACCCTAGAAAACAGAGAATGTAAGCTTCAAATGCATGTGCTTTAGACTGTGAGTTTTCATGTCAAGTACTTACTCTCTTCGAGATGATACCGCAGTATAACTTTAATGTTAATGTTCTGTTTAACTTTAGTTGCACAAGACTGGTTACTTTTTTAGGTTCTTACTTCTGCCAGTGCCACAGTGTTGGAAACTCTAATATTTGTGCATAAATCATTGTATCTCACATAGAAGGAAAAAGTGCTTATAGAAGACTTTTTATGTGCCTATGCCATTAGGCATATTTTCTTTGTACTCTTAGTGCTTCCCAGCTGATCTGTGTGTGAAGGCACTGTGTTATTATTTGGTTGTTTTTGAGTGAGGTAGCAATGCTAGGATACATGTAACAGGACAGACACTGTACTGTGATGTAATTTTGTAGTTCTATTACAAGGTCTTGTAAACCATACAAGTAATGACTGAGAAGAAATCAGGAAAAAAATAAACACAATCATGATAGAAAACTTTTGCTTCGTTGATTGCTCTTGCAGCAATAAAATCACAGAATCATAGAATCAACCAGGTTGGAAAAGACCTCAGATATCATCAAGTCCAACCTATTACCTAACACCTCATGACAACTAAACCATGGCCTCACATGCTGCCTCAAATCCCCTTTTGAACATCTCCAGGGATGATGACTCCACCACCTCCCTGGGCAGCACATTCCAAGGCCAATTATGTTTTCTTTGAAGAACTTTCTCCTCACCTCGAGCCTAAACTTCCCCTGGTGCAGCTTGAGACTGTGTCCTCTTGTTCTGGTGCTGCTTGCCTGGGAGAAGAGACGAACCCCCACGTGTCTGCATTCAAATCAGGCTGTAAATGGGATTAGTCTCCTCCTCTTACCCAATCTTAATTTTTTTTCTTTCCAGAAGGTAACCCAAAGCAGCATTATAAGGAAAGCTAAGGTGGTTCTGGACTGATTCTTTCTGAACCATCATATAGCACACAATGGAAAAAAATAATCTCCTCTGTGTCAGGAATTTGTAGAGCATCTAGGTGTTTTGACAGACTTCCACGTCTGTGACAGTCACATTATTGTGGACCTTTTGTCTTGTAAGATCTGATTTGTGTGATGTGGTAGACAGTTACTCAGTAGAATCAGACTAGTGTGCTAACTTTAGTTCAAGCGCTTAAAGTATCTATAATTACAGCACAAACACTGGTTTACCATCGTTCCCTTTCTACACCTCAAGCTGATGTTTCCATAAAAGTAGAGCAGAATTGTTATTTAGGTGGTTAGACTGGTCTTGAATCCACGGTCTTGTAAGCGTTGTCATTTTAACAGCTCCCATGAAGACGAAAACACCAGGAGCACAATGTTTGTCAGACTGAAAATGAAACTTAATTTTAAAATCAGCCATTCAGAAACATACTTTTGCCTCTTTTTCTTCCTTGTTTTTAAAGGTGATAAAATATTATGTCAGCTCAGAGAAAGTGAATCACTTGGTTTTGCAGGAAATTCTCCTCTCATAAAAGTTCTGCAGATACTTTTGGAAGAAATAATGCATTTCTTTTCTTTTTACTTGAATGAATCTCATCCTTTCTTCCTCCTGCAAATTTTCTCTTAAAAAAAAAAAACATAATAACATAGAGGAATAAAGAATTCAGCAGTATTTCCAGTACATGTTAGTGCTTGAATATTGTCACTTCTGTATAAAGCAAAATATTAGCCTTTTAAAGGAGTCGTATTTCAAGGATCAGGTGGGAAGCACAGAAGTGTTGGATGCACCTCACTGCACTGCTGTTCATCCCCAACACTTTGCACAATGTGAGAATGTTTAATAATTCCAAGCCAGCCTTCAGATAAGAATCTCTGGTGTCACATCACAACCGACAGTGCTGGTGTGAGATTTGTAGTAAAACAATATTCCAGCTGTAGCTTTCATTTACAGAAATAAAACATCAGAATGGAAGGGAGGTGTGGGGGGTAGAAGATAAACATTTTAGTCTTTTAGCACCGTTTATACAAATTACGGTGATGCCATTAAAAGCGAATATTCAAAAGTAGAGGGGAAAAAAAAACCTGAGCAATTAGATTGCAGAGGTTTATTATTATTTTCCTAAGTCTTTAAAAGAATCAGCCAGCTCGAGTTTGACTTCTAAAGACATCCACTGCAAGCAGTTCACCAAATACAAATAACTTCTTTCCTAAATAGAGTATGTGGCAACTGTGGGGCAGGCGGTCTTATTTTTCTCCCATTAATCATCAGAAACTTAACATGCAGGAAAAGTCTCAGGGGGATATTTCTGGCTGGGAAAAAGATCCTCCCTCCTCAGTTCTAATCAGTCCAGCCCATCTGTAATGGGTTTAGAAATTGTTAATGACATAAAGTGACAGTCGAAGGGCTTTTTTGGTCTGTCAGTGTAGGGTTTCTGTGAGCTCTCTAACAAACTACGACATACAGTTCTCAAAGCTTCTAGAAAATGATCTGGATTGCAAGGGAATAAATCTGATATGCTAGCAATCACAATCAGGAACTGAAAAGAAAGCCTTCCTTAATGCTGTGCTTTCAACTATAATGGTACTAAGACAAATCTGGCTGTGAGACAAACGACATAAGAGGGTGGCTAACGCTTAGAATAAAGGTTTAGATTATAGAATATGTAAAAATATACAAGCATCTGAATAAGAAGCTAAGAATGGGAACTTAAGCCTTTTATTAGTTTTATTAGATTCTGAATGCAGCTGTTAATTATTAAACCTAGCACTTATGCATAAAGACTAAGTGGAATAGACTTATATTAAGTGCGCACAATAGAGATTGGAAGTCTGTGAGCACATGTATCTACCTATGTTGAAAGCACCCACAGCATTCAAAGATAAATGTTGACCTAGACTCAAAAGTCTGTCCTTATTCAGAACTTACATTTTGCTGAAGAGTAATGCACAACTTGATAATACTGACATCCAAATGCATTTTTATTCCATTTCATTCTGAACCTGGATAATTAAGTTCCCTGTATCTCCCTGAATTCAGTAATTTCATATGTCAGATTAAGGATACTAAGTTTATATCAAAGTTGTGTTTATGGAAGCTGCTGAATTTAATGAATTCTCCTTTATTTCATTACTACTGTTTTGGTTGAACCAGCCATCCTGATTTAAAGAAAAAATTATTGTACTAAATCTAATAATATCTGAAGTATTGTGTCCAGTTCTGGGCTCCACAGTTCAAGAGGGACAGGGATATACTAGAGAGAGTCATACAGAGGCTACAAGGATGGTGAAGAGGCTGAAACTTCTATTTGATGAGGAAAGGCTGAGAGACCTGGGGCTGTTTAGTCTGGAGAAGAGAGGGCTGACAGGGGATCTGATCAGTGTTTACAAGTATCTGAAGAGCAGGTGTCAAGAAGGGACCAGTCTGTTTTCAATGGTGTCCTGTGATAGGGCAACACAAACTGGAGCACAGGAAGTTCAACCTCAACATGAGAAAAAACTTCTTTATTGAGAGGATACTAAAGCCTTGGAGGAGCTTGTGGAGTCTCCTTCTCTGGAGACTTGCAAGACCCATCTAGATGTATTCCTCTGTGATCTGCCCTAGGTGATCCTGCTTTGGCAGGGGGGTTGGGCTCCATACTCTCCTGTGCTCCCTTCCAACCCCTATCAGTCTATGATCATGATACCAGCTAGCAAAATTTGTAAACATTTGGATTTGAAATGTTATAACTCCACTAGAAGACCATTATACTTAATATTACTTTTAGTACTATAAAACCTAAGTAGATCAGTTTTTATATCCCATGATCAAAAAACCCCAAAACACCCAAAACCAAACCAACAATCTCTATTCATTAAAAGTAATGATTTTTTTTTCTATGAAGTAACTCAGAATCTGGACAACTGTGAATGTCTTAATAAAGTATGCATACATGTGAATATGATTCATGTTGGAGTAGGTTAATAATGGTTATGGAGATGGAAATGGAGATGGTCCCACATTCTCTAAGACAAATTTTATTCTTCTAGAGCTAACCATTTTCTTTCCTAATATTTTGTTCAGTCTTCAGAAAATTCATTACATTGGTTTTTCAGAGAAGCTGGCATTTTGGAGACTGACTTAGATGCTAAGCTGCAGTAAAGTGCATCACTGAACAAATGCTCCATCCTCCACATCTGTTGACGATCAGCATTTGCTTACAGCTACCTGCAGGAAATCTCTGACGGGCTATATACTTCCATATTTCCTTCCTAATTTTTTCTTCATGGAAATATTTTACAATGTAAACCAGGAAATACTAAAATATCTGTTCCTGAGAAATCACATGTGGCATAAATGGGCCCCTGGATGAGCTGACAGACTGTATTGTTACAGCATGGTCCTTGGGAATAGAATAGAATAGAATAGAATAGACCAGACCAGGTTGGAAGAGACCTTCAAGATCATCACGTCCAACCTATCACCCAACACCACCCAATCAACTAACCCATGTAACCAAGCAACCTGTCAAGTCTCCTCCTGAACACCTCCAGTGACGGCGACTCCACCACCTCCCCAGGCAGCCCATTCCAAAATGTGATATTGACAGCTGAAATTCAAACAGGGAGCTTTATTTTCTGGGCACAGTGTACTCCTCACCTATTAGTTAAACATCACCCACTTCAGGCAGTGATATTTTGTGTGTGTGTGTCATACAGATGCTGTCTTCGGTAAAAGTAGTGTTTTAAACACTCAGTGGATGCCAAATATCATAATTAATATCTTGGAAGTTATCATCATATTGCTTTTAAACTGTATATTAAACCACAAAATATCAACCTAACCTAGAGTGTTACCATAGTAATCCATGAATGATAGGGTTATCATCAAACCTTTCCTTCTATTTACTCCACAAGCAACTCAGACAGACAATCTACAGCCTCCAGTTGTGATAAATGTTCTTCAGATACTCCTCAGTACCCTGGGATTGCATAGATCCTTCAATTATTGTCTATGAATCAACAGGTGGGAAGGTTAGTATTTTCTCAGCTGAAGCCACAAGTCATCTATCATTTATGCTACCAAAGAATGTATATTGGGACTTTTTCTCTTTCTTTTTCTTTTTTTTGAGGGGTGGTGGGGAGGTGGGAGGGATTATGAGCAATTTTAGGAATCAGTTGCTGAGCCAACCTCCACTTGCAAAGCCTCCTTCTTCTTTGTTGTCTGTTCTCTTCATTGGCTCCATCAGTGTAACTGTGATTCTTGAGACTCAGACTTTGGCTTCCACTCAGAAGTTTTCAGCTTTCTTGCCATGCTCTTAACCCTCAGCAACTGTCTGAAATTCCCTGTACATTATACATGCCTGAATAAATCATACTGATCTTCTTTTCAGTGACATATTTTATCCTTTTTTTTTTTTCCCCATTTAGAATCATAGAATCAGTAAGGTTGGAAAAGACCTCAAAGATCATCAAGTTCAACCTGTCACCCAAGACCTCATGACTACTAGACCATGGCACCAAGTGCCACACCCAATCCCCTGCAAAGAAAATTCCTGTTGGAAGGTCAAACCAGATTTCATGCTATTGAGTCTCTTCACTCAGCTGACCTTCCTGGCCAGATCCTCAAACCTTTACTTCCTTTAGTTTCTTCATATTCTGGAGGAAGTGTGGGGGGTGGATGAGTGGGAATTTTGATTCTGTCTCTGGTTCACCTTGTTTTATAAATCTTTTTCTGTGTTTGTTGCAGAAGGACTTAAAGAACAAATATTCTCTGCATACATATGCCCTGCATTTGGTCAGCAAGATATATGTCCTGTGAATTTGGATACCACTACAGTTTCAATTCACAGGATCACAGGATGTTAGGTTGGAAGGGACCTCTGAAGGTCATTGAATCCAACCCCCCTGCCAGAGCAGGGCCATAGAAATGCATCCAGATGGCTCTCGAAAGTCACCAGAGAAGGAGACTCCACAAACTCTACTGGGAGCCTGTTCCAGTGAAGAAGTTCCTCCTCATGTTCAGGTGGAACCTCCTGTGTTGTAATTTATATCCATTGCCCCTTGTACTATCACAGAGTGCAACTGAGAAGAGCCTGTCCCCTCCCTCTTGGCAGACAGCCTTCAGATGTTTATCAACATTTATTAAATCCACTCTCTGTCTTCTCCAGACTAAGCAGCCCCAGGGCTCTCAGCCTCTCCTCACAGGGCAGTGCCTCAGTCCCTTAATCATCCTTGTAGCCCTGTGATGGACTCTCTAAAAGAGATCCCTGTCCCTCTTGAACTGCAGAACCCTAAACTGGACACATAGCAAGTATTGGTAGCCTTAGTAGAGGGGGGGAAAAAAAACCCTTAGAAGCTACATTGGAAATAATAAAGGAAGTTTGTACCAAGGAAGTGGAATACCAGGGAGGTTGTGGATTCTCCCTCTCTGGAGATATTCAACACTCACCTGGATGTGTTCCCGTATAATCTGGTGTAGGAGATCCTGCTCTAGCAGGGAGTTTGGACTAGATGATCTGTTGAGGTCCCTTCCAGCCCCTGAAATTCTGTGATATGACATTTTCTAATAATTTCAACTTTTAGGCTAGAGGTTATTATTAAAGAAACATCTACTAATTGTATTGCATTTTCTCTATCTCCATCATCCTACAATAATTCTCAATAAACTAAATTAAATAGAAGAAGTCTCATTTGTATTTCTTTATTTTGGTGTAGCGGCTAATTCTCTACAAACAGCAGATAAAACATCCAAGAAAACTGCATCACGTCAACATTGCATTGGACTCAGTGCCTGATGTTGTTCCTTCCAGCCTTAAGTAGACCAGCAAAATATACTGAGAACCACACTGCCAAGAATTCCTTGGTCATTGCCATCTGCACTGTTCTGTTAGGATTCCCCCCCCCCCCGATATAATGTAGAAGTTCTGCCTTATCTTACAGTGCTGTTTTTAAAAGACATCAAAAGCCTTATGTATCACTGTCTTCCTTCACTTGCTATTTTCTTCTCATCTCTCATCATTCTTTCAGAAACATTATCTGATGCCTCCTTCTATTGCAGTCTCCCTCTTTCAGTATATTTCTCCTACTACTCTGCCCTCGATCAGCAATTTTTCACTCTCTGCACCTCTCTCCTTATGTCAGGATCTCACAGCCCTAGCTGTTGCCTAAACACCAACCCACATCCCACATTGTGACCTACCTTCTGCATCTCTCATGAATGTGTAGCTGGCACTTCAAATTAGTATGATCAAAACAGATCTTTTGATTTCCACATTAAGCCATCCCCCATATTAAGTTCTCTATCAACACCTAGCCCACCATTTACTTGATGGTAAATAACCTCAAGATGTGCACATCAGTAGGAAATTCTGGCAAAATTTGAAAGAGAAGGGGCATTGATTCTTAAATCACAAGTGTTCTGTGATAACCACAGAAGAATTTCTGTTTCACACTGGCTAAATATTGTGAGCTGAGACTTCAGTCTTTTTTTGGTAAGCCTTATTCAGTTTGTTACTTTGCCCTCCCATCCTCCTGGCTGCTGTCTGGCTTTCTTTACAGCCTACCATGTCCTTCTGATGTATGGGTTTTAAAATCTTAAGTCAGAGAATGTCTTACTATCTGACTACAGAACAGTTTACTCTAATGGGAAAACAATTTTTGTGCAAGACTTTGTGATACAAATAGTGACAATTTTTTTAAAGGGCATATTCATTTTAGAGTGCTACTGATCATTCCAAAGTAACTTGGGAACAATTTTTTAATTGGGGAATAGAATAGTATAGTATAGAATAGAATAGAATAGACCAGACCAGACCAGGTTGGAAGACACCTTCAAGATCATCGCATCCAACCTATCAACCAATCCAACCCACCTAAACAACTAAACCATGGTACCAAGCACCCCATCCAGTCTCCTCCTGAACACCTCCAATGATGGTGACTCCACCATCTCCCCAGACATCCCATTCCAATGGGCAATCACTCTCTCTGTATAGAACTTCTTCCTAACATCCAGTCTAAACCTCCCCTGGCACAGCCTGAAACTGTGTCCTCTTGTTCTGGTACTGGTTGCCTGGGAGAAGAGACCAACCTCCGCCTGTCTACAACCTCCTTTCAGGTAGTTGTAGAGAGCAATAAAGTCACCCCTGAGTCTCCTCTTCTGCAACCCCAGCTCCCTCAGCCTCTGCTCATAGGGCTTGTGTTCCAAATCCCTCACCAACTTTGCTGCCCTTCTCTGGACTCGTTCCAGCAAGTCAAGATCCTTCCTACACTGAGGGTCCCAGAACTGGACACAGTACTCGAGGTGCAGCCTATGTGAATATAAAGATAAATTGAAATGTCCTGTAGAGCAGCTCTTAGTGGTCAGATGAAACACCAATCCTACAGACCATAACAATTTGCAGTAAGACCTACTTTGAAGATTTCCACAGTTCCAGCCCTCAGCAAAAGGCTCTGTTTCACCCTTGGAGTTCTTGTGACATGCTTTATGGTGACCTCCTACTCACATCTGTGAAAGAAATGCAGAAGATGTTAATATTTTTTTCTTTCTTTCTTTCTTTCTGACAGCGACATTTTATGTTAATTTCATCTGCTCCTTGAGCTCTCAGAGCCAAAACATTCTGTGGGCGGCAGAATGATGTCATTTTAGTCATAGCATAATTTTTCAGCTGCTAGAACAAGACATATTGTGGCATATTCTTCAGTACTTTTAAAAAGTAGTGAAATATAAACTTAAGGTGATATATTTATGCATGAGGGGGTTACACTGCCTTTTTCAGCTCTTAGAGCTAAATAGCAGGTTTAAAGTGACATCATTCCTCCTCCACCAAATATTTTTTTGCTTTGAAGCCTAAGGACACAGAATAACCTTGACCAAATAATATCATTTCCAGTTATTGTAAATACAAAAAGGTAAATTAGATGATGAAAATTTTGTGTTGCTTTCCAGGCAGGCATTTCAGTTAAATGCTATCCAAAGGAGGCTGCCCATAAGATAAATTGGTCATTTTGTTAGAAATCCAAGGCTGAAATGAATATCAAATGTAATTAAAATCACCACAATCCTCTGAGGACTTGAACAGAGTAGAACTAGCAATTATCACAGGGGATACAACTGCTGCATTGGTAGCTCTACGTTGGAGCCAGGGAAAGAACAAACCCAATGGGTCTCTCTAGTCAGATATTCAAAGGAAACACAAATGTTAAGCAATGCAGAACAGCACTGACTCTCTCTCAATGTGTTCCATTTCATTTGGTTCAATGTTGAGTTTCTGTTCTTTGCAATATATAAGCTGAGTTAAAAAGCTGTTCCTGGGAAATAATACCTGAAAATGTGCACACAAGGAGGTAGCAAGTGTTAAATATTTATTCCTTTCAGCTGGTTTTTCTCTTTCTTTCTTCCTTTCTTTTTTTCCCCTTCCAAATAAAGTTTAAAAATAAAGTTATTACTTCATTAGCAACACATTTTTCACAGGTCATTAACAAAGATGCATGTATTTAAAACAGTTCATTAACCCTCAAAAAATGACTTCTGCTATGGGTTAATCCAGAAAGTATTCCAAGCTTTTGCCATGACAATAGAGTAAATGAATCATGATTAAGGAAGGAGCAGCCTCGTGTTCACAAGGCCTTGTCCTCATGGAGGGCTTCAATCACCCCAATACCTGTTGGAGGGACAACACTCTAGGGAATTATAAATCTGGGAGGTTCCTGGGATGAATTAATGATAACTTCCTTCTCAAAGTGATAGAGCAGCCAACAAGGAGAGGTGCTATGCTGGACCTTGCTTGCACTGACAAGGAGGGCTAGTGGGAAAATTTAAGGGCAGACTTGACAGCAGTGACCACGAAATGCTGGATTTCAAGATCTAGTGGGCAGCAAGAAGGGTGCACAGCAAGTTCACTTCAGAAGAGAAGACTCTGGCCTCTTCAGGGATCTGCTAGTTAGAGTGCCATAAAGCACTGAAGGCCCAGGAGAGCTGGTTAATATTCATGAATCACCTCCTCAAAGCTCGTGAGTGACACATCCCAACAAAGAGGAAGTCAGAAAAAAACACCAGATCTGCAGGGATGAACAAGGGGCTCCTGAACAAACTCAAACATAAAAAAGAAGCCTACAGAGGGTGGAAGGACAGGTAACCTGGGAGGATTAAAGAGAAATTGTCCAAGTAGCCAGGGATCAGGTTAGGATAAATTACAGCCCTGATAGAATTAACTGTCCAGGGACATCAAGGGAAAAAGAAAAGCTTCTATAGCTACATCAGTGATAAAAGAAAGACTAGGGAGAATTAAGTGAAAGAGGTTAGATTTAGATTAGGAATCATTTTTTTCCTGTGAGGGTGGTGAGGCACTGGAAGAGGTTGCCCAGAGAACCTGTAGGTAGCCCATCCCTGGAAGTCTTCAGAGGCAGGTTGCGTGCGACTGAGCTTTGGTCCAGTGGAAGGTGTCCCTGCCTGTGGCACAGAGGCTGTAACTAGATTATGTTTGCAATCTAAACCATTATATGATTCTCTGAAGAAATGCATTTTGAACTTAATTATCCTCTCCGGTTTACCTGTTTCAGCTGGCTGTGTGCAGGGTGTTAGGCATCACCTGCTCCAGGTGAACATGAGTGTGTGACAATGAATGACACAGCGGTGTCACCTAGGCAGCAAGGTAGGTATGATATCTACAGTCTGGCCATTTCTCTCTCTCTCTTCTGGTATCCTCAGACTCTTCCAGCAGCAGGGGAAAGATAAGAATAGGCAGGTAGACAATAAAAACAGCCCCCTTCCCCTTCCCCCTCCCCCCCCAAACAGTCCACTCTATTCTCAGTTCTGCTATTTTTTTGTTTCAGGTATGGAGAGGAAACCTGATGTAAGACTCAGCATGTGCCTCCTAATGCAAAAAGATGTTAGTAATGGGACAGAAGAATATCTTCTGACTTTGCTGTTTATTTGGAAAAAGATATGTTGTCTGAAGATTAAGAGAATCCACTCTGAGTGCTGGGAGCCATCAAAATTCTTGGAGGCATGAATGTTTCTTTCTGCTCAGGGGAATTGAAACAACCAAATAAAACCCAAACAACAATAACAAAAACCTCAAACAACAAACCAAGCCACCAAAACAAGAGCCAAACAAACAAAAAGCAGAAAACCCCCACGAAACAGCCCATGTAAATACCTCAACCCCTACAAGGCTGGTAAACCACATAACCCACAGCACTAATTTATTTCCAAGTCCATGGTTTCTATACAGAGGTTATGCCATGGTATTTTAAATAACAACCAAATGTTCATTGTATTCTCTTTAAACTAGCAATATAATTGCAACATTAAATATTTTCTGGTAGGTATTTAGATGGAGTGTTGGTTTTGGTGTTTTTTTCAGCCAGCAACATATCTGAGATGTAATACCACATGAGGATCTCCTACCTCTCTTGACTATAATAAGGGAGAAAAGAGGCAGTCAATCTGGATCCAAACAGCCCTTAGCAATGATGTGATAGACTTCCTTAGGCCTTTCAAAAAAGAAAAGGGCCCAGTGAGCACATATTCACAATAACTAAATTCCAGACACCTAACTCTTCCCAAGTGAAGTTTCACATTATCAGCTTCTAGATAGTAACGTGTTTAAAATGGAAGGGCCATTCAAACAAGCAAAAATAAATCCCTAGTTATTGAAAGTATGGCTACTTCATAGAATAATTATTACCTGTAGCTTGGATTTTTCTCTAATAAAGTGTCACATAGACTATATACTAATGGGCAAACTGTACTCACTAACCTTTTAATACTTTACCCTTTTGTACAAAGACTGAGCATTATTAGGTAATGAAAGAGTGTATGAGAAAGTAGTAGATTATTTATGATAGAAACAAAATGAAACTAATGGGACAAGATTTGAAAGCTGTGATGCATGAAAGGTGCTATAGAGGCAGCTTTGGCACCATGACAAATAAAGATAAAGACTCAGTGGGAAGCAACAGTGTGAACATGACTATGAAGAAGAAAGAATAGATTTACTGAATGAATCCTTACCATCTGGTGTTTATTTAATACACAATGAAGGTCAAATGGCTAGTGATCCCTTTTTCTATAGTCCAGTGACCAAAAGAATAGGAAGAATCAATGAATTTATCAATATGTCTGGAAATGTTTCACCATATGATCTGATTGAGTCAATATTATTGGAGCAACATGTTCATTACTATTTCAGATATGGTTTGGAAGAGGCTCTGTGGATAAAAAGCACATTTATATTTTTTTTCCCCCCTCTGTCAGAAGTTCCATCAAAATGCACTTAATTATATAAAAGTGGATGCACTTAAAGAAGTAAAACTTATCTGGTAACACTCAAGAAGCTTGAAAACCAAAATTATACCTTATGAATCAGAGACAGGGTTGGATCGTACCAAACTCTGTGAAACTTTCTGCCTTTGTTTCATTCTTTCCTTTATTTTTCTGCTAGATGGATTGCACATCTCTTTAATCACACCACAGAGAGATTAAATTTTAGTGAAATATGGGGTTTAGGCATTATATGTAAAGGGCACACACTAAGAGTACATCTTATATATAGTTATTTTATGTAACATTGTGTCTGGAGGTTCTCACAGTTCTATTCTTTTCTAGCTCACCTTAACCCATATTACAGCACAACTACTCTTATTGACTGGAGCTCTCTTAGCTGCTAGATTCATACTGACATTGCAAAGCTGGTGAAAGATTTCAGTTTAGGTTTTCAAACAAGTGAAAGGAAAAAAAAACAAAAAAAAGCAGTAAAATGCTTTAAAGTATTCTTGTCTCAATCCCCAAAACAGCCATTGCTAAAAAAAAACGCAACTTAAGACTGGTAAGCTGTTGAAGACACGATTCAAACAATGCCTTCAACATTTGGAAAGGATGCTGACTTGATGTTTGCAAAATTAAACACTTAAACTCCTGACTCTTGTTTTTCTCTGTATCAATATCAATCTTTCCCCCCCCCCCCCCTTTTGTCTGCCTTTCAGCAAATAGTCTTTCATTTTTATTTATCATAATAAATGTCTCACAGTGACTCCTTCATTTTTTTTTATGATGCATTTTGAATACCCTGAAAAGAGTAAAACCCCCCAGAAACATGTACACGTTACCTCAGCAGTGACTTCATTTCTGACGAGCAAAATATCTCCAACGTGTCTCACTTTTAATTAGGACATGGATAACCTCCAATTAAAATTAAAGTGTAATTTTATGATGACTTTTCATTAATGTGGATGTAGTGCAACCAGTAATTTAGAGTTAATTACGTACGGAACCTGTTTATTGTTCTCCTTTTGTGTTTCACAGACAAAATTCAGCTCTAATTTGTACCATATTTTAAGTCAAAAAATTATGAACACAAGAAAACTAGGAATAGTAAATAGGTCCTGCCCTCTACTGGTGAATTTCCCACTGTAATTAACTCCATTTCTAACAATGGAGAGCTAGCATGGTAACCCATAGAGTACTTCTATCTTAAGGTATCTACAAGGTTCTTAAACAAGCAGAAGTCAAAATTCAGATTCAAATATGAATCATTCCCCTATTAAAAAAATATCTAAATTAAACAAAGCCTACAAATATCTTGGAAGTGAATTTGAGGAGCATGGAGAAAACTCAATCAATGCCAACAAATACTTACCTCTTCTTAATCATGTCCTACCCATCCTCTTCCACCTTACTCATATTAAATTATGATGAGCTATTTACCCTAAAATGTCTCTGATTATATGGAACATTTGCTGGGACAATTTGCCAGTCTGTGCTGGGAATAGCCACAGAGATTGATGTTGTGTGCTCATCTAGTTTCCTAGATCCATCTGTACATGTTTCTTTTACTTTAAGCCATCTTTCTGACAAAAACACTCTCAGTTTGGGTATAAAAAGGATGCTTCTTGGACAATCCCTGTCCCTAAGCACCTGGTGGGCCCTCCAGGAAGAGGCTTGGAGATGGGCTGTCACATTCTTTCTATATGAGTATCTGATGGGACAGCAACAGGAACATGGCTTGGTTGTGGCTGCTGAAGAAGTTCAAAGGCCTACAGCAGGGACCTGGCTTGAAGACTATGGAGAGGTTTCTTCAGCCTGGTCAGTTGACAGGCCACACGAAGGCTGATGTGTTGGGTATTTTCCCTTCTTTTTCTTTCCCCTTATTATTTTTTCCTTTCATTTTATCTAGATCACTTATATTTGCTCAGAAACATATCCAGGGTAGGACAGCTGTGAGATATCCTTTTAATCATCGTAGTATAATGATCATTAAAAGGATAAGTTCCCTGTTTTAGTGCTTGTTTGACTCAACAAAACACATGAAAAGCCTGTTTTTTAATCACCTTATTTGCATAAGCTCTCTCCTTGCAGGTTCTGGGATATCTTTACCTAAGAAAGGCCAAACAAATTTAATGAATTGTCTTGCCTGTCCTCCATCCACTGTATGGTTTCTAAACACTCACTGTTCATTCACACATGCAGCTATGTCTTCTCGACTGCTGTGTTGAGGAGCACACAGATAAGGATCTGATTTTCTGTGCTCCCACTTCTACCAGAGGACTAGCTCGTAGTATGAGAAAAGATAATGAAGCACAAGGCAAGATACATCATTTTCTGTCTTATTTCCTAGTGAAAGCTTTCAGTAGTAATAGCGAAAGGCAGTTCACAAAATGTCATCCATTCACACTTCATTACTTCAAAGTGAAGACGTGCAAGAACAGAGGGTATGTAGGGTAAAAATCAGGCCCAAATTCAGAATCCCTTTTACCATTCCTCCCTGATCCTTCAATGCCTTGTAATTGTGCCTCTGCTGCAGAGAGGTAGAGAACTCTGCCTGTTACTTTGCAGCATTATTTACCAGAAACATATTTCAACTCAATCAAAAAACTTCAGTGTCAGCAGCAGGTGACAGGTTTCCTGTTCTTAAGATTGTCCTAATGACACTTTCTGTTGCTGTTGCTTAGGTTTATGTTTATGCAAGTGCTGTGAATGTGAGGTGTTAATCAGCAGCTCTAATTACTAGGGTGGAATGAACATTCTAGGATTGAGTTCATTTGGTTTTCATAAACAAGGTTTACCTGAGGCTTTGTTCACAAAGAAATGTATTCAAAATCATAAAAAGTCAGCCTGTAGACCCTTGGAATCATCTTTAATCTATGTAGCCCCTTGCTTATAATTTTAGATGAAATGGAATCTTTTTTTCCCCCCCATCAGAGGAACAAGGAGAAATTAGTAGTCACAGAACTAGAAACATTTTATTTTATTTTTATTTTAAATACAGATAGGTCTCCTGATTCTGGCCCAGGTGGCCAGGAGGGCCAACGGCATTCTGGCTCATGATAGGAACAGGGTGCCAGCAGGATCATCCTCCTGTGCTCAACACTGCTGAGGCCACACCACAAGTGCTGTGTTCAGTTGTGGGCCACTCACTCCAGAAGGGACATTGAGGAGCTGGAGCCCATCCAGAGAGGGCTATCAAGGCAGGAGAAGGGCCTGGAGCACCTGGGCTACGAGGAGGGGCTGAGGGAGCTGGGGGTGTTCAGGCCAGAGGAGGAGGAGGAGGCTGGGGGGGGCGGCTCACTGCTCTCTGCAGCTCCCTGATGGGAGGTTGGAGTGAGGAAGGAGCAGCCTCTGCTCCTTGCTCGCAAGATACAGGAGCAAAGGAAAACAGTTCCAAACTGCACCAGGGAAGACTCAGACCACATCTTGGGAAATACTCCTTCACTGAAAGGGTTTTCAAACATTGGAACAGGCTGCCCAAGGCAGTGCTGGAGTTGCCATCCCTAGGGGCATTTAAGCAGTGTGTGGACCTTGTGCTTAGGGTCATAGTTTAGTTTTGACACTGGAGTGCTAGGTTGAGAATTGGACCAGGTGAACTTGTAGGTCTCTTTCAACCATACATATTCTGTGATTCTATGTGACCTGTCTTAGATGATCCTGCTTTGGCAGGGGGATTGGACAGGATGATCTCTCAAGGTCATTTTCCAACCCCTACCACCCTATGGTATTAAGTTTCCTTGAAAAATTCTACTCTTAATACAGTGATGAGATTCTTGCTAGAGTTACATTAAGTGAAATCAAATTGGATCAGGTAAAAAGCAGGTGGTGAAGAAGAGGAAAAAACTCTGTCTTTTTTAGTAGGTGCTGGATAGAACAAAAAGAACAATGAGAACAGTATCTGACCTGCAAAACACCATTAAGATCCCCAACACAAGGGTGACATGGACCAGATAGAGTCAGTCTAGAGGAGACCACAAAGATGATCAGAGGGCTGTAGAACCTCTCTTATGAGGGCAGGCTGAGAGAGCTGGGGTGTTCAGCCTGGAGAAGAGAAGGTTCCAGGCAGGCCTTAGAGCTGCATTTCAATATCTGAAGGGAACCTACAGGAAGGCTGGGGAGGGACTGTTCAGAAGGGGCTGTGGAGATAGGCCAAGGGACAATAGTTTGGAACTGGAGCAGGGTTGGACATCAGGAGGAAGTTCCACACAGGGATGGTGGTAAGACACTGGAATATGCTGCCCAAGGATATGATTGAGGCTGCATCCTTGGAAGCATCCAGATCAGCCTTGATGGGGCCCTGGGCAGCCTGCTCTAGTGTGAGATGTCCCTGATGACTGCAGGGCAGGTTGGACAAGATGGCCTTTCAGAGTCCTTTCCAACCTGATGCCTCCACCCTCACCTTCCTTCCACCTCCCCCCAGCAGCTCCTGCTCCTCCACCATTCCCCTTTACCCTGCCTGAACACCTCCTGCTCTACCACCACCATTTTTGCACCTATCCCAGAGCCTGGCACAAGATTCCACTCAGCCAAGATACAACATAGAGGAGTTCAGCCCCGGTAAGGAAGCCCAGCCAGCATCCACAGAGGATATTGGAGTAGTTATCAGCCCTATTCCTACCTAGCCGGGGGGCCACCAGGCCCCCCGGCCTTTGTAAACCCTCCCCCCTTCACCATGGAGACTCACCCGTGATGACAGGAGAAGGATCCCTCTGCCCAGATGGGCAAAACTTAGGGCTTCTACCGTTCCTGGTGGGGATTAAAAAGGGGATTGAGCAGGGAGGGCCAAGTGGTCACACCTGGGGTGGGAGGAGACTCAAACAGAACCCAGGTGCTCTGGGATTTGGGGGTAAAGAGGGGAAAATGGGCTGGGTGGGGTGGGAAAGAGGCAGTTTCAGGTGCATCTTGTCCTTTGCATTAACTCTTGCTCAGCTCTTCATGAAGTTGATGTGGTTGCATTTAATAGGATCATAGACTCAGAATGGTCTAGGTTCAAAGAGATCTCCAAAGGTCATCTAGTCAGTCAGTCACCAGGGACATCCTCCACTAGCTAGGTTGCCCAGGGCCCTCTCCAGCCTCACCTTGACTATCTCCAGGGATGGGAACTCAACCACCTCCCCAGGCAATCTGCACCAGTGTTCCAGCACTCTCATGGTGCAGAACTCCTAGTCCAGCCAGCTGAGTATTCTACATCCCATTTGGATGATCTCAGGGTTGTTAACTGATGCCAAGCACAGAATCTCAAATCAGCAGAGACTAAACAGGACCCAGGTCAGAGTACCTGTACTACTGCTCTCTTCTGCAAATACAGATGGCTTTGCTACCTTAGGGCTCAGTGTCACCTTAATGCAGCTTCTGGTACCATCCTAGCTTCTCTGCATCAGACTGTACCCTGTCATTAAACTGTCACAAACTGTGCTTGTGGCACCTTGGGTGTACTCAGCACTGGTTAGGCTACACCTTCAGTACTGTGTCCAATTCTGGGACCCCTCAATTCAAGAAAGATGTTGAGATGCTGGAACATTTCAAAGGGCAACAAGGCTGAGGAGGGGTCTGAAGCACAAGCCCTCTGAGGAGTGGCTGAGGGAGCTGGGGTTGCTTAGCCTGGAGAAGAGGAGGCTCAGGGGAGACCTTATTGCTGTCTACAACTACCTAAAGGGAGGTTGTAGCCAGGTGGGGGTTGATCTCTTCTCCTGGGCAGCCAGCACCAGAACAAGAGCACACAGTCTCAAGCTGTGCTAGGGAAGGTTTAGGCTGGATGTTAGGAAGACGTTCTTCATAGAAAGAGAGATTGCCCATTGGAATGGGCTGCCCAGGGAGGTGGTGGAATCATCGACCCTGGGAGTGTTTAAAATAAGCGTGGATGAGGCACTTGGTGCCATGATTTAGTTGATTAGATCGTGTTGGGTGATAGGTTGGACTTGATGATCTCAAAGGTCTTTTCCAACCTGGTTAATCCTATCCTATCCTATCCTATCCTATCCTATCCTATCCTATCCTATCCTATCCTATCCTATC
Organism: Melanerpes formicivorus; assembly: GCF_026170545.1. Classification (NCBI taxonomy): domain Eukaryota; kingdom Metazoa; phylum Chordata; class Aves; order Piciformes; family Picidae; genus Melanerpes; species Melanerpes formicivorus. Next base: position 1,472,417 of record NW_027142401.1, on the reverse strand, counting down.
CTATCCTATCCTATCCTATCCTATCCTATCCTATCCTATCCTATCTTTCAGCAAGCAGAAAAAGAACAACCACCACCAAAACAAAAAAAGCCAGAAAACCTTGATTCTCCTTCTGAGTCTGGTTTTACAGTATCCACAAACAGCAGTGAGAATGTTACCTGGTAAAATTGGTGTGAAATTCACTTACTTCATTTCAGAGTACAAAAACTCTTGTAATTACATAAGTTTTTATCCAAGTAATCCACTTCCTTTCAGGCTGATGTCAGTGAACAAGATTATGTGTTTTCTCAGAACAGAAATAAATGGGAATAGGCCATAGATCAGAAGTGCCAATTAGCATCACACCATGAAAATGTCTTCCTTCGCTACTTCCCACTGTTACAACACAATTCTGTGTCGCTCCAAACACCATTCATTAGTCTATCACTACCTTGTGCTTTCCACATGAGGTTTCTACACATTTTGTGTTTAGTACCTTAGTCTACTATAACTTTGATGTATCTCGACTACTGTTGACCTTATTTTACAAGAGAAGCAAAAAGGGAACAAATAATGGTAAATTATTTGCCATAGCTGTGAAAGAAGAAAAAAAATCAGTTAACCTCTCAGAGAACTCAACACTGTCTTCTGCTAGGAATTACATTTCTCAAGAAACTTATCCTCTAAATTACTTTTTGCAAAGATCACTTCCCTTTTACTAGAGCTGAAACACATTCTTCTTTCATGTAATAAAAGAGAAGGAAGATAATGCCAAGGTCTTCATACTGTAATATTACTGCAATATAGAAACTCCTTTATGTTAATTCAGGGTGAAATTGCACATTAGAATTGCCAAAAGAGAGAAATTGGCTGGCACCACTGCTTCTTTCTTCTGCAGTTTGTAGGACCTTGAGTTTTACAAGCTTTACTTTGACCTGCTTGAATTTATCAATATGGCAGAAAACAAACCCAACAAAACAAGTGTAAAAGCTTTCTGCCAGACTGGGGAGTAGATTTGATTCAGTGCAAGATTCAGAAGTGTCAGAGCTGATGAAAAAAAGCACAACAAATGGTTTTGGTAGGCAGCTGAGGGACCTCGGCTTTTTGCATCTGTGCATCTCTTCCATCAGAACAGTTTTAATGTATAAATTCCTTCAACCTGAGATAAAGAAGAGCAGCTTCCAGCAGAATGATTAACTTTGACATTGGGGATTTTGTAGCTTCAGGAAAATAAATTGCAATTGTTCAAAGAACTTGGACTGGGCTGTATAATTTTATTTAGGCAGCCATCTGGGTTTTAGTTTTTCAGTCAAAAGGCAAATCAAATACTTCTAATAATGATTTTAGCTTTTTTTGCAGTAAACTCTTCTAAACTAGGAAGAGTTTAGGTTTTTACAGTAAAGCCTTAGAAGAGTCTTTATGGCCAGCAGCTTCCTTAAGAACACATCCTGCAACTGAGATGATATGTTTTGAAAAGGTCTGCAGCGACTTAAAGCAGAAATTGCACTGAAAATTAAAAAGTTATATCTTTGTTCAAAAATAGATACAGTATGAATGTAAGGTGTCTAATAAGGTAGCTAGCTGACTACTCAGATGTCTTAAAGTGCAAGGTAGATGCTGTTCTGTTATCAAGCAAATTGCCAAGCAGACAAAGATGCCTAAGTTTTTATCAGCATTAGTCAAGCAAGAATTCAAACCCAATAAAATCCAACTATGCTTCACCTGTATAACCATCACAAAAGTATTTGATCTTTCCCTTTTCTGAATTTTAGGTCTCAGAGACTTCTCAGAAACCAAGCTTCTGTGATTTTACAAGTTAATAGACAGCAATTGATAGATGTAAGAAAACACCATCTGTGCAATCTTAATTCATGTTGGTTGCGAGGTAATTCAACTTAAACTTCTTTCACTGAATATACACATCAACAGGCACTATAATCATAGCTGGAATGCACATAGCCACTTACCAAGCAGTAGTAAATTCACTGTGACTGAGCCCTTAAAGACTTTAAGACTTCTATTAAATATTAGATGCTGCCTTGTGATGTAAATAATCAGTTCTTCACTTCTATAGAGGATTATAGGTAGATAAATTGCATGCTTAATGCCCATCTAGCCACCTAGACAAAAGATTCCCTCAGAGACTGTGGCTTCCACAACCATCAGTACAGTTGTTGTTAATGTAACACTTGAATCTGATACAATTCCTTTTATTTCATTTATTTATTTTTTTTCCATCTAAGTTGAGTACAGGTGTAAGAGACTTCACAGAATCACTGAATCACAGAAACATTCAGGTAGGAAAAGACCCTGAGGATCACCAAGTCCAACCCAGAATCCTCCTCTACAAGGTTCAGCCCTAAACCATATCCCCAAGCATGACATCCGAATGGCCTTTAAACACATTCAGAGTTGCTGACTCCACCACCTCCCTGGGCAGCACATTCCAATCCCTGACCACTCTTGCTGTGAAAAGATTTTCCTAATGTCCAGTCTAAACCTAACCAGTTGCAGCCTGAGCCATTCCCTCCTGTTGTATCACTAATTACCTGGGAGAAGAGACCACCATCAACCTCTCCACAACCTTGTTTCAGGCAGTTATAGACAGCAATGAGATCTCCCCTCAGCCTCCTCTTTCAAACTGACCATCCCCAGCTCCTTCAGTCACTCTTCATAAGATTCATTCTCCAGGCCCTTCACCAGCTTCCCTGCCCTCCTCTGTACTGGCTCTGGCCCCTCCACATCTCACTTGCATTAAGGTGCTCAAAACCACAGAAAATGAACAAAACTCTTTTAGGAGGACTGTAAGTCTACTTTGTGCTTGTAACAGATCTTCAAGTTACACAAGCAGGTCAAGGTTTTAATGTGACAACTGAAAGATAAGGCATAGGGGGAAATATCTTACTTAAAGATATCTTTGTTTGGTGTTTGTTAAAACCAACTAATACATTCCAACTTACATTTAAGCATATATATGTATTCATCTCATAAGTAAATCTTCACAAAGTGCAGAAGTTCTGCATTCTCATGTCCAAGCAGCCTTGTTCTTAATACAAGGACTGTTCACTGGAAAATTACACTCTTCTGTTAATCATACAAATGAAATAAATCACTCAAACACGGGCCAAATAACCACAAACTATTGTGACAGAGGTGTCTGGAGGACCATGAAGAGCAAACCTTTTTCATCAGGGTTGACACTGTTGCTCTAACAAGGACACGTATATTTCATCTTGCAAAATTCCCATACAATACAGGACAAATTTTCTTGTTAGATGAAATAGACATGAGAAAATGAAGTCTATTTTAGATGGCAGTTGATTATCCAAGTATCATAAACAGAAGATCATGACTTTTTTGTTTTCCCTTTTCTTTTCCTAAAACAACATTTCAGACAAAAAGATTTGTCTGGTCAGATTATGAATATCCACATTTACTTTTATAGCAAGAATTGTGCCCTCCATATTTTGCTTCAGTCTCTATGAAAACAACAGCTGTGACAGTATTTTTTCCCTTTTTTTTAAAAACTTATATTTCTGGTGAGCTTATTCTCCTCTCTCAGTAAGCACACCATCAAGGAAATTGCATTCTCTAGGCAAATGCTTCAGAGTGTGTGAACAGCGGAGCTTTGGCTCATGCTGAGCTTTGGTTCATGACTACCAAAGAAATGTTTTGAAAAATCACAATTCATATAAAGATTTAGATCTTTTGACCTATTAATACAGTAGGATAAACAGTCTTGAGAAGTTCAGAAGAATTAGTTAAGCATGAGATGTAAGAGTAGCTTCTCCAATACACTTCGGAAACCAGAGCTGAGGAGAACTGCCTCCAGATCTGTTAAAACAGCTTGGTCCCCAGAATTGTCCTTCAAAACCCCCTTCCTGCATCTCCCTGGAAGGTAATAAATAATTTAAAATAATATATTATCATTTTCCCCCTCATATTTTTTCCCCCCTTATCAATACTTACACATAGTTTACTTGATGTGCAGGATTTTGATGACTTAGCAAAGACACTCAGATGTGTTTGGAGACACATTGCCCCAGCAAAAATCCTCATCAAGTAGAGATAGCAGATGGAAATGAAGCAAGCAATTTCCTGATCTAAGCAGACAAATTCAGGATTTGGTTGATAGTATAGGAAGATGGGACTTCTGATTAATTCACTCACTATATTCTTCTATGAAAGCATGACATGGGCTTCCCCAAAGTGATTTAATTTTCATTAGCACAGTATTGTTAAAGGAAACATCCAAAATATGCTGGCCTCCAAATTCTCAGCATATGAAAACTGCAAGAGATTAGAAACTTCCTTGGAATTAAACTTCTTTATCACTGTCACTCTCATCACAGACAACATTATGTATCTTATTTTTTTTTGTACACTATGCTGAAGATTTTTTTTCCCCATCTAATGAAAAGATATTGGCCAGAGTATATTACCTTGCTTTATTTCCGTACCTTTTTATTTTATTTTATTTTTAAGTAGCAAATAGAATTATTAAGTGAAAGAGAAGCCCTTTGTTTTGTAAAAAGTTTAGTATGCCTGGCATTCTGTACCATAACTTTTTTCTTTAAGGTAGCAGAAGCAGCTGAAAAGGAAATCATTATAAATTTGCATTTATATTCTCTGCCTGGTATGGTGTTCTGAATTATCACAGCAAACCCTTACTGAAATTCCTTAACCTTACTGTGCCTGAATTGATTCTTATAACTGCATAGTAAAGCACTTCATCTTGTTACAAGATAACTGAGCTTGCTGATGGAGCATGTGTTTTGGGAGGAACAATGAAAGGGCATTAGAAAACTAAATGTGCTTGGCTGATTCTGCCTGAATTCTTAAGCAAAGCTAAATCAACCCTCCCAGACCTCTGAGCCTAGGTATGAGAAGCGAGCAAGTAAAAAATATATTGTAAATTAAACTTGTACTTCTGAAAATACAGTGGGTTTGTGTAAAAGAATTAAACCAGAAATGCTTGTGTTTTTTCCCTCCTGTTCACATTTCAGATCAAAATGAAGTAGCCCGAAGAATTTCTTCAAGCCCTGTATTCACCTAAAAATATCTGAGTCTTCACGGAAACGTGGTGCAGTACTTTTTCAGGGTAATAACAAGTTATAAAATGTACTTAACTAACAAATTGGGAAATTGCTTTTCCAAACAGTGAGACGAATTTGTACCTGCTAAAAATATTGACCTTTTTTTTTTTTTCCCCATTACCATTCTTAAAAGCAGAAAACTTTTCGGAATTTCTGAACTGACACAAATGTCTTTAAAGAGGGCAATTAGTGACAAGTGACTATGAAGAACCCTGTGTTGAGAAGCTGAACCTAAGCCTCTTGAAGATTCTCCATGTAAACAAGTCAGACCACATCACTCATTATCCCTCCTTTGTTTACTGGGAGAAAAGTTCAAACTATTTAATGAGAGGATTACCCATACTTCAACTCCATTGAAAAAGATTAATTGATATTTTCCTGTTAGGGGTTTAACCACTTGGATCTGGCCTCATATCCCCTATTGTTACTGATGCTGTGATCAGCAGTGCAAAGTTGCTTAAAGGTTAGACAAACTTTGCAGCATAAATTACACAACCTAATTTACGTTAAAGTTTGGTGAGCAACTAAGCCTGAAAAGCTTCCGTTAGCTCCTCAGGTGCTTAGGAAAAATAGCTATTAGACAACAAAATGCTTTATGAAGAAGCATCTCATCTTTACAAAGAGTTTCATGACATATTAAAGCATGTGCATTCAGAATAGCAATTCTGCTACACTAAGAAAATGATGTAACATACAATAAAGTCAGCACTACCAATACTATATTGGCATTTCATTCTAATGTGACTGCTTTCTAATTGCATTTAGGGGGTGGGGGGAGCAGGGCCATGAATCTCTAAATATTATTTTTTCCTCGTCTTCAAAGCTTTACAAATTTTCCCAAAAATGCTTGTCTTGTGGACATATGGCTGCATATTTGGATCACACCATTTGCATTTTCAAACTTGCAATATTTTTAACCACTCATTTGGCTTTTGCTTTCAGAAAAGCAGACAGTTAGTGCATTCATTTGAAACGATTCAGACTCTTTAAAAAAGACAAGAAGAGAAAGTATTTGTATTCATGAATCATTTAGCATATATGTTTGTGTTTATGTTTGATAATGTAAACTGATAATATGATATAGAGATAATATGAGTGAAAATCCAGAGATCTTGTAAATATTAGCAAACTTCATAGATATTAAGAGGAAAGTAACACCACAAACCACATCAGACTTACTCAGTAAGTGTTAGCATTAGGGGAAAAAAAAAACCCATACAACAATGAAGGTAAATTGGAGTAGATGGGACATGATACATAGGTTTCAATCCTATAAAGAATGCATGCATGAAATATCACTGTTGGAAATATCATTACTCAAACCCCAACATTCTCCTCTCTTCTAGTGTCTAATAAATATACAACATTCACAATGATTTATTCTGTTCTAGAAAAGACTTTCACTCTGGATCCTATTCAGCAGTAGAAAAGAATGATGTCTGTTAATAAAAAAGCCCCAAGATGGTTGACAAAAAGAAAGCAGTTGCCCAAAACAGAACAACAATTAATGGAAAGGAGAATATGTTCAAAGTTCCTACACATAACACGAGAGAATATATCTTAAAACATGCTGCAAAGGGAATTCAGGGAGTCTGGATTACCAGAATTGCTATTCTGATGATGGAAAACTAAATAAATGAAGAGACATATTTAAAGTGCTTGGAAAATCACAGCAGAAAGATCACAGAAATTTGGGTAATTTTTATTTCTCCAGACTGCAGAAAGTGTCAGTATAAATTACAGCTTTAAAAACATGGCACAAAGTCCAGATGTTTAATGCAACGCACAAAATGCATTTTTTTTTTAATGATTTCCTTTTCTTTCCAAAGATCATTGTAGACAACTCAAAAAAGATCAGAACAATCCCCCTGAATGTACAGATTTTGAGCACTATACATGCTAAAATATGCAGTAGTCTGAATATTGTAATATTGTGCATACATTTGGACATATTGCAGACATATTTGGACATATTGTGGACATATTTGGAGTATTTCATTTTTTTCCCCTTAATTGACATACTATATGGATACTTATATTTTCAAGAAACAGCAATCTGCTTCATTTTGAAATTATGTTTTTTAATGTGTGTATCTAATTATTACTTATTTATTAATTTCAGCAGAAGTTTAATTAATTAGCAGCTGATGCAAAGTATGACAAAAGTAAATACAAGCATTTACACTACTTCTGATATTGAACGAGCACACATTTTATTGACCCTAATCCTGACAAATGTAGTTAACCTTATTGATTAACTCAAGCACACTGAAATAGAGTGAAAAATGTTTTACCACAAGACACTATAGTATGACCACTATGTCAGCTATTTCAGCCTTCAAAACTTAAATGCACAGCCTACACTGAGCATATTGATTTTCCTAAATAGTTCTCCTATAATAAATACTACATTATCACTGCAAGTCTCTGCAGACATTTTAGGTGATCACAGAATGGAGCTGTAACCAGAGGAAGTTCTGTGAAATACAATCTTTCTTTTTGCCTCCTCCTCTGAAAAATGAGGTGGAGAGGAAGAATGGGGCTTCAGCAATTGCTGTTCCTATGAAATCTACTCTTAGATCATGGAATAGGCCGTTTCAGCACTTGAGCTTTTCTCTTTCCCAAGGTAAAAGTTTTTAGGAACGTGTGTAAAAAATGAATCAGCATCGTCTCTGTGCTTTCATGACTCCTCCAAGACCAAGTGAGTGTTAAAAATATTTAAGCTGCAGCAGAAAAATCACTTAAACAAAACCACTTGTATGAACTGACTGTGTTAAACCTTGCTTTCCCTTAGGACAAATAGTATCAGCCCATACCATTTGACAAAATAGCCATATAAATCTTGCTGGTTGTTAGCCATATTGAGGCTAATACTTTCATTATCTGGCAACATGATTATTTTGAGACGATCATTTGCTTTTCTTCAGAGTACAGTTAATAATTAGGTGTTTAAACAAACAAAAGAAGATACAGGCTTCTAGTCCCTGAGATTTCCTAGCCTAAATGATAAACCCTTTATGATTTGATTTTTAGGTCTTTTTTATTTCAAATATACTTAATCTTGCTATGAAAAGGCAAGACAAAACCAGAAGGAATACAAGACTTTAACAAAACAGAAGACAGATGTCCACAAATTATCAATTGCTAAAGCACACAGATTGTGATTAAATTTTAATGTGGCTTTTAACTTAAGTAAAGATTTTGCTTATCGAAGAGAAAGAATCCCAGAGAAAATATTGTTATTGATTTCATCATTTTAGATGTAACTGATCCTTTAAGTAATTTTTCTTGGTGTCAGTGTCACTTTTTAAGTGTCTGCTTAGATGGAGGAAATCATTAGAGGGCACATTCATTTAAAATTCTGAGTCTAATGCATAAATTGTTCTCCAGTGCACTCAAAGTCACATCTGCTGAAAACAAAACACAGCATTCGATGCGCTGAGTAAAATCAAAACATAACGGTAGAAGGGTTGGAGAGAGTTAAATTAAGCAAATGGCACCCCCCAAAAAGAAAAAGGAAAAAAAGTTTGTGATTGATTCTGAGAATGATTGTGTGCTTTTAAAAAATATATTGATTATCTTTAATGTGTTCAGCAAGAAAGCATAACATGTACCATGACAATATAACAGCCTCACATACAGTGAAATACTCACTCGGCCACACGTGGCTTTTTAGTAGAGCTGTATCAGAGTGGAGGTTGCTTATTTCATAGAAGCAAGAGCAGTGGCTTGGTTTGTTGTTGTGCTTTTTTTAACAAACAAATAGAAAGTGAATCATGATGTTGCCACACTGATAAAGAAGCAGTCCTTATCCTTCTGTCAATAAAATTAATTGCTAAAATTGAGGAGCCATAATAGCCACTATCATGTTCTGATGTTTCATAAATATTTAACTGTGTAAGGCTCCAGAGGTTAAAAGGGCTAGCTCAGTTTAGTTTCCTGAATAGTCATATGAAATTGACTACTTAGAAAGTGAAGTGAATAATAATGACAGATCTTCACATGTAAAGTGGGGTTTGATACAGACGCACCATCCCCGTTTACTCCACATATTTCATGTAGCCTATATGATGAATTTATGTAAAGAATTCTGTTAGTTTGGTGTCTGTTGCCCTTAAGCTTAACTTCCTGTCTTGCAAAATGAAAAAGTAGCTATGAAGCTCAAAAGTTTTGTAACATTACAACTAAACCAATCCTCAACCTATCTCTCAGAAACTTCCGTGTCTAAAGCCAATATGGAGAAAAAGGATCCACCCAACCATCTTCTCAGAAGAATGAACTAATCCATACTTCATAAGAAGACTTTGAGGGTGGAAAGGTAAATGCTGGTTCAATTAGAAGAACATCATTCCAAAAAGCTACTTGATACCAACCTTTTCTGGTCTTATAGCTCTCATATCCTCAATACTCCATCCACTGATTTCTTTTTTTTACTCAAATTCCCATCACACTTTGGTTTTCCTGCGCTCATGATCTGTAAAGCTAGGATGGTGCACAGAATAGTCTGAAGACCACGGTCCAGTGTGAGTTTCGCTGTAAATTCAATTATAACAAATATATTGCACTGACAAAAGGCACAGAATTGTGTTTCCTATTATTTTTGCTTGCTCATGCCCCTTCATTACAATTTTTTTCATGATGCAGAAGGCCCCTGAAGGCAACTTTTTCCTACTTACTCACTCAAAACTGACAACTAATCAGAATTGTGACTTATAAACTACAATACGTCCAAAAGTTAGAATAAAGAAAACAAAGAAGTAATCATGTAAGCTTAGGATGAAAGCTTTCACCAAACTGAAGGGATGAGAGATATCTTAATGGGCCAAAGAAGAGAATGAGAGGAGTTCAACGTTTTCTGTTACACGACTCTACAATCTAATGCTGTGGCAAAGAGGTAGTAACTCAACTGATTTTCTTCCTCTTCTATATGATAGCTTCATGAACTAGCAAACACAATTTAGCTCTCAATATGAAATTAAAAAACTAGAGGGGAGCAAACATGATTACTACCAAAAAACCCACACACATTTAGATGTAAGAAACACTGCCTGGTCACAAAAATCAATACCAAGCAATTTATCATACGCTGTACTTAGAACAACATAGAACAGTTTATTTTTCCATTACAGAAAAGCTTCCTAGACTTCAGTGTGGCATGCATGCAGATGAATACTCTTCAGTTATTTAATCAGTTATTTAATAGGTACAGCAACTATGCAGCACTGCAGTGAGTAGGTTTTTAGACTCTGGTACGATTCAAACTCTGAAATGGCAAGGATGGTTTTATGGGAGGGCTTCACAAAGCACATGACAACGAAACAAAATCAGCAAACTCTCCAAGACAAGACGGCTGGCATGTGTCTGGTATTTACGTCAAAGCCTCCAGTGGCATTTTCTCCATGTAAGCTAAACATCTCCGAATTGCCTATATTACCAAATAAAACCTCATGAATAGCTCTTGCATCTCTGGAGCTCCCTCTCCTGTTTGTTGTCTGCAGACAACCACCTTCTGTGGTTCCTGTTAAAGTAACCCAGACACTTTCATGGGTCTCAACGAGGTTAGGTCCATGTGATCTGACATTCACAGGGTAGAGGAATTTTCCCAGTGTGGTTCTACTAGAATTTAATGACGCAAGGTTGTGTGCCAGTATTTACTGAAATTTGTGTAGAAAACAGTGAACTACATTCGTTTCACCCTAGAGCCACCTTGAAAAATTATTGAGGAATCTTCCAAAAAGCCCTTCACTAAGTGTGTTCAAATGCCCATGCCAGAGCTGAGAAACTAATCCCAAGCAGACACAGCAGCTTTATTTCTTTCCATTTCAATGTTTTCTTTAGAATATACATCTAGAAGTTGTTTACTGCTAAACAGGCCTAAATGTTTGCATTGTCCCATTGTTTAGACCTATTTTCAGAGTTCCTGGACATTTTTCCTTGTGTGAGTGCTTTCAATTAATCTAAACACTGACAGATTGTTTTAAGCTGTTATTTTTCATGCTGAATGTCTAGTGCAGGATGATAATTCTAAACCAATCAAAGTAAAAACAATTTTAGCCATTTCCAAGAACAGGGAGATGAAAAGACATCAATTTCCTGTAATATCAATTTATTAAAGGCTGTAATAAATGTAGTGTACTAGAATCACATTACACAGTTCTGCACTAAAACGGGGGGAAGGGAGTGGTGATCTGCACCTCAAGAAGCTAATATTCTAACAATTAATTGAGCAAAAACCCAGGTATAGGAACCAATGAAGAAATACATGAAACAGTTGTTGGACACCATGAGATGGCAGGGTCAAGAGAACATCAGCCGTTAATGTTAATCTGAATTCTATTTGCTTCATTTCAGTCTCAAAAATGCATGGCATTACTCTCATCTTTGCTATGTACCAAGCAATAAATAAATGGATAAATGGATAAATAAATAAATAAATAATGTTAGGAGAAGAATTTTAAGAAAACATAAATGTTAGGAGAACAACTTTAAGAAAAGACCTATTTCTTTAAAGCAGAAATTGAGCGGCGCCCCCTGAAAGGAAAACTGAATGCCAAACAGCACCACTGAAAGGACGGAAGGAAGACTACACATACCTACCTGCAATGAAGCACGCAGAAGAAACTGGCCTGTCACAGGGTTTTCAGTACTAGGGCTTCTGCACGAGTTTCTGGTTTGAGATTACTCAAATGGATCATTGTTTGTAACGTCCTTACACCATACATCACTGTAATCAATTGGGGTGGGGTGGGGGTGTTTTGAGAACAAACTATCCCGCACATGTTCACCACTATGCATTTCAGTCTCCTCCTAAAGTGAGCCCTGCTCCACAAAATCTACTCTCAGCGTCTTTCAGTTAAGCTACCATCTGATGCAATTGTGCTCCACACATAACTGGATTTGAACTCCAAATTTAGACGGTTTGAGCTGCGTCGTAAAAAGCCATGCTACATCCTGGTAGAACATCACATCTCTTTAATTTACATTGCTAAGAGAGTTTCCCTTGGTTTTCAAACATACATTTAAGAAGGAAAAATATTTGGTTGTTCACTCTGATTATTTCTGGAGCTTCAACTGGGATTGCAGCTTGAGTGCAGGTTGAGTGCTATAAAAGCACAAAGCAAAAGGAAATCTTTGAGTCAAAGCACTTACATGCTAGCTTGTATGAATAACAAAACAATGCCAGAAGAAAAGAGAAAAATGTCATTTTTCAAGATCCTATAGCAACGACAAATGTTTGAACTTCCTAGATAGTAGATCACCTTGCCTACTGCTTTCAGTTCTGTCAGTCATGAGGATTTATTCCTTACTACTTCTGCTGCAGGCACACAGCCCACTCTCAAAGAAAACACAATTGTGTTCATAAAAGTAATCTGCATAAACAAGAATAGAACAATTAACATTTCCACCGTTAAACTCAGGGAGCCATTAGTAGAAATGCAGAATTTCTCCAGGTTCAGAATTTTCTAAGAAGAATTCTGGCAAATATTTTCAGTGTTGCTTCAGTTCAATTTCTATTCAGTACAGCCAAAATTAACTGAAAAAACAAACACCAACCCTAAGTTTGTTAAGCAGTTAACTGAACTAAACTACTCATTTGAGTAGGAATACTTTGTGACCAAGGAGATAGATTTTCTTGGTGCTGGATCTTCTAACTAGTTCTTGTGGGGGTTGAACAGGTGTTTGTAAGAATCTGTAAGTTTCTTTAAGGTTCCTTCTCTTGCCCCCAAAGTAACACCATTGCTGTGCTTCAGAAAACCTATTAAAATGTGCTAATATTACTTCATCTGCTATCTTCATTGTGACACGCATCCATGGATCTCAAGTGCATAGGTTGACTCTCGCACACCACCATAAAGAATGGATGTACATACAAGGTTGTGATGAAGCATCTCAGGCATCATAAAAATAGCGATAAAAAGAATGTCTTGGTTTCCAGAACAGCTTGTCTGTAATATTCTATCAGTAATATTTTAGTAGGGCAATAGATGAACATATCAGTTTAGATTAATTTGTATAATGGCACATTTAAGAGACTGACTTTTTGAAGTTTGTTCCATCTCCACGTGTAATTTTTGGCTCCAGCATTATCACTGCCGTACTGTCTTCTTGCACATGGTAAACTAGCCATCTGGATAGTGTGTCAGCATTAATGTTTTCACACCCTCAGCTTCCTGTGCTAAATGAAGTCAAATTCTTGAATTATGGCAGCCCACCTGCATATAATTTTTTTCCCATAGTCTATGACTATAACGTTTCTTCCAGAAGAGTACAACTAACTACTATTATGCTGAAACCTATGAGGTTTGAAAGGTCTAGGAGTTAATTGCACTTTTAATTGTCAATGGAGAGGGAACTGACAAGATTGTAGCCTAAGGTCAAGAAGGAATCAACATCTCTTGTGAGCCCTTTCAGGTTCACTGTCCCCATTCATTTTTCAAGTATTCGTAGGGCAATTTCGACAGATCACTTTCACACCTGTGAGACCATAGCTGGTACTGCAGAAAGCTATCTTGGTTTCTGCTTCATTCTGGACACCAGACTGGCTTTGGCTCCATTTGTGCAGGCTTGCATTATGTTAAGAAACAGATTGCTAGAGAGAAAAGTACTGAAAGCATGATGTGGAATTTATTTATTTTTTAATATCTTCAATAATTTCGCTGTGGTTGATACACACAAAATGCAATGGAAGCCATGAAGGAGAGCATTCAGTAGAAGATAAATGTCTCATTCTGGACCAAAACCTCTTAAACAGATGAATTTAAAAGCTTTTTATCATGTGATTACAATTCCAAAGAAAATGAATGCTTTAGGAAGCTGTCAGTAGTAGCGCAGATTGTCATTAAGGGTTCAATACCTCTATTTTAAACTACCTACTTTTCCCTTTAAACTACTAGAGCACATAATCCCAACTGTAAATATCTAAAGAAATTATAACATTATTTACAAAAACTAACATTCTTTGGAGGTTTGCTTTTGTAGACTCTTCAGCAGACGACCAAACAAAGCTGAAGTTTAGATGTCAAACCGTCCTTTTCTTCCATTAACTAAAAAACACCTTGGGAGACCATAGCTTTGTGAATTTTTCTCCTAACTCTTTACTAAACCACAGCTTCAATGGAACACTAATAAGGAACTTGACATTCAGAAAAAAACCCCAGGAATTTTGTTAATTCACAGTAATATCTTCCCTTGCAGGTGGAGAAAGGCCCAAAGCCTCTGTTTTCTCCCCATTCACAATTAAATGCCTGGAACAAGGAAATAGAAGCAGCTCAGGCAGTTGGGCACAGGGATGAGAAACACAGCTCTATAAAATTTCAGTTTGGCCTTAGAATTTAGAGGGAGGAAGGAACTCCTGGGAGGAGGATTTCAAGCAGAAGGAAAGAAAAAATAATATTTTTTCATAGATAATAGGTTAAAAATCAAGAAAAACAATTATGGATGAAGTTTAGGCTTAGTTTGAATGACATGTATGGCTCAAACAAGCAGCAGGAAATGCTACTATTATCTACAGATTTCTTTTCTGTTGGTAGAAATCTTAGTCACAACACTTTCCCTCAACAGCATTTTACCCACAATGTTCCTTCCTATTACTTCTCACAAATGAACTTTCAGTCTTGAGAAACTAGTGCTTTTAGTATTTATTTAGTTCTAGCATATTGTATTCACATTTACTTGCTGTTCCAAGCTTCTCTCTATCTTTATTTGACTGTTGTGGATTACTAACAGCAAGAAAAATAAAGGGGTAAGGAAGAATTAATCTTAGGAAGTGAATAAAAACAGAGTACAAGGATGAATCAATACTCACTGGCATCAGTCAGTTCTTTCATTGACTTCACTGGATACAGAATCAGCCCTATTCTGATTTTTTGTTAGTGTTAACATCTTTCATTAGAGACACAAAAGTGTATTCTAGTCATCACTGAAATCTAAGCTCATGTGAAGGGTAAATAATATAAAGTTTGGAGCCTTTCAGAAACTAAAAACATTCCCTTAAATAAGAAAAACAACTGCATGGATGTTTTATGCTATCAGTCCTAATTCAAGTTTGTCTCTGCCTCTACCAAAAGCAAGTATTTAGTGCACGCTTTCTGAAACAACGTAGCATCTCAACCTCCTTCAATTTCTTTTAGTTAGAGGGTGTCACATTAAGTTGTCTTCATCAAAGAGCTGCTGCAGAACTGAAAGACAGAAGCTGCTCAGATCCTCTAGACTTTGTTGACTGTATTGGGAGGTAGCATCCAAAATCAGCCACTGAATCTAAATAACCTAAACTTACATAGCAGTGCATTGCTCTTTAGCTTCCCTTTCTGCATTACACTGGATCACTCACTTCTGCCACTGCCATCATCTGAATAATGCTTTCTATCTTATTACAACTAAAAGTCACTCCCAATGGGAATTACACCATGTTTTACCAGTGTACTGAAGTGTAAGTTATGAATATTCACTAGGAAGATGAATTAAAATGCCATTACCAGAAAAAACTATCATGTACATTGATATGTACACGGAGCAAATAGAAAGGGCTCTCTATTAATCTCTATAAAAGATTTACAAACTTTTTTTCACCTTAACCTTTTTCTTATCCTATGCTCCATACAGCATCATATATTGCTTGCTATTAACACAAAAATAGGCCAGACATAATTGTTGTATTTTTATGGACATTTAGGATAACACCAAAGCATTAAGAAATAAAGTTAAAGATATATATGCATTTATGTATGTTTGAATGCATATATAGATATAAAAACATGCATAAAACTAACAATATTCAATCCTCAGAATCACAGAACATTGGAGGTTGGAAGGGACCTCCAGAGATCATCACGTCTAATCCTCCCCTACCAAAAGCAGGATCTCCTAGGGTAGTCCTCCACACCACATTATGGATTTGTAACTCTTGATTAAGATTACATCCTGATAAAGATTAACTTCTGAAAAAACACCAACCTAGTAGGGGAAAAGATAAGATTAATAACTGATAGAGCCCAAGACAATGAGTTATGCTAAACTTTCCAATAGGTCTTTAAATTCTTACCAAACTGCACAATCAAATCAAGCCCCAAACACACTGGTTTTGCAAAAACAAGTGACAGAGCACTTCCAACATTCCAAGAGGTCAGTCCTTCCTATAAGTGACACTCTAAATTTTGTAAGACACTTTGTATTCATCTACAGGATGTGGATATTAGTGGCACTGCGTCAGAAATATCTTTCTTCTGATTTGGTTGGTTTGGGGTTGGGTTTTTTTTGTCTGTGGGGTTTTTTTTAGTGTTTTTCATCAATACAGACTCAGGACAGTACTACATAAAGGAGATAAAAGGTTACTTGCCATTAGAATACACTAAAATAACAATGGGGGAAAGAGTGGGATCAAATCAATTTTGCCTCTCCTTCTCCCCAAACTGGTAGCAACATCTTTGCATAAAAAGCCATTATGAGGTCTCTAGGAGTACATTCCAAGCTTCAGGAAGGTGGAACCATGGAGCTGTTTAAACACACAGCACTCACAAGAAATCATTTATTAAGTTTTTTTTTCATTTTCCATCTGGAACTAACTGCAGTGAATTCTCCACAGATAGCTGACCAGCTCTGTACAGCTACTGAATGAATCTTACGTCAGAGAATGTGTCTGACAGTCATGGAGAGGTTGATCTTGAGAGTGGCAAAGCAACCTATGACTCTTTGAATATTCAAGACCACACCTCTTTCATTTCCATTGATTAACCAAATCTTTAGCCTCTTAGAAATAATGATGTTTCATGATTTACATGGTGCACTACATGTAATTTTAAAGATTCTTTTCCCTGGCAGTTTGTCTGCACTGATCAGATTCTCTCTTTTCCTATGTAAACAGGTAATATTTAAGCGATCCTTTTAAAAGGAACCCCTTTGGAGTGCGTGTAAATTCATTCTTTGTACATCAATGGGATGCTCAATCTCTTTTTCTTTTTTTTCATTCTGTCTTGATTATTGGGAACAACAGCAGGCTCTGAATATAAATAGGATTTCTATTTGAACACTAATGCTTTACATACTGCTAACTGGTAATGCTACTCAAAATTAGATGTTTTCTGGTGCAAACAAGGTTAAAATGACAAAGAAGCGGGATTTTGTTAGAATCTTAGGGTCTTGTTACATGCATTTTAGGTCAGATACTGTTTTGCTATGAGAGAACAGTGGTTTATTGTAGACTTGTCAATTTAAATTAAATTACAACTTTTGAGAAACTAACTTGCAAACTTAAAGCAGTCATACGATATTACGCATTACATCTTCAGCCCATTAAGGAATCCTAAAGTAAGGTAACCAAAGACAGAAAATACTGGTTCAAATTACAAGCCACAATAAGTGTGAATATACCCTCAATTTAATAAAATATGTAATGCAACTTCCTGAGGCTTAAATTTCTTGCAATTGCTCGTGGAATGTGCACTTGTTTTCCCATTATTGGCCACTTTAATCTACTTATGCTCTAGTTGTCTCATTTAAAGATCACTTTATAGTACTGGGTGATGTGCATCTGAGGTCTGTGTTCCTCTATTGCCTGATGCAACAACACAACAGTTTACAAATTTCTGAACTTGATCTGAGAGCTGATGTAAAAATCCATACAGGCAATCAAATTTCCTTGAAAATATATACACACAAGTCTGCTGTGAGGTGGCTAAAATGAAGTAAATGTAGTTTCGGGAGACAGGAAGAAAGCCAAGAAAGAAAAGTAAAGATCTAGAAGCAAATGGGCACTAGCAGTGACCAAGTTCGAAACCTATCCCTCCCCAGAGAAAATTAGAAGAGGGCAAGGAAGACAGGCTTTGGAAAAGTAGAATGTTTGTGCTTTTCTTTCCAGCAGACTGCATTAAATATTCAGCAAAAGGCGGGGATCAGTTTACATTACTCTTCTTGTTTCTCGTGTATCGCCTGACAGGTGCTGTAAACATACATAGACAAACATGGTCCTATTCTTGCAATGCTCCAATAACTGAGGGCAGAAATACTTTTTTCCCCTTTTTTTTTCCTTTTTTGTTTTTTTTTCCCCCTGCTGCAACAACATTTTGATGCTTGCAACAATAAAGCATGAAGATCGAGGTTGTATTCATCGGTAGGAATAAACCTTGTTGCTGTACCGTACAATACAATATTTAATTCTTAAACACACAGAGTAGGAAGATGCTTTGGAGTTCATTTGAAAGCTCATTTGTATGGTTTTCGTGGGGAGCTTCATAAATAATCTTCTCAGCCACACGCTTCCCCTGGTATTTAATAACAATTATAAAAAAAGTCATATAAACATCTCAGGTCAAGCTCCAGGTTTGACAGCTTGAGGAAAAGCACAGAGCAGTGTGAAACAGTTGACCTTGGCTAAAAGATGGGAACTAGTATTTAAAACATTCACTCATTCATGTTTAAGAGATGTCATGGTAAATAAATAATGACTGTTTACACTTAGTCCTAAGTGTCTTCTTTTTCCACACTATAGGCAGCTATTTGGCTGAGATAGTATCATTCACTGATCTAATCACACTGTACCTTTTTTCTCACTTGAATTGTACTTTTGGCTGTCACTTGCTCTTTTGAACAAAGCTTTACTACCCTACTGAAAGATATCACAATAACTGTATCTTTTGTTTTACTAGATTGATATTCAAATCAATAATGATAAGGGCAATCCTCTTTTTGTACCTAGTAAAATAAACCATCTGCATTTGGCTTCTGATATTCTGCTGCGAGCAAAATTTAAGCATAAGGAAGTGTTTAAGACTCCCCTTAAGTTAAACTGCAATTCTAAGTATTTTATAATCTTTGTAACAGTCAGAGCCAGTAAAATCGACCCTGTATATTTTTATTTCATCTCTGCTGGATCATATGATATTTAATAATTGGTTCTGGCACCTCGCTGCAAATTATTATAACTTTGAGATTCAACAGTTTTATTGAACATATGGGCAGCACAGTCTCAGAACATATATATGATAAAGACTATCAAGGGGACCTTCTGTCATGTTTTGGTGAGCTTTAAAGGGTCAGGTAAATTTTGTTGGGTAGATTTGTGCTGTGTTTCCACATTCTTTGTTTTGTGTTTATTTTAGTGAGCTACTTTTTTTTTCCCCCCCCCTTCTTCTCTGTGTTAGAATTCTTTCCATTAGAGAGTGACTCCATTGACAACTGCATTTGTTGATACTGAGGTGTATTATTATGTCACAGGCAGCACTGAAAAGCAGCAGCTGGAATGGGCAGGAAAGACAATCTTCAGACTTCAGTGCATGACTTTCCTATTGCATGATACCATATTGTATCAGTGTTTGTTTCAGTTAACGCTGCAGAAAGTTGCTGAAAGCAAAAGACATCATATCAGGGGAAATTAGCATGCTTAAGATGTCTCATTATTGATAGTGGGTTTGATGGAGATTTGATAACAAATTTCAAATGACCCTTTAAGGAACGTACAGGCTGCAGTGTATTTATGGCTGACAATGAAAATAAAAATAAACCCCATGCTTTCTTGCAACACAGTTCCTCAGAGTAATGCTATTTTGGTGCAGCTCCTGCTTTTGCTTTTTTGCTCCAGCCATAATCTGATTTTCATCCGTGAGTCCATCTCGTTTGCTCTACTAAACTACATGAATAGAAGCAATCGCCTGCTCCCCGAATAGGCAAACGTCTCCTAGATTTCAGGGGGAGATGTGTTTGAAAAATGTAATATCCAACCACTATGCAGATTTATACACAAATAATTGCATAACAAATTGGTCTGGAGAATGGAGATGGATTGCTGATACACGCACAAGCGGCTGTGTGTGTCTTAAAAAAAAATGCAAGTCTGCTCTACTAAAAATTCTTAACTAAAAATGGTTGATTTTTGTCTTAATCCTGCTAAAAAAGCTCGCCGCTTTATCACAGCATTTTCTCCTCAATGGCTTTTATCAAGGTTATGAGGACAGAGAATTAGGAGCTTTATCAGCATTTACATAATTTTTTTTGTGTGTATGTGCTTGCTTTATTGTGCCAGGCTGCAATTTATTCATGCTTTAAAAATGATAATAAAAAAATTCCTTCTGTAAAAATTGATTTCTAGAGATCAGCTATGTAAGAAACCCCAAAATAAAACATCTTGTGGCTCTTTGTACCTTTTAGGGGTTTTTTGGTATTTTTTTTATTGGCACATATTCAATTGACATTCACAGCTAAGGTTGGGAAATATTAGTTAGGATAGTCATCTGTGAAAGTAAATTAGGTGAATGTTGCTAATGAATTTGCATAGCAGGTTGTGGGTTTTTTTTTAACCTGATTGGTTTCACCGAAGACATATAAATACTTAAAGTACTGGGGACCAGAATGATTGTACCTTTAGGTGGTAAAGCAATTATTAGAACATGAACTTTTTCTTGATTACTTGCCTGCCATAATTTGAACCAGTAGGTGGAGTGCTTGCTAATAATAATTGCGCATACAGATCTTGTTAGTATACACTAAGGGCAAGATACTTTTCATATTACAAACTGCTAAAATCATATTTGCTTTATGCTTCTTCTATTGGTATAATTAGCAAGACGTAGCATTGAAAGGGTAAAGAGAAAATATGCCTAGACCTATACCTATCTTTCAGAAAACAGAAGCAAACACAGTTTGGAAAAGCCAAAGATCACTCAGAAGAGGTCTTCTGGAAAAACATTAAGCAGAACTTGATAACTAGAAAGCAGAGTTTGGTTGTTGTTGTGGCTTTTTTGTGGTTATATTTATTTTCTTTTCTTTTTCTTTTCTCTTTTCTCTTTTCTTTTCTTTTCTTTTCTTTTCTTTTCTTTTCTTTTCTTTTCTTTTCTTTTCTTTTCTTTTCTTTTCTTTTCTTTTCTTTTCTTTTCTTTTCTTTTCTTTTCTTTTCTTTTCTTTTCTTTTCTTTTTTTCTTTTCCTTTCCTTTCCTTTCTTCTCTTTTCCTTTCTTCTCTTTTCTTTTCTTTTCTTTTTTCTTCTTTTTTCTTTTCTTTTCTTTTCTTTTCTTTTCTTTTCTTTTCTTTTCTTTTCTTTTCTTTTCTTTTCTTTTCTTTTCTTTTCTTTTCTTTTCTTTTCTTTTCTTTTCTTTTCTTTTCTTTTCTTTTCTCTTCTCTTCTCTTCTCTTCTCTTTTCTTTTCTTTTCTTTTCTTTTCTTTTCTTTTCTTTTCTTTTCTTTTCTTTTCTTTTCTTCTTTTCTTTTCTTTTCTTTTTTCTTTTCTTTTCTTTTCTTTTTTCTTTTCTTTTCGTTTCTTTTTTTTCTTCTCTTTTCCTTTCTTTTATTTTCTTCTCTTTTCTTCTCTTTTCTTCTCTTTTCTTCTCTTTTTATCAAGAGGACTTTTCAAGCACAGCTCAAATTCCAATGATTAAACATTTTCTATGGTGTAGTTTCATTGAAATCCAAGGATTTACAAGCCAAGAGCCACACAGGACTGTCATTACAATCTTGAGATATTTCTGTAATGGTATGCAAATTCAGATAACCAATGGGAACCTGAAACGCTACAAAGATTTTTGGTAGCAAAGCTCCCCAAAAGCCTGGTATTTGAATGCATGCTGAAAAATGCATGCTGATAAAATAAACATTAAAAGTGCCAAATGGCAAAGACAATCTAATTTTCATACAGATGTCTTTATCTAACAGAATAGTAATTGAACTTTGAGGCCCCTTCCAACACTACCAATTCTATGATTCTATGATTCTAGGATATCTGTGTTTGTTCACATTTTTGTTTCACTCTCCAATTCAAGAACTGTTCTAGCTGTAATGGAAAAGTTTTAAAGAAAATGAACTTCAATATATTCTGGTGAATTAGTTTAGTCAAACACAAAACTGAGTGTATGTGGCCTATCTGAGTGCTCGAAATTCTAAAAGACTATAAGTATTTCTTTTTGAAAGGCAATTTCCCCCCTTTCTTCCTTCAGGACTTCAGAACCTTACTCTAGGAAATCACTTAGCTCTGGGAACTCCTGGGGATGATGTTACCTCCAAGCTAGCCCTAAAGTTTGTGCTCCCAGAGAAGGGCAATGTTTGAAATGTACTTGCCCCTTTTCAGTTACCCAATGACTAATTTGCCTTTTTTACTCATCTCATGCACTGTGGTGCATCCCATTGTAAGGTACAGAAATCCAGTAGTATGTAGAAGGTATGTCCTTCAGTGAATCTTATGTGAAGAAGGTATCTTCACATGCAAGTGCCTCTAAATGAAATTGCTTATTTATTCTGACCCCTGGAGGATTCCTCACATTTTGCTTTCAAAGTTCTTGAGGTACTTAAATATATCTGCCTAGTGCCCAGAACTCCTTCATATTTCGGTAAAGATTGGAGCTGGCTTCATCCAAAATAATCGTGGGTGCCAAGCATTCCTGCTCCCAAGTGCCTTAAAGTTACTCAGCAGCAAGTCCTCAAAGTCTTGTTATGTTCTCAAAAAACTATGATCCTTACAAAGTACAGAGCTGTTATAGTCTTCTGAAACAACTCACAATGGTGCCCCCCTTGTATATGATTGCCTTTGCTGTGAAATGCAAGCAATAGATTCTTTCTCCTCCATTGCCTATGAGTGACTAATCTTACATTTCATTTTGTTCAAGGAGATGTCCTACAGAGTGACTTAAATGTAGGAGGGTCACTTCCTATCCTTTCCACTTCAGCTTTGAGAATGGAAGTCCATAAGAAAGAATAACTTAAGCAAGCTGTTGGAGTGTTTACTTAGAGGAAACATGTGATTTCTAATCCCTTGATTCAAACCCTGTTTATGTATTTCATGTAAAATCTAAACAATCATAGAAACAACTTCAGCTTATGTGTGTTTACATTAACTCTGGGAATTGTTAGAGCTGCAAAGGAAAAACAAACAGAAAATGCAATAAACTTCAAATAGCAACAATACAGTAAAAAAATTTGTATTTGCTTTATGGTTTACATAGATGATGCATATTGTGGTGTGTGCAAAGATGGAAGAAAGAAAAAGTTCTGTTCATTTCAAGTGAAGAAACAGAATGAAGCTTTCAGTGTGCTTGGACAACTTTCTTAACAATTGCTGTTTGAGGGCCCTACAGTTCTGAAACCTGCTGGTCCAAAATTCAACCTTAGCTTTGCAGGATCAGCTCTCATATACCTTTCAAATATCTTTTGGCATCTGTCCTAAAAGAACACAGAATTAGTATTACTGGTTATGCTAGATGAAGACAGAATATTAAGTAGTGATAAAGAATGATTTTTTTCCTTTATACCAAAAGCAGATTACTAAAAGACTTGAGTGAGGAATCTTGAAGTTGTCTTACCAGGAATCACGCCGAGTCTACTCTTTGAATGTGTGTACATCCAGTCACATTTTATTCAAGTCCATTCTGCTGTGTTTTTCCAGGCCCATTATCCTATAGTTTGCCCAATGCAGAATGCAGCATCTCTGGTGACATACTCTTTCAGTTTGTGTCTTGAAATACAGGTAGGTGTCTGCACCTCACCTGCGCCAGGTCAAATGGATAAGCTCAGGTTATTCATTTTGCAAGACTGGCACCTAGCAGTGAAAGATTCATTGGAACAAATAGTTTCTGCAGTAATGTGAAGTACACTTACAGGTCATTATCATTTGATTAAATTTTGAGACCATGAAATGTTTTTACAGACTTAATTCCATCTTAAACAGCCATAGACATGTAGCTATTATATGTCATCTTACCTGTATGAGTATATCATTAATTTCTAAGCAATATATACCAACATATATTTTCCATCTTGTATATGCATATTTTAACATGTTTATTGCTGCTAGAAGTTGATCAAATAAACTCAGATCAATCTCTGAGCTTTCTGAGGCAATATCTGGTTACAAATATATTTTATCTGGATGTGACTTCTAACCTTACAATTCAACTGTGCTGATTGCATGAGGTTCCAGTGTTTAGTCTCTGGATAACTTTCTTTCCAGTTGAGACAAAAAAAATCATGTTCCCCTTGATATAACTACTTAAATTGGGATAGGTTTACTTTTTAGAATATCCATGCCTGTTCTTTAAAGATTATTTCATGCAGAATCCATGTAATAAGTTTTCTAAAGTCTAGATAAAGCATTATGCAAGCTAGATCTAGAACCATACATGTATCAGATCAATGCAGTATCAGTATTACTTACCCGGGTGTTCCTAAAACATCATTCACTGAAGCAGCAAGAAGAAGCAGCAGCTTGGAAAAAGCCTACCTTGCCTCACAACCATACAGAGATGGTGTCAGGCAGCTCTGTCACAAAGGTTCATGACAATTCATCTAGTCAAAACTCATTGTTCCAACTTTTCATCTCATCTCCATCCTGAGAACATCAAGAAGTGAGGCTGACGTTTTAGTTTGCATGCCACCGTCGTTATGTCATTTAGAAGAGGTTGTGCCCATCTTGAACAGGTGTGCATCTGGGGAAAAAAAAAGACTGGTTAATCCACAGAGTAATCTCTTATGAGTCCTTTACACCTTCCCTTGTCTGTGACAACGATCAGCTGTACGCATTAAGCTGCCTGTTGGATTTGCCCGGTGCTCTGTTCCACAAATCATGACAAGGTGATGATTGTCATACTACCTAGTTTGCTGGCTTTGGAACAAAGGGCTGTGCACCACGAATCCTCCATACAGATCATGTAACATATTAAAAGCGAACAGTATTCTGATTTATTATTTTATTTTTGCTCCATTCCCCAAATTAAAGCAACGGGGTCATAATTACAGATCCCCTCACAAAAATGTACTGATCTCATTCCCTTATCAGAATTTATCAATGCCACCTGAGTGGTGTAGATCCTGCTGAAGCTGTAGGTCCAGGATGCTAAATATCATTTTCAGGAAGGCGTGAAGCTTCAGTTTTGCTGTGGCTTCCAGTGCCACCTCAGTTTCTAATATCATCCACAAGCTTTGCAGATATGTACCTGAAAGGTCTTTTCTGGTTTTTATATACTCCTCAGTCCTCTACCCCTCCCCCCATTATTTATCTCTTTTTATTCTGCATGTGTCATTGCTTATGTACACACTTAACATATTTTTATTCCTCTCATTTGAAAAAAAAATATTCTGAGTTCACTTGCTTTTTTGTCAGTTGTCATTCATTTTACCTTGTTTTGCTTGCTTCAGTATGTTACTTCCCCTTATATTGTGAACTATGTCATCTGTGCCAATGTACATCCCTTGATAGTGAGCATGCAGTAGACTTTACTGAGAAATAGAAAAGAGAAGTGTTAGCCACTGCTCTCACCAAGATTATATTCTCTCTTAATAGAAGCTGTTGATAGATCCTGCGAGGCTACAACACTTAGGGTGTTGACTTGTAGAATGAAATCCTCTACACACAAGCACAGCAAAATATTTTGGTGAAAAGTAATTATCAGAAATAGTGACACGAGTAAATTAGTTAACTACATTTCAGCAGGAAGCTTGAGTTACCCCTGCCCGTTCTTGTTCAAGACCCATCTAAAATCAGCAGTTCAGCTTAATGATGTCACAACATTTGCCAGGCTGTGGGCACTGAAGAGAAGACGTGAAAATACTCCCACTGAATCAGATCCCCTCCTCTCACTAAGCACAGTTAAACAGCCCATCTGTCTCACATTGGAACTGTTATCTTTGAAACATCATTCTATTATTACCACAGTGGTTCTAAAAAACTGTCCTTAATTTTAGACATCTTATAAGCAAGTTTTTTGTGTTTTTTTTTAATTCTCTGGATATTGTTAACCCAGACCTGAAACACTGACATGGAACAGCGCTGGGATGCTCCTCTCAGTAGGCTATGGCTCAAACACTGTACCTCACCATTCATTTACCAAGGGTAACCTTTTGTGAAATACAGATATGTTACATTTAAAAAAAAACCCCAAAATCACAACAAAGAATCTGACTCCTCCCTAATCTCTAATATTTTTGAAAGTGTGAATTGAAGAGGACTGAGAGACAGATGGGTCTGGATGATCAAGTTACCTGTTATAGCAGCACATCTGCCAGGGCAGTCAATCACTGTGATGTCTCTGACAGGTCGATGGAGACTGAGTACGAAAGGCTAATGCAGGGAGAAGCTGAGGAAGGGCTGCCCTCCTGCCTGTCTCTTGGGTTTGACTGGTCTGAAAGCTGCACTTGAATTTGCTCTGGTTTAAAAAAAAAAAAAAGAGAAAGCAAGCAACACACCACACCTGCCTGTAGCACACAGATCCTAGGAAAAAGACTTTGGTCACAATAAATAAATCCTTGTAAACTGAGCAAGCCTAATCGTGAAGTAGATCCATTCTTGAGTTTGTTTAGAGCTTTTTGTTTTGTTGTTTCAGGAATCAATCAAAAATGTGGGGGGGGGGGGGGTGGGGGTGGAAGAGATGGATTAATATAAATACATTTCAGCAAAATCATCACATAACAATCAAGATGATAAATACGAATCGCTGGAACAGAAAGAAAGGTTAAGACTTCAAGCAACAAAGCTAAATAAAACGTGGCACTGGAGCAGTTTATTTTTTCTGAATCTATGATTACATTAATTTGCATTAACCATGATGTCTTTCTTCTGTGTTTTCCAGTGTATTTATTTTCAGAGCTGCTGCTCTATATGCTAAGGTTAATTGTCCTGCAAAAAGCTTACACAAGGAAGTACTGAGTACCAAGAAGGTTTTTCACAGTTACAAACAACTTCTAGATTTTTGTTACATATTGCATATGTGTTAAAATGGGTATAGTGCTAATTGGTTTGCTATTTTACCATATTTGCACCAATATGAATTTCTCCTTCTTGGGCAACATGGCTCAGAATAGTGTAAATACAAGGCCAGAGAAAGTGCTCCAGGATAGAGCAAAAAGCCATACAAGCTCCAAAGGTTTTTACAGTTACAGAGAGATTATTGGACTTCATTCAATCAAGGTCACACAAACTCCTATAGGATGGAAACACCAAAAGTTATCATTCGAGGAGGCTTTCTCCCAGTATAATACTCATTTTGTTTTCAAACATTTTCAAGCTTGTCCACCAACAAGCTATTACTTGGAAGAGGAAAAAAAAAAACACAACAGCAACAAAACCTGAATGTCAAAAAAAAAAAAAAAGAAAAGTGCTTTTAATATTTCCAAACTGCAAAATTGAAAAGTACCTACAGAATACTAATTAAAAATATTTGTATTTATTATTAGTCTGGCACCCTTTCCCAGTAATCTTCATCAGGCTATTGCTATGGTAAGTATTTTCTCTGGGAATCTAGTTTCCTGGCAGAAGCACAATTCTATTTTAGACTGTTTAGTTCAAGATCCCTGAAAATAAAAATAATGTCATTTGTGGGCTTCTGATACTTGCAGCAAATAATGAAATTAATATCATTTGAGGGCTTCTGATACTTGCAGCAAATATTTTTTGATGTTTTCTGGTGTGGCGAGGGCCCGGGCGATCTGTGTTTCTGAAAGCACTATGCTTGGTGATTACCAACACTATGTAAACTGGAAAATAGGATATTTATATGCATAAGGAAAGAGCTTAAGGGGCTGAACTAGAATAAAGGTGGTTTTAACTTGGTTTAGTTTTATTTTGAATTTGGGCAAGGCATTAAAGAAACCTCCTTGAAGAAAAGGGTACTGATAGTTGAATTCAGTGGGGTTGAGACTCTCTCTTTTGCAAAGGCTTTCTCAACAAGAGTATTCCCAAGGAACCAAGCGTGCTCCACCGAACTACCACTCTCAATAAAGGTATTCACAACACTGCATGTAGGTCTGGGTATTTTAGTTTTCTTTCTGGTGGGAGAGATCATGGTACCTCAAGAAAACCATGAGAATGGTAGATTGAGCTATGGCTGCGTAATATTAAGTCAGGGTCATGATGTTTTCATAGGAGAATCTGTAAGAAAAATAGTGCTTGGTTTTCCAAATATAGCAGAAATCCACATCTCACTAACAAATTGTTAACACAGAACGAGCTTGTTGAGATAAAGATGGATTGGGTAAGATGCAACAAAAGGAGTTTTGTTTTAAAATGCATGAGCTAAGACTGATGGCAAGAAAAATGGTTTCTTATTGAAATTTGGTTTCAGTGTGATATTTCCTATGCAGGGAAACTTTTTGTTTGGCTTTGGTTTTGCAATGCCTTAATAGATTTACTTTTGCAATTGAGGACACTGAAGAATGGCTGCCATAGCTGGCTTCCATCCCTTATGTGCATAGTTAGCACACAATTATCACTTTGGGATGTCTCAAAACAAAATGGTACTATTTGGATATTGTTACTTCTTTAAGCTAATATATTTGATACTCTCAAGCAT
>NW_027142401.1:1314089-1441589 GCF_026170545.1 Melanerpes formicivorus | reverse complement strand
TCTTATAGCATGAGAATGTGGCCTCAGAAATTAACCTTATTAACTATATTTAGAATATTCAAAGCATAAACTATGCTTTTAACTGCTAATGTTGCATTTCTCAGCACTTTTAATTCTCTTTTTCGAGTGTTACCTGATTGTAAATGGTTGAAATATTTGGCATGTAGGACAGTAATGCCAACGACGCTGATTAAGTCCAGGCCTAGTGATGAACACAGATTTTCTGCCTCTCCCCATCTGTACTGTACACACTGAAGAAGCTCATTTTAATCTCAAACTGTGACTGTCATAAATGTCCTGTGCAGACTTCTTTGTACCCAAAGTAATAGATTGGTATTAAAAGAAATGCTCAAGCACTAATTCTGGGAATAGAGGGAACTACAGGCATTGTGAATAAGGAGGCAACAAATCAAGGAGCTACTCAACTAAAATGTACATAAATGTTTCCAGAATGGTCATTTTACTTCAGTGATCTGAGATTCTTTGTGTAAAGAGCTTATCATTCATAGATCCAAAGATTTGTTGAGTTATTTTAGATTCATAGGGTGAACTGCTGGCTTCCTTGAAGTCAAAGAAATTCTCCTTCATTTCTATGAAGCTACCGTTTCAGTCCCGGTCTCTAAACCAGTTTATTTCAGAACACAAAGAGAGTCAAAAGCCTGCTAAAACTGCAAAAACTTTGTAGCTACAAAATTTTTTTAGCAGATATGGTAACTGAAACCCCTTCTTAAAAATGTTTCTCCTAATATGAAACTCAAGCTACTTCATATTCACAGAGTCCAGTGAAAGAATTAGAGAAATGCAGACAAATTTTAATAATTATTTAATGCTGTTTTCCCTTCTTTCATCCTGAAAAAATTCATCTGAAGGCTGACATCTACTTACTATCACTGAAAAGAGTGAGGGGGGAAGTGTGAAGAAGCAGGAAACAAAGCCTAATTTTTTGCTGCTTTACATGTTCTACAGCCAGTGTTCTCTGCATTAACACTCCTGAACACAAATTTAGACTTCTTGCTATAACTTTTGAATATATAAGAATTCTGGGTTTAATTATTTCTTTTGCCTTGATGCAAGGAAAGGAAACCATAACTGGTAAATGTCAATCCTTAGTATCTGTTTTGCGGTATTCTTCTGACGCTAACAAGTTTAAAGTCAATGTTCAGCCTGGAGAAGAGGAGGCTCTGGGGAGAGGGAGATCTTATAGCAGCCTTCCACTACCTGAGGAGGACCTAGAAGAAGGCTGGGGAGAGACTGTTTACAAAGGCCTGTGGTGACAGGACAAGGGACAGTGGCTTCAAACTAGAGAAGGGCAGATTTAGATTGGATATCAGAAAGAAGTTCTTCACTATGAGGGTGGTGGAATACTGGAACAGGTTACCCAGAGAAGTGGTTGAGTTCCCTTCACTAGAGATATTCACCATGAGGCTCGTCAAGGCCCTGGGCAGCCTGATCTAGTTGGAGATTTCTCTGCTGAATGTGGGGAGGTCAGACTGGATGGCCTTTAGGTGTCCCTTCTGGCCTGGACCATTCTGTGATTCTAAAAAGATGGGGTTAGAAAGCAATGTTGAAGCCGTCAGTGAGTAAAGCCACAGAATTTTACCTTACATGATAACACCTTACTAAAATTGAAGAATCTTATTTCTGTGCTAGTGGCTCATAATTTACAGCACAACAGAAGAACAGTAATAAACATAAAACTTCAGAATACATAGTCTCAATGCTTACTGAATCTAACACATAGAGAACAAACATGCATCCATAGAATTCCAAGCGCAGCCTAATATTAGGTAGACCTATGGTCCAAATTGTCATTTTTCTCCAGTTATAGCTACAAGCACGTGCACCATATGACAGCATAACAGTGATACTTTTGCAAGTAGTTTTGCAGGTAGTAAATACCAAACCATTGTGTATTGGACAAATGAGAAAGTGAGCTCCCTTGGTTATAAAATGCTTTCCTGTGTTTAACCTTAAGAGCATCTCATTGGGAAAAAAAAATCTTGGTTTGAAATATAAGGCAAAAGTATTTTAATGAATCCAGAAGGTTGCTTAAAATACTTCTCTTTACTCATTTGGTGGTCTGGAGTTGCCAATGTTTTCAGAAGCAAATATTCTGCAGCTTCTAAAATACTGCTACAGCATACGACACAATCTACTTCTGTGAGGAATGATCTTCCTCTTCAGAAGCACTGATTTTTATGAAGGCTGGCAAGCATCAGAAGAGACAGTCATCTTGGGGGTAAACTTCCACTGTATTGTAGTGTAATGATGAGGTTAAGTCTACAGTCCACTATTAACTTGAATTTGTGCTACAGTGGAAAAACATTCCCTATCCTGTCACTATGCTCTTCTCTTATTCCCCTATTGCCTTTTACTCATGATCTGCCAGGTAAGCTTCCCATTCCACAAACACTTTCCCTAGCATGACAGTGTCATGCAGATTAGAGGTGTGTTGCCAAATACCTAATAGGATTGATTAAAATAATACTCAAATGTACACAGAAAATAACATTGAAGTGAAATCAGTAGACCACGTCACTTCTGTGTTTAAAATAGCTGTAACTGGAAGAGTAGTGATGAAGATAATCAACCTTTTGGAACAGCTAATTTTCAAGCACAGAATATTTCAAGATATGGAGGAAGCTCTCTGTATGGAAGTTGTAAGTCTAACCATAGCCACTATGCTTGCAGTCATTCAAGGAAGTGCTATGCATTGGTTTGGGTAGAACATCAGGTTAATTACTGGAGAACATTCTTTCTGACCTTAGTTTGTCATTCTCTGAATGTTCTGATAAACCTATAATACTTTTGTAAACATCACACAATATTTTCAATTCAGTCATTTTCTGTGCAAGTGATTTTTGTGGGATCTGATTCATTACAAAGATCAAATAGAAGAATATGTTTCGGTGATGGACTTGATGATCTTGGAGGTCTCTTCTCACCTGGTTGATTCTGTAATTCTATAATATGATATTTTATTATACCATACCATACCATACCATACCATACCATACCATACCATACCATACCATACCATACCATACCATACCATACCATACCATACCATACCATACACATTACAAAACACCATAATTGAAATAAAGTTCTGAATTAAATTTTTGGGTTTGAGCATTATAACATAAAACAATACTGCGAGGCTAATTTATCTAGATGAACCAATCTCACTAATGAAAACACAGCTGGGTAATAGATGTAACAAAGCACTAATCAATACCACTGATACCCTGACTTATAAGAATAAAAACATTAAGTTTGTTGAGTTGATGTTTCAAAGTTAGCAGAAAGTTCAATCCAATTTGGAAATAATCTTCATATATTAACTCCAAGGAAAATTATTTACTGAAAAAGGCTTCCAGAGATGATTTTTAGGTTTGGTTTGGGTTTGGATTTTGGGGTTTGGGGCTTTTTTGCTTCCTATTGAAGTGTGGAATCATTCTGATATTACTCAGGATTCCAACAGAACAATTCCCACTTCTTACATTACACTTGAATCTGTCTTTAAATGAACAACAAAATTTTGTGGTACTGTCAAGGGCAGTTTTGATATTAGGCAAATCCAAAACTACAGACAAGCAGAAAAGCACTTTGTCACTAAAAAAAACCCCATGTTTTTAATAGTAGTACACAACTGCAAATTGTAGCATTCATTGACAACACCAATATAATTTGGAAAACCAGAGCTAATAGCCATAAATACCCCTGGACTGTTAGTGGGACCAAGATGAGATTATTGTACTGTCATTTCTTGCAGCTAGTGCCTCACCCTTCGTCAAATCGATTTCACTTAAAACAAGGCTTCCTACATTAGCAACTGTGTGGATAACAATGAAATGCATGCAGCTTCACCGAACACCTACTAGGCATCAAGGTCTCCATCACCCTACTTTTAGAAACGTGAAATATCTTCCTTCAAGTGAACTTCTAATGCATATGTAGCATAATTTTGTCAGAAACAACCTCATCAGAACAAATGGAAGTGCTAGGGGTAGAAGGGAATTAGAACACTATACCAGAGTATCACCAGTGATGTAAGAAGTGTATTATCTACTTCTTTCCCAATACTCTTTTCCAAAATGTGTGATCATTTTAAACAACATTAACTGCAGTTTCAAGTCTACCATAGGGTGAAAAAGTCACAGTAAGTTGACAAGTGTAATTTATTTATGTGTTCTAGAATTAAACTAACAGATGTTACGAGAACTCTTGGCTGGGATGATGAAGAGTACAGACACTTCTGCATCTATGTCAATGCCTAGTGATATTGCAAGGATTTAAATAAATAGCAACCTCTGAAATCTAAAAGTGTGTTTTTATTAAAGACATGAGGTGATAATAGAAGCAGATAATAACCAGCAGTTGAAGAAGCAGCTACTAAAACAAGCAGAGGAAGTTGTACTTGGTAAGGATCTGGAATCCACAGGAGCCCTTAAAATCAAGCAAGTGTGCCACTAACATAAGCAACAATACAGATACAGACATCTTCCTACTCTTTCCACTTTTAAATTGTTATAGCTTTTTCAGTGCATCAGATGAGAAACTGATCCATAAATTGGTTTAACTACATACCTTCATCTAGATGTACACCTCATCATAATTTGTAGTTACATCTTTATAGCACTGTTCAAATATATTAATTTAGGTGCATACTTTTATATCTTTCTACCCATGGGAACTAATGTATCAAGGAACAACTTGAGTAAACAGACATCTTAAATTATCTTGCATTTGATTATGTTCTTCCTTGCTATTGAAGGTGCCTTGAGACACTGCACAAAAATATAGAGCATAAATTAAATTCTCACCTCGCATTAGTCTCAAGTGAGACTAATGAGCTCAAGTTCCTACTCTCAGAATGGGTTTTATTTTCACACGAAGTAGCCATTGCACAAAATTACTACCTCAAATATGAAACCACATGGGTTCAAAATCCATAAAAATAACGAAATCTTTGAGAAAAAAACAACAACAAACCTTTGCACTCGGTTTTATCAATCTTTAAATCTTGCATTTCATCACTCATCCAACTTGCAAACAAACTCTCAATCCTACTGCATCAGTAAAAGTTCAGTTTGTTTCCTTTTAATCCTTTTCAAGGAATATGAGTTTAATCCTTTTAAGGAATATAAGTCAAGATCCCTCAAAAGTGCAGTGATTACGTTCATGCAGACTAGTTTAAAAAGCAAATGTTTCTGAAGAGGAAGATGCTTGTTGCTTTATGACTCTTGCACTGCTCTAGGTTTTACAGTGTTTCAGTAGATAGCCTTATGCTCCTGAATGATTAATATTTCTCACTTTGAATTGAAAAGCCACTACAATTAACAGAAATTATTCTTTCATTAATCAGGTACAATCATAATTTCCTCTCTCTCAGCTTTCATTTTTATCATTGCTTTGATTGTTTTTTCCCAGTAAAGTAGATTGTAAATAGAGAAAATGTGACTTTTTTTTTTCCTTTCTCAAGGGAAGAAGGTTTGTTATTTTAAAATTACAGCACTGAAGATCAAAATAAAGTGACTGTTCATTGTACTATCCAAATAGCCTATCTTTGTACAAAAAAACCTTTCATTTTCACAACTAAATTGACTAAAAGGCACTGTTACCTAGCAACATTCATTGTGTTTATGACCTTTCATCCAATCTGAGCTCACAGATGTGCTTCTGAAGCTAATAAACATACATCAGACAGCCCCGCCTGCTTTGATCAAATATGTGAGTCCTTATGCAGACTGAGAAATGGACTTTCTAAACAACAGGGGAAAATGATCAAAATTAATAAAAGCAGGATACATTTCAGAACAGTTTTTAAAAGTCTACACTATGAACTTGAAATCCCTCTGCAGTCAGTCTTGTGGTTTTGGTAGTAAACTGAAAATCTCCCAGGAAGTTATGGTCTTGAACATAAACATACCAGGTGTATGACCAATAGGTTTACTTTTTTGTATGTGTTTGTTGTTGATGAACACATAGAATCATAGAATCAGTCAGGGTTGGAAGGGACCACAAGGATCATCTAGTTCCAACCCCCCTGCCATGGGCAGGGACACCCCACACTAGATCAGCCTGGCCAGATCCTCAACCAGCCTGCTCTTAAACACCTCTAGGGATGGGGTCTCAACCACCTCCCTGGACAACCCATTCCAGGGCTTCACCACTCTCATGGTGAAAAACTTCCTCCTCACATCCAGCTTGAATCTCCCCACCTCCAGCTTCATTCCATTACCCCTAGTCCTATCACTAACCAATATCCTGAGAAGTCCCTCCCCAGCCTTCTTGTAGGCCCCCTTCAGATCCTGGAAGGCCACATGATCTCTGAGGTCTTTTCCAACCTGATTGATTCTATGATTCTAGGATTCTGTAAGAAACAGGTGGAGTAAATTTCTGCTGCCAAGAAAAGAAAAAATATAAATTAATTTGTCATATACAATCAATAAATACTTTTCCAAAGCACTTTTTCTGGATACAGCACCTGCAGAGTTCTATGGCTCAAATTCTGTCTGCAATGCATGAGAAGACTGGGCAGATGTCTTGCCTTACTACAGCTATAAATGAATTTTAATTTTAGTATTTCTTTTAATATGTCTTGTAGTCCCCTTCAGATACTGGAAAGCCACAATAAGGTCTCCTTGGAGCCATCTCTTCTCCAAGCTGAACAACCCCAACTCTTTCAGTCTGTCCTCATAGGAGAGATGCTCCAGCCCTTTGATCATCCTCACGGACCTTCTCTAGATGCATTCCAGCACATCTAGACCTTTCTTGAGATTTCAGAAGTTTGTGGATGTGATCTAGGTATCTCAACATTGACTTAAAATCAATGTGTAAAACTTGTACTTGTCAATACTGAAGATTGCTTATGACATATACCATCTAGCTTTCAGAAGGTTTCCATGTAATTTCAGTCTCAACACTACCGATCAATTTTCCACTGAAAGTGTTCATTCAGCCTAAAAAGATGACTCTGGTGGTTGTATTTACACACACACACAAAGGTATTGCATACATCACTTATTTGTATTTGTGAAAATACTAAATATATATATGCAGACACAAATGCACACAAGTCCAGTTCATGAAATTTAAAGATTAAGGATTGTTACAAAATAGAAAGAAAAGGAAAAAAAACCCACACACAAAACACACACACACACACAAAAAAAAACCCCCACCACATTGTGCTAATACACTGAGAACACACTCAAGCCCATTTTAAAACAATATCCAGAGCAAAGGTTTCTTGTTTGTTTGTTTGCTTAATTGAATGTATCAGTTTCCCATGTGAAAGCAATCTTTCAAAATCATACAGAAAAAGCAGCACCCTGATGTGGTTGTCCTGTTCATTTGCCTGCAGCAATATGGCTTCAATCATTACTCACATTCCTTACTTGTTTGTATTGTCTAAAAATGTCCCCAAAGAAGCATTTCACAACTTCCCTAAATAATCTCACTGAAAGCTTTGCTTTCCTAAAGTTGAGGGGTTTGCCAAATATAGAACTTAGAAAGTTGGTGAGGGGTTTGGAGCGCAAGCCCTATGAGGAGAGGCTGAGGGAGCTGGGGTTGCTTAGCCTGGAGAAGAGGAGGCTCAGGGGAGACCTTATTGCCCTCTACAACTACCTGAACGGAGGCTGTAGCCAGGTGGGGGTTGGTCTCTTCTCCCAGGCAACCAGCACCAGAACAAGAGGACACAGTCTCAAGCTGCACCAGGGGAGCTTTTGGTTGGATGTTAGGAAGAAGTTCTTCCCAGCAAGAAAGATTGGCCATTGGAATGTGCTGCCCAGGGAGGTGGTGCAGTCACCATCACTGAAGATGTTTAGGAAGAGACTGGATGGGGTACTCGGTGCCATGGTTTGGTTGATTAGATGGTGTTGGGTGATAGGTTGGACTCGATGATCTCAAAGTTCTCTTCCAACCTGGTTAATTCTATTTTCTATTCTATTCTATTCTATTCTATTCTATTCTATTCTATTCTATTCTATTCTATTCTATTCTATTCTATTCTATTCTGTTCTATTTTATTCTATGGTGGAGTCACCATCCCTGGAGGTGTTCAAGAGGGGATTGGATGTGGCACTTGGTGCCATGGTCTAGTCATGAGGTCTGTGGTGACAGGTTGGACTCGATGATCTTTGAGATCTCTTCCAACCTTAGTGATACTGTGATACTGTGATGTGATATTCTATTCTATTCTATTCTATTCTATTCTATTCTATTCTATTCTATTCTATTCTATTCTATTCTATTCTATATTTTGGCCATTTAAGCCCAAGTGCTTCTCATCCTATCCTCAATAAACAAAGAATAGTTTCTACAGCTTTGAGCACTTAAATGATCTTAAATGGTCTGGTATTTCTGTGCGATTTTGTCTCTAGATTGAGCATAGCCATGCTCTTCCAAAATGACTGCATAAATAATATGTTTTCTAGAGCTCTAATTATTATTTTTATTTTCTATGTCATCTTCTTTTTCAGCTCAAGTTGTCATTTGTACCCAAGAGAGAAAATATTTTCAAAATATAAATCTCCCAGCAAAATATTATTATTTATGTCGTCCATAATGAAAGTTCTTTTCCATCACAGCATGGTGTTGTACTCAGCATCTCTAGATCCTCCTCCACCAGTCATCTTCACTTTGCACTTATGGAAATTATGTTTTCCAAATAAGAATCTTGCCTGGTCCTAATTTAATTGTAATAATTTCCTTTAAGTGTTTTGTTTTATTTTTTAATCAATATTTTACGTTCATTACAAATTTACATCTTGACTTCTGAGAGCTTTGCAGCCTCTCTCATCTTTGTGTCCTTTTTAAACTTGCATCTTCCCTATCATCCAAATCATCCATGAAAACAGAACTGGACTGGAATCTGGACCCATTTATGATGGAAACCACACGAAGTGTCCCATGAGTTTGACCACTTAACCTTTGACAAATACATTTTTCTACTGCTTGTTTAATCACCTTTTCAGGATTTCACTTAGCCCACAATACCTTAAGGCACTTCACAGGATCACAGGATGTTAGGGGTTGGAAGGGACCTCCAAAGATCATCAAGTTCAACCCCCCTGCCAGAGCAGGACCATAGAATCTAGCACAGGTCACACAGTAATGCATCCATGCAGGGCTTGAAAGTCTTCAGCGAAGGAGACTCCACAACCTTTCTGGGGAGCCTGTTTGAGTGCTCTGTGACCCTTACAGCGAAGAAGTTCCTCCTCATGTTGAGCACTCCTGTGCTGTAGTTTACATCCATATGTCATTAGGACATAGACAAAATCTTGTTTAAAATTCAGCATGTATATCACTACCTTTATATTCAATTTTAATAAAGACAATCACATGTAATTTTGGAACCAACAGGGGTCCCAAAGGAAATAAAAGTAAGACTAAGACTTTTCTTTCCCACAGGAAAACAGAGCTTGCAATTACTTTTGAGCATCTTTAATTACAATCTCTTTAATTCTCAATTAGATTTAAGAAAAGAATTTCATAGACATTAGGAGTGAGCTTTCCACCTTTTACTCTCTAAAACCTCCCTCAGAGGTTGACTTGGGCCATTGCAGGCAGCTCAAAGTAAAAACAAGTAGGGTCAAAATAGTTTAAAATACTGAATACATCTTGTAACAACAATACAACTACGAATAGAATAGAATAGAATAGAATAGAATAGAATAGAATAGAATAGAATAGAATAGAATAGAATAGAATAGAATAGAATAGAATAGAATAGAATAGAAGAGGTTGCAAGAGACCTTCACGATCACCATGTCCAACACCACTTAATCAACTAAACCATGCAACCAAGCACCCCATCAAGTCTCTTCTTAAACACTTCCAGTGATGGTGACTCCACCACCTCTCTGGGCATAGAAAATGTAGCAACAATATAACCACCTGAAGGTTGGTTGTAGCCAGGAGGGGATAAGTCTCTTCTCCCAGGCAACCAGCACCAGAACAAGAGGACTCAGTCTCAAGCTGCGCCAGGGGAAGTTTAGGCTCAAGGTGAAGAGAAAGTTCTTCACAGAGAGAGTTGTTAGCTGTTGGAATGGGCTGCCCAGGGAAGTGGTGGAGTCACCATCCCTGGAGGTGTTCAAGAGGGGTTTGGATGTGGCACATGGTGCCATGGTTTAGTAGTCATGAGGTCTGTGGTGACAGGTTGGACTTGATGATCTTTGAGGTATCTTCCAACCTGATTGATTCTATGATTCTATGATTCTGTGACTAAGGAAGACGATATTCTATCACAAGTGATTCTGTGCTGTTAAAATATGTAGCTTTCCAACAACAAACCATCATACCTGGAAATACACAAAAATAGCACCCATGACAGGAATACAGGAAACACTAAGCTCAAGTATTTGCTCCATGAAATCCTTTGCTAACACAACAATGGCAAGAACAGTAACCAATTTCATGAGAGATGTGGCAAGTTGCGCAGTAGCTTCGTTCTTTAGCTAGTTAAGCACAACTATTTTTGGCAAAACAGAAGGGCAAAATTGTTTGAAAGGAGAAAGCAAATAGAGAAGAACAACAGATGGAAAAGCTTTTTTCCTTTTAGAATTAAAAACAAATTAAAATGATTAAAAAGTCGTTTTAATGAAAAACTGAGTTAAATGTCACGCTACAAAAGCATTGTGATTTAAGGAGGATAGGATGGGTTTGTGCCTGTATTAAAAAGAGGTGATTTATTGTAATAATCACCAATCAACAAATGAAATATATATATATACTATATAACAGATAAAAAAAACCCACTTGTTCAGACAATGCCTTCCACTATATGGCTTAATCAAAATATTTACTCAAAGCAGGAACTTAACGTACTATACAGTTCATTTTAAAATACATCTAGAAAAGTAAGGGTTAACAGTCCATAAGTGAAGAATATGAATGGACCAACATGTCATGGAATCATAGAATCATAGAATTGTTAACGCTGGAAAGGACCCCAAGAATCATCTAGTTCTAACCATCCTGCTATGGGCAGGGACACCTCACACTACATCAGGTTGCTCAGAGACACATCCAGCCTAGCGAACCTCCAGGGATGGAGCTTTCACCACCTCCCTGGGCAACCTGTTCCAGTCTCTCACCACCCTCATGGGGAAAAACTTTTTCCTAACATCCAATCTGAATCTACCCATTTCTAGTTTTGTTCCATTCCCTCTAGTCCTATCATTACCTGACACCCTAAAAAGTCCCTCCCCAGCTTTCTTGTAGGCCCCCTTCAGATACTGGAAGGCCACAATAAGATCTTCTCTACTCCAGATTGGTTGATTTGAAACAACAACCAAAAATAATCCCAAAACATATCCATAAGGGAAGATGCTTTTGAAAAAATCCCCATTTTATCATGGCACCTGACCTGTACACACCATGAATTCTGAGACATCCACACACAAAAAACATACTGAAAATAATATCTATGAATAGAATAGAATAGAATAGAATAGAATAGAATAGAATAGAATAGAATAGAATAGAATAGAATAGAATAGAATAGAATAGAATAGAATAGGTTGGAAAAGACCTTTGAGATCATCGAGTCCAACCTATCACCCAACACCATCTAATCAACTAAACCATAGCACCAAGTGCCTCATCCAGTCTCTTCCTAAACACCTCCAGTGATGGTGACTCCACCACTTCCCTGGGCAGCACATTCCAATGGCCAATCTCTCTTTCTATGAAGAACTTCTTCCTAACATCCAGCCCAAACCTCCCCTGGCACAGCTTAAGACTATGTCCTTTTGTTCTGTTGGTGGTTGCCTGGGAGAAGAGAAATCTATAGAGACCTACTCAATGTCCTTGGATGTGGACTAAATTGTTGCAAATGGCTCACAAATATTTGAAGGATTCTAGAATAAAACACTCACCTAGATTTGTCAACTTACAGAATATCAACAGGGAGATTATAAAAGAT
Organism: Melanerpes formicivorus; assembly: GCF_026170545.1. Lineage (NCBI taxonomy): Eukaryota > Metazoa > Chordata > Aves > Piciformes > Picidae > Melanerpes > Melanerpes formicivorus. The sequence goes on along the minus strand of NW_027142401.1, from coordinate 1,429,657 downwards.
ATTTATATCAACCTGCATGCTTTTTTTGATGGTGAGAAGGATGCTATAGAAATTTGTGTATATATTTTTGTACCAGTTTGTTTTAGTATTGTTACAGTTCAAATTCAAACAATAGTTTCAGCTTTTATGATACTATAAAGTGTCCCTCTTATCTGAGGAGTGAGGGCAAATGTCATTTTGGGGGGTGAAGGGATATAGCTATATAATAACAACTATTCAAGATGGTTCCAGAGTACCACAATATTGTCCAACCTTTTACCCCTTATTTAATCAGCCTTATCTTCTGGCCATGTTCTTCTGCATTTTGGTATCCCTCTGCATTTTCCATCAGACAAAGACAAATATGAAATGAGACCTTATGAATTAAAGAGTGCCCAAGCGTGCTACTAGAAATGCACAATAAATTCTGAAGAAGGAGAGGAATATTTGCCTCATTATGGCTTTAGGAAAAACTGGCAAAGATAGCTCTGATGAGTGTTATTCCTGTGAGTCGCCGCTGAAAAGATAAAATCACTTTCAGGATGAAACTAACTGAAGGCAGCTAAGAATGACTAGCATTATTCTAGCTATTTAAATGCCTTAATTATTCATACAAATGGGTAGGGAAAGATGACTGGCCATTGTGATGGCAGAAATACTGGCCTGGGAATATGAGTGACAGTTGTCAGTTAGGATTCTGTTCAGATGCATGATCCAAAACTGTTTTAAAATCAGTAGAATTCTAATTACATTGTAAATCTTCAGCTAGGTTTCCTAATTACCCCTTATCCATCTCACCCTTATCACTTACATAGCTAATGCTTCTCCTGGGTCAGATTCCCAGTTTGAGAAATACTACTGTGGCCTGAATACAATTTCAACTTCTCTGCATACTGTTAACCTTTTAAAATTTCCCTTCCAGCTTCTTTATTTGGATACAGAGCTCTTTGACAATTCCATTCTTTTCTAAATCTCTTGCATTCAGAACATTATTTTATTACTTTTGCCTTTCACCTTCCCTTTTTTAATCCTTCTCCACTGAAGCTCAATATCATAAAGCTACAAAGAACTCATTAAGAGCAGAAAAGCATTTATTTTTCTTTATGTCATAGGATAAAGCTTAGGTCCTAACACACAATCAATTAGAGCACAAAAGTTTCCAGTACAAATGAAAAGAATTTGAGAGGTTTAAAGAAATATGACAACCCACCGCTTGAAAAATAGTTTCCCATTATTCCTTCAAGCAAACAATGTCCTTCCCTTAAAATCCACGGTAATCTCTTGTTGGCATTCTGGGTTTAGTGATATAAACTCTGTAACTCAAATGGTATAACAGTTAGCATCTCTGTAAAGAAAGATTATCCCTTTCAAATCATGTGATTTAGTAGTTTCTATAGTAACAATATTTTTTTTTAATTGAATAAATTGAACAGCAGAGTAAATAGCTGCACATAATCTTTGAAAGTTATTAACTGCACCAAAATTGGGGTAATTTCCCTCCAAATCTCCTCTTTAATTAAAAGTGATAGTTTTATTACTTGCACCAAGCGATATCCAGTTTTCGGACTGGTTGACAGCTTCAAGTGTGCAATCGCAGCAATAAACAAGCTGAAAGTAAGAAACTACAAACTCCCCAACCTGAGGTTGTGCAAGAAATGAGTGTTCCAGAAGATTTTGCTGCTGTGATTAATTAGGGAAAAGGCAAACAAATCCTGACCTGAAAACCTTGTGGCGTTGAAACTGATCAAGGTACCTATACAAGCATGAATATTTCTTTATAGCACCAAAAGATTTATAAATGAGGTGTTAATTTACAGGCAACGATCAGATCCATAATCCAACTAAATGTTTGGTGAGGATTGATTCGAATATAGAACAGTTCTATAATAAAAGGCATGACTTAAGGCAGCATTTTTGAGTTCCTTATATTATGTTATGCTGTAAGCTTATAACAAACCTGGAACATAGTCTCCAGATCTGGAAGGACTTCATTTATAAATGTGTCATAAAGCAGCTTTGAACCAGGACCATACAACATAATAGTGGCAATATCTATAGTTAACTAAGACTTCTAGAGTCATAACACTATAGCATTTACATAAACTACCCTTTAAAATGTCTCTTTTCTTCATACAAAGTTTTAGATTGAAATCTTAAGGTAGGAATAATACCTGCTTCCATGCTTTAAAATATTTGTTTAAGAAAATAGAAATTGAAATAAAATCTATAGTTTTTTTTGCAATGTCTAAGCCTGCACTGGTTCTTTCAAATATGCTATTTGGTCTAAACAAGATGTGCTGCCTTTGCTATCTTTGACAAAATCAATCCCACCACCAAAATCTTTGTCACAATGTATTCTGTAGTTCGAACAGAAATGTGCACTCCCTCCCATTTATTGTTACGAAATACAGATCTCATTAATGCCTTTAATTATACATGCAAAACAGGGCATCTTAACAACAGTTTCAGTACATACTCAATCTTACGAGTCTCATCATGACCTTTGTCAAACTATTCTCCATCTCTGGCCCCTTAATTCTTTTTACTGAAGCGAAACACATCGTTTTTTGACTAGGAGTTGGGTTGATATCTTAGAGGCAGGAAAAAAAGCTTGGAGAACCGCTATGCATAGTTAATGCTTTATAAATGAATGCAGAGACACATACCCTCATGTTTTCAGAATATGCCATGAGCACCATTGCTGGATCCAGGGTTTAGATGAATATGCATCTGTTAACTATTATTAAAATTTTAACTCGAAGTTGCAGAGTATCTCCGCTTGTTTACACAGAACCTTTAGAACAAAACTGTTTGATATCAGACTGAAATGTAAGCTTTGACTCTGAACAGCTTTTTTTTTATATACTTTTTTTTTTTTTCCCCTTCCACTCATGTTTCAGGGCCTAAAAACGTGCATATGTTCTTTTGAAGATTTCATCCTTTCCTTTCAAAAACTCCAGGCCCACAAATAGCAGCTGTACTTGCTAATTTTGTCTTCTGAAAATAAAGCTGACTAAAAACCTCCGAAGTATTATTGAGATTTAGCGATCTTCAAAAGGTGGTGGGTTGTTTCCACCCCCCCCTCCCCCATATTTTTAATTCAGACACATACACATCAGTGTAAAAGTGTGCTTTAATTCCATGGTGAATTTGGCCTGAAATATAGATTAGCAAAATTGGAAACAGCTGTGCAAGAAACTACTTTCCTCTTCCATTTATAGTATTGTGTCCCAATATAAACTCCATTTTAGTATAAAGTGATACTTCCCCCCCCCAATCTCTCCTCATCCAGCTGTTTATGGATTTTTTTCAGATACTCTTCAGTGAAATTACCAAAACCAACAAAAAGTCTTAACATGTAAATTCAACATATTGTTTCATGCTCATCATGGCCTTTTCTGCATCGGTGCCAATCCTCATTAGATTTCAGATGTACTTCGATCGACACAGCTACAGAAAAGAACTCTGAGTCATCATCTCATTGTGGGCTGGGTTCTTATTTAATTTCTTTTTTTTTTTTTTTTGTCTGATTCATGAACTGTATTTTTGAAATTCTAAATATGGTTCATGAATTGCTTGGGAGATGAGAAAATTAATAATAATGATCCAATTTGCTGTACATTGAATTGGACTGATTATCATGCAGCAGTGACAGAATTTTTCACGGCAAATAAGTTTTATAGACAGAGGTTTTGTTTCCCTTCACACTGGACATGTCATTATACTGTAAAATAATCATTAAGCTCTTAGGCCAAGATCCAGCAAAGTGCTTAAACACTTGCTTAATTATAAGTTTATGCAAACTCTAAAGTGAAACTACAGAAGAATCAAATTATATTCTTTATTAGAGTTGTGGCAAACTTTTGAGTTACACATGTGCTTAATCATTTTGGTACATCTTTCCTACATTTAAAGATTAGTGGTCTTAGATAAATTCAGAGCAATGATTTTTAGTAGTCTTTGTATATTTATATATGTGGAAATGTTTCATGGTTTTAGAACGTCTGTAACATCAGCTGTTCCCTGGAAGGTCACCGACCCCCAGCTGACCACAACTATATAATTGCTAATTATCTTATTGGAAATAGAATCATAGAATCAACCAGGTTGGAAAAGACCTCAGAGGTCATCAAGTCCAACCTATTACCTATTACCTAACACCTCATAACAACTAAGCCATGGCTTGAGGTGCCATAGTTTTATAAACCTTGATTTATCGGATGCTTGAGAAATGTGAAATGCTGCATTGTGTTCAAGGATTAGGGCAGATTATTCTCTTGTAGAAATTGATCAGTCCACTTGTCTAGGCAAAAAAAAAAACCAAAAATTACCAGAGCTAGGTTTAAAAGTGTTTATTTTTTTTCATTTTTAACATAAGTAATGGTAAGCTTATCTATTAGCCTTATCTTAATAATTTCAAATATCTAAGAACTTTCCTTATTCATAACTTCTAATGCATCTTTACTTTACATGTGCAGCCGGTTTATGAAGTGGAATAGGCTACTATAAACGCAATGAGGTATTTGCCACAGGTAAATAGGCACTCCAGCCCAGCATGTTACCTTGTCTAACATCCTGAATTATGTGATGAAGGTTTTATGACACTAGACCAAAGTGCAAACCAATCAACTGTATTGATCAAGGAGAGGCCTACAACGATACATGAAATCTCGCAGAGCACACACTGTTGCTTTCCATCCCTTTAGTCGCTTAATTAGTCAGGTGTCTGCATGATAATTTGTGCTAAGAGGTTATTATACAAAGGCTAAATAAATACTATGAAGGCTCAAAAGACCACATTATATTATATTATCATGAATCTCTTTAATTTCAGGTTCATAAAAAACCCCAGGACCTAACCACTACACTTTTGCACCAACTGTCACATCTGATGAGAAGCCTCCTCCTCAGGAGTAAGCTGAGTGTTAAAGAAACACTTACTAAATCAGACCCTCAAGGGAAGATAAATGGGATCACTGGCATTTGACTTGAGTATGAGATTCTGAAGTGTTCAGGAAGCTCAGGGTAGATATTTCCTTCATTTCCCTGACAGAAACACGAGGGGTTTTGCTCCCAGGATACCATACTATTTAAGCATATATATTTCATTAAATGAATTTCCACAAAGGCAGCATGTAACCCAACACACTAGAATGTAGTCACTCTCCATGGTCTGATACAGGCTAACAAGAGGCAGCTTGGTTTATCCTGTGTCACAGTATCCACCTTCAGACATCCGACTGAGCTTTACAGCGTTAGTTGGGTTGTAACACGATTCAGAATTTTACCTTTTCCATTTTCATAGGAGCTGTGTTGCTAAGGATAAATGTCCAATTTGAAAACTTGGATCTCACTTAGAATTCGAGAGAAGTGAGATAAAAGTTGTCAGAGATTAGCATAAAAATTTCGGAAAACAATAATTTAACCCAGAATTCCTACGCTGCTTCTAAAGATTGATATCCCATGACAATGAGCTTTGATAAATCTCTCTAGCTGAGAATCTATTCTTAAATTCTTTACAGTGTGTGTAATAAATCAATGTACTGACAGATTTAAGAAAACCTCTCATTCTAGCTTCATTGCATGAGATGCTTTTGCAATACAAGTAAAATCTTTTTCCAGTACTGCGTCTTCCACTGAATGATGTGTATAGAACATTGCTTCCTTCCTCAGTAACACAAATATTCAGACAAAATATATTGTTCTCTGCTCAGTTTTAACTGATTCCTTTCCATATTACCTAAACCAATGGCTACAAGAGTTTTTGAAGCTGAAAATTAACATTACTATCTGCTTAATTATCTCTATAAACATATGTAGCGTGCAAAACCTCAGCTCTGAATAATAAAAACAGAAACAGGAAAAATATAAACCACAAAGATGACACAGGACATGCTGCAATACTAGAATGGGGAAAATAGTTTGAAAAGCTCTGTCAAGGTTATTTCAAACATATGAAAATAGAATTTAAAGCAGAAGCACTATTCAACATTTCATTTGTATTCTCAATGCTAATTCTGATTTTGCTGTTTCACCTCACCTTGTTTAATTACATTTCATTAAAACAGGGCAAATCATTTCATTCAACTGTCCTGTTCCTTTTCTGTTTTTCACATGCAGAACTGACTTTAAAACAAACAAAAAACTTATGAGTGGAAGTGGGGAGAATTAGGGATTGTTTTTCTTAAATGCACTATGAATACAAATCCTTCTTAATTACCACATGCATTAATTCTTATCAGTGCTAAATAATTCATATTATAACAGTATCTGGAAGTTCTGGTCATACATGAGGATCCCTTTTCACCATGCACTTTGTAAACTGCACAATAAAATATGGTCTCCTACTCCAAAGACTTAATAAGTGTTACAGGGAAACAGTGCTTTGGACTTGGTTTGTTTTAGCAAGCTTTCTTACTTTGCTGGTACAAAGTCATTTCCACAGATATACACAAAATAAGGGAAGCTTTTTCTTTCATGCATTTAGGCCTGGATGCATTTCGGTGCAGATTACCCTAGGTGATCCTGCTTTGGCAGGGGTTGGACTCAGTGATCTCTGGAGGTCGCTTCCAACCTCTAATGTTCTATGATATTGGGAATAAAAACCTTTATTAGAATAAACCTTTATTAGAATAAACCAAACCAGGTTGGAAGAGACCTTCAAGATCATCGTGTCCAACCCATTAACCAATCCAACCCACCCAAACAGCTAACCCATGGCACCAAGCACCCCATCAAGTCTCCTCATGAACACCTTCAATGACGGCGACTCCACCACCTCCCCGGGCAGCCCATTCCATAGCGCAATCACTTTTTCTGTATAGAACTTCTTTCTAATATCCAACCTGAACCTCCCCTGGCACAGCCTGAGACTGTGTCCTCTTGTTCTGGTACTGGCTGCCTGGGAGAAGAGACCATCATCAGCCTGCCTACAACCTCCCTTCAGGTAGTTGTAGAGAGTGATAAGGTCACCCCTGAGTCTCCTCTTCTGCAGGCTGAGCAACCCCAGCTCCCTCAGTCTTTCCTCATAGGGCTTGTGTTCCAAGCCCCTCACCAACTTTGTTGCTCTTCTCTGGACTCATTCCAGCAAGTCAACATCCTTCCTAAACTGAGGGGCCCAGAACTGGACACAGTACTCGAGGTGTGGCCTAACCAGTGCAGTATACAGGGGCAGAATGACCTCCCTGCTCCTGCTGGCCACACTGTTCCTGATGCAGGCCAGGATGCCATTGGCCTTCTTGTCTGCCTGGGCACACTGCAGGCTCATGTTCAGCCTACCATCGACCAGTACCCCCAGGTCCCTTTCTGCCTGGCTGCTCTCCAGCCACTCTGCCCCCAGCCTGTAGCACTGCATGGGGTTGTTGTGGCCAATGTGCAGAACCCGGCACTTGCATGTGTTAAATCTCATGCTGTTGGATTCTGCCCATCTGTCCAGCCTGTCGAGGTCCCTCTGCAGAGCCTCTCTACCCTCCAGCAGATCAACAAGCAAGTTTCTAACTAAAGTCCCACATATTAAAAAAAAAATATTTTCTCTTGTTCCATATGTTTTCATAGCAACTTCTTGGGTGTTACACCCTTGAGAGAAGACAGTAACTGTACAAAGAACTCACAGGTTTTCCTCCCTCCTTGACTTTGGAGAAGGCAAAAAACACATTAGTGAATTTTTACTGCAGTATTCATGGGCTCAACATCATTTGAAAAATAAAGCACAGCAAAAGGTAGAGCTACACTTGAATCAAACTCTCTGAAAATTTGTTCATAGCCTCTTTTCTTTAAGGAGTCAGAAGTTAGTGCAGTTAGTTTTCCAAATTAAAGTGTTTTGCAAGTAGACTGGCTCAGAAACCACAGAACCACAGAATCACAGAAGCATTCAGGTTGGAAAAAAACCCTCACTATCACCAAGTCCAACCCAGAACCCTACTCTGTAAGGTTCACCCCTAAACCACATCCCCAAGCACCACATCCAAACCACCTTTAAACACATCCAGGCTTGGTGACTCAGCCACCTCCCTGGGCAGCCCATTCCAATCCCTGACCACTCTTTCCTTGAAAAATTCATTCCTAATATCTAGACTCACACAAATCCTGCTTTGCATATTTCTTAGCACAAACTGTTTTCTGAGGATGTAGATAACTTCTTGCAAAGACCTCTATGCAGATAAAGCCAGAAGGCTGTTTTCTTTACAGTATTTCAATAAAGACAAACAAAATTTCAAGTTTGGGGTTTTTTTAAAGGACAAAACAACAGGATCTCAGGTAGTGATAGGACTGGGGGGAATGGAATGAAGCTAGAGGTGGGGAGATTCAGGCTGGATGTGAGGAGGAGGTTCTTCACCATGAGAGTGGTGAGACCCTGGAATGGGTTGTCCAGGGAGGTGGTCGAGGCCCCGTCCCTGGGGGTGTTTAAGAGCAGGCTGCATGAGGCTGTGGCCAGGCTGATCTAGTGTGGGGTGTCCCTGCCCATGGCAGGGGGGTTGGAACTAGATGATCCTTGTGGTCCCTTCCAACCCTGAATGAAACTATGAAACTATGAAACTATGAAACCATGGTAAACAAAACTGCTTGCAGTTCTGCTAGACAAATTTTTAAATTGCTTATCTTCTCCATTGTTATCACAGATACTATAAAAAGTTGCACTAAACTCACCCAGAGAGAGAGACCTGCAGGTATCTGAAGAGTATGTGGACATCCACCTATCCATTCCCAATGTCTTTGTGCATGTAAGACAAATCAGCTTCATATACATGCATCCATTATATCCATTATACTGCATGAATAAGTGTATTTTCACATACTTAGGATCTTTTTAACATATATCCTTCAATTATTGCCAACCTTCCTCAAGAATTAAAACCAAAGCAAAAAATTATGTAAAACTCTTAAGGCAATTATTAGAAGAGAAGGTTCAGATAAGAGGGAGGATAGATCAATTTTTCAACCAAAATAGCTCTATTCTAGAGAAGAAGTAGCTTTGATTTTTGAGGCACTAAAGTATACTTCAATTAAGAATTCTTCCATGGACACTCAGTTTCTCAAATGAATTTATGGTGGTTTTTATTGTTTCTTTTTTTGTTTTTAATGTCCATTTAAAAAAAAATAATACTTAACTCCAGCCATCAGATCAATTTGAATCTGCAGCTTTTAAGGCCAGAAATTCACTATTATAGACACCTCTCAAATTCTTAAAATGGTGATACCTTCAATTAAAAACTTGGAAGCAACAATCAGCAGTTATTGTGAACCTCCCCCTCTACCCCACTCTGGTGAGACCCCGCCTGGAGTACTGCATCCAGTTCTGGAGCCTCTATTACAGGAAGGATCAGGAGGCACTGGAATGTGTCCAGAGAAGGGCCACAAGGCTGATCAGAGGGCTGGAGCTCCTCTCCCATGAGGACAGACTGAGGGAGTTGGGGCTGCTCAGTCTGGAGAAGAGAATGCTTCAAGGAGACCTAATTGTGGCCTTCCAGTATCTGAAGGGGGCCTACAAGAAAGCTGGGGAGGGACTTTTTAGGGTGTCAGGTAATGATAGGACTGGGAGGAATGGAAAAAGAAATGGGTAGATTCAGATTGGATGTTAGGAAGAAGACCTTCCCCACGAGGGTGGTGAGACACTGGAATAGGTTGCCCAGGGAGGTGTTGGAAGCCTCATCCCTGGAGGGTTTTACGGCCAGGCTGGATGTGGCTGTGAGTAACCTGCTGTAGTGTGAGGTGTCCCTGCCCATGGCAGGAGGGTTGGAACCAGATGATCCTTGAGGATCCAACCCTAATAATTCTATGATTCTATGATTTTCTTCCCTCTCTGAATCTAAGCAAAGTTAGGGTAGGTCAGAGAAGGAGACAAGACAGATGCCTACTGATAACATACCAATAGCAAAGAGTGGTATCCATTTTTTCCAGTTTCCTTCATACCCAGTGTCACATCTAGGCCAAAATATTCAGAATCAAGAGAAAAATCACAGGAAAAACACAAACCTTGAAGGTGACACTGTCATTGTTTGATTTTGTTTACTCTGTTGACTTTCATCTTTGATTTCAAAGGTGGCAGATTTTGTTGACGAGTGCTTGATATTATTCAAATACTAAATAGATTTGCATTTATAAAACTAAATAGATTTGCATTGATAAAACAAAACAAAACTCAAAAACGTCACCAAAAAAACCCAGAAAAATGCCACACAAAATCCTTGGAGAAGCCTTTACAAAGCTGGTGAAGGGTTTGGAGGTTGTAGCCAGGAGAGGGTTGGTCTCTTCTCCCAGGCAAGCAGCACCAGAACAAGAGGACACAGTCTCAAGCCTCACCAGGGAAGGTTTAGGCTGGATGTTAGGAAGAAGACTGAGGAAAGACTGAGGGAGCTGGGGTTGCTCAGCCTGGAGAAGAGGAGACTCAGGGGTGACCTTATCACTCTCTACAACTACCTGAAGGGAGGTTGTAGACAGGCGAGGTTGGTCTCTTCTCCCAGGCAGCCAGCACCAGAACAAGAGGACACAGTCTCAGGCTGCACCAGGGGAGGTTCAGGTTGGATATTAGGAAGAAGTTATATACAGAAAGAGTGATTGCCCATTGGAATGGGCTGCCCAGGGAGGTGGTGGAGTCACCGTCATTGGAGGTGTTCACGAGGAGACTTGATGGGGTACTTGGTGCCATGGGTTAGCTGTTTGGGTGGGTTGGATTGATTGATGGGTTGGACACAATGATCTTGAAGGTCTCTTCCAACCTGGTTTGGTTTTATTCTATATCCCTAAGTTTATTCTAAGAAATTCTTCCCAGAAAGAGAGACTGGCCATTGGAATGTGCTGCCCAGGGAGGTGGTGGAGTCACCATCACTGAAGGTGTTTAAAAAGAGACTGGATGAGGCACTTGGTGCCATGCTTAAAGTATTTAGAGCAAGCATAAACAATGATGAGCTAGATTAACTTTTTAGAACATACCTGTAAGGACACATTACACAGAAGGTTCCATGCTTGCAATAGCCTTATATTTGGTGAACTAAAAGTATTTCGCTTACTGAGTTTCCAAAGCTTCAATCATGCTGAGGAGCACAAGGATTTTAAATGTTAGAAAATTATATATGTAGTGAACTTATGTAAGTTATCACTGTCAAGGCTGGTAAATAAGTGATGCAACCGAATAATTACATTTTTATAAATGTCTTGTTCTGCTCTTCCACGCAGTATGTCAGCACAACATTAGAAAACTATTTGAGTAATTCGATGTAAGCCTGCAACTTGCATGAAGTGCGTCATCTATGGGAGTCTGAAAGACCAAAGGCTTCGTTAAGTTTAACACACTCCACCCACACTATACAAGAACCCTTGGAGGACTGGAGATAACTGAGCACAATGATAATTGGGAGCAGGTATGATGTGGTTGGAAACAAAGGTATAGTAAGAGTCCTTGTTCTAGACCTAGTTTGAATGTTTCCAGAGAAGGGCAACAAAGCTGGGGAGGGGTATGGAGCACAGCCCTGTGAGGAGAGGCTGAGGGAGCTGGGGTTGCTTAGCCTGGAGAAGAGAGGCTCAGGGGAGACCTTATTGCTGTCTACAACTACCTGAAGGGAGGCTGTAGCCAGGTGGGGGCTGGTCTCTTCTCCCAGGCAACCAGCACCAGAACAAGAGGACACAGTCTCAAGCTGCACCAGGGAAAGTTTAGGCTGGATGTTAGGAAGAAATTCTTCCCAGAAAGAGAGACTGGCCATTGGAATGTGCTGCCCAGGGAGGTTGTGGAGTCACCATCACTGGAAGTGTTTAAGAAGAGACTGGATGAGGCACTTGGTGCCATGTTTAGTTGACTGGATAGTGTTGGGTGATAGGTTGGACTTCACGATTTCAAAGGTCTTTTCTAACCTGGTTAATTCTGTATTCTGTATTCAGTTCAGAACAGAACTCCATATAACAGAACTAGCCATATGCCTGGAATTTTCAGAAATGTGATACTTGGGGGGAAAAAAATACATATATAATAGTAGAAGTTACAAAACAGACATCAGCATAATTATCACAGTACATCAGAGGTTGGAAGGGACCTCAAGAGATCATCAAATCCAACCCTCCTGCCAAAGCAAGATCACCTAGGGTAGTCTGCAAAGGAATGCATCCAGGTGGGTTTTGAAAATCTCCAGAGGAGGAGACTCCACAACCCCTCTGGGCAGCCTGTTCCAGTGCTCTGTCACCCTCATTGTAAAGAAGTTTCTCCTCATGTTGAGGTGAAATCTTCTATGTTCAAGCTTGTACCTGTTGTTTCTTGTCTTATTATTGCACACCACCAAAAAGTGATTGTCCCCCTCCACTTGGCACACACCCCTCAGATATTTATACGCCTTGATCAGGTCCCCTCTCAGTCTTCTCAAGACTAAACAGCCCCAGGTCTCTCAGTCTCTCTTCATAGGGGAGATGAAGATGAAGTCCCCTTACGCCACAATTAGAGAGTTTTCACTACTTATAGGTACACCAAAATGCTCCAAACTTCTAAAAGCCTTTTAAATGTGTAAAGGAGAATGAAGTTCTTTCTGACCTGAAAAGATTACTCTTGTAGGTGATAGCAAGCTTAGGATGGCAAAGTGAAGCTCCACAGTGGTTTAATAACTTGATAACTATATCATGCTTAAAATGCAACACTGAATGTAAAATATTCTATCTTCCAAGAATATATCCATAATTAAGCACTTCCAACCTGGTCTGGTCTATTCTATTCTATTCTATTCTATTCTATTCTATTCTATTCTATTCTATTCTATTCTATTCTATTCTATTCTATTCCATTCCATTCCATTCCATTCCATTCCATTCCATTCCATTCCATTCTTCTAGCCTATTCTATTCATTCTATATACTTAAACAAGGTATAGACACAGCACTACCCTTCATTTTATTTTTTCGCTTGAAATTCAGATTATTAATCTAAGCTTCATTTTAAATGAGATTCAAAGTGGTTCTATTTTTAAGGATTGGAGATTAGCTACAAAGATTAGGGATAATTGCAATTTTATCCAATGCAGGGATAATTTACTCTTTAAAAATGAAACACTGAAGTAGACATAAACCTGGAAAACTTCAGCTGAAATCTCAGGTCAGGTTTGCAGAGCGTTATTGTCCCGTGAGAATTACTGAACATAGTGAAGGTTAATTGTTACTAACCCCCCTTCATCCTAGAAATTATTAGCCCACATGTTCTGTAGGTGTTACGAGGTTGAAATTATTAACTAGAATCTAATTAATAAAGGAAATTTTTGTAGTAATACTGTTATAATGTGGAATAAATAATCAGTGTTAACTGTCGAACATTCGCTATTGAGTTAATTAGCTATCTGCAGCATTTGCAGCTCTTCTGGACAAAATACAGCAAGATAAAGCATTTATTTCAGACACACAATCGTGACTCCACTTAAATGCTTTTTGAGGGAAGTGTTGTTTGCTTGGGGCTTTTTTTTTTAACATAGTGAATCTGATTATGACAATCTGATGATTCAGAGAACAAAACGATCCTTTAACTCATAATCTTTCTCTGGTCATTGATTTTTTTTTCTCTTTTAATTTCTGCTAAAATATTTCTGAGGCTTTATTTATGCAGGCATCTTAAAACTGCTGAAATCACATCCAGGTTAAACTTCTTTGAAGCAATGCTTTTCAGTTTCTTCACACTTTGGTGTTCTTTTTGCTTAAACGTGGATTCATGGTGGACTCACCAAATACTGCTTTAGTCTGACTAGAATAATGATGAACACAGAGTCTGGTTAGCAATTTGAACAGCATGTCCTTTCACCTCTTTATCAGTATCATCTACTATCTTCTGACTAACAAGAAAGAAGAAAACCCAAGGTTTCTCTAAGAAAAGAAAAGTAACTAACAAGTTTCAAGTAGTAAGAGGTTAAATTGTATAGTGTACCAGGAAGAGCTGCTATTTACTGAGCCTCCTCTATACAATTAAATAAATAAAAATTAAAGACAGGTAAACATAATCTCAAGCCAATCTTTTCATATCAGACAAGTTTAAGCTTGAGATAGTCTCTTTTCGCAGGGAAGAAGTCCTTAAACAAAACAAAACACTGTAACAGGTTGCTGAGGAGGGTAGTGGAGCCTCTCTCTCTCTCTGGAGGTATTCACAGAATCCCAGAATGTGATTCAACACCCACCTGGATGAATTCCTGTGTGATCTGGTATAGGTGATGCTGCTCTGGCAGGGGCGTTGGACTGCATGATCTTTCAAGATCCCTTCCAGCTTCTAACATTCTGTGATTCTGATCACTGTTTATATGTTGCAGCCACTGTTGTAAGGGCAGCTGCTGGACATGTGCAGAGTGCAGGATTCCTTAGCTGACCTATTCCTTAGCAGCTGCCTAGAGCAAAACAATCACATTCCATGTGTGCCAAGAACAACATCCTCACTTTGGCACCTTTGGATTGGAACATGCTGCTGAAGCCACCTCCTTGACATGCTGGCACCTCTTATTGGGAAAGGTTTTTAGCTAATATATAATGGCTTGAGTGTAGGGATGCTGCTAAGGATATGCTCAGGACTTCTACTTCTGTAGCTGCTTCATTTGCTAAAGGTTTCCAGGACTTCTGTTGTCAAGGACTCTCTAAGACTCTGTAATATTAGGGATTCTACAACACATCAGTAAAGGATTTCTGGGAGGACTTCTGAGATTCTCTGCTCTCTGCATTTCTGGAATCTCATTGTTATATGGCAACAAGGTTCATGCTTCATTAGTCACCCAATGGCTCCTGAATCAGGGGAAGAATAACATTTATGATGTTAAGGAATTGTGATAGCCCTTAGCAAATTCTCTTAAGATTTTCATTTAAATTTCTACCTCAAAACAATTCTGCTTGGGGAAAGTTTAGACCCAAACTCAGCAGCGCTGCTAATACACAACACAAGGTTTTTTCATGCAAATCTTCTTTATGTGCTTGTGATGCTAGTCGTGGCTGAACATGAATATTCTCCATATGACAAGAAAATTATCCACAAAAACTCCCAAAACTACACTGTCAATTTCATAAAAATGGTTTTAATCCAAATCTGCAGTGCTAAGGCTGCTTAAAACACACAGAATAAAAGCATGGCTAATTTTTAAAATGACATTTTTTACCTAAACCATGTCACATTTGTGACAAGATACAAACTGCTGTTCTCTTTTTGGCAGCTTGCTACTCACTGAAGCATATAAGTATCAATAAAAGGTTTATTAGATGAATTTGAGGCAAACTGTATCATTATTTTGTTATTCAAACATTTGAAAGCCTGCATAAACCAAAGACACAAGTAATACCTGGTTAATTTATAAGTTCCCCACTGAACTTACACAAATATTTTAGTATTGTTTCTCTGCTGCAGTATTTGCAGTCATAAACACGCCGTAATTCTTTAGCACTTGGAAAGAAATTCCCGTTATGAGACCACACAAGCACATGAAGTCCCAGGAATTTTCCATTTGTTGAAGTTCTCTATTATTTGTAAATGTTTTTGCATAGCATTTGTTTAATAGAAACTCTTCTAGAGGTGTGTGCAGAAATAATGATGAGAGACTTACCAGATCTTGAAATGATGGGAAGAAAATTCTGAGGCTGGCTATTACCACTGTCAAAAATGGGATGCAAGCATACCCTGTCTATCATAGTATCACAGTATCAGTCAGGGTTGGAAGGGAACACAAGGATCATCTAGTTCCAAACCCCCTGCCATGGGCAGGGACACCCCACACTACATCAGGTCGGCCAGAGCCTCGTCCAGCCTGGCCTTAAACACCTCTATCTTAAAACCTCTCAGAACATCAAATGACAATTCAAGATGTGGACCACAGGATTAGTAGCTTTTATATTAGGACTTTTGTCCCTCTAGATTTGTATGCACATCATAACTTCAACATTTCTGATTTGGCCATAGGCTATTACATACATTTTAAAAGGCTCTCATTCATTCTGTGGGTTGTTAGCACGAGTCATGAGACTGATCAAGGAGTACCTGCAAAGGACATCTTCTCCAGCAAGTTTTATCAGTATGTATTAATCAGAAGAACAAGTAAAGGAGGAGTACAAGGTTCTCTTTCTTTCATCAAAAGAAAGTTGTTAACAGCTTTTGAGCCTCAATTTATAAAGTGAAAAGTCACTCCCTAGTAAAAGGAAGAAATGTGTCATGCCTGGCATAAAGATTCATGTAGCCAGATGATACACCAGACATTTAAAAGCTGAAGTATGAAAAACCATGAAATTTTAATCAGAGATTAAGTATAATTTAGAGTAAAACCAGAATTACTGACGTTTAATACTTTCAGTTTACCTTACCAACTAAAGCACAATATGTACCATGTACTTACAAAATACAAACCTGTCAGGTAAGAGGCAAGGGAAAGCTATTCA
Source organism: Melanerpes formicivorus (assembly GCF_026170545.1). Lineage (NCBI taxonomy): Eukaryota > Metazoa > Chordata > Aves > Piciformes > Picidae > Melanerpes > Melanerpes formicivorus. Next base: position 1,413,322 of record NW_027142401.1, on the reverse strand, counting down.
GCATTGCAGGCAGAGCTAGAGAGCTTTCAACCACACAAAGATTCAGCAAAATTTTTACTCCACAACCAACATTAATTTCTAATTGCATTATGCTTATTAATTTCTAATTGCATTATGCTTATGAATATTTCCATGTCATCATGGCCCTCCTCTGGACCTGCTCCATCAGTTCCATGCCCTTTCTGAGTTGAGGGCTCCAGAGCTGAATGCAATACTCCAGGTGAGGTTTTACCAGAGCAAAGTGGCAGAATCACCTCTCTCCATCTGCTGGCCATGCTTCTTTTGATGTCATTGGCCTTCTAGGCTTCAAGTGCACACTGTTGGCATGCTAGAAACAAAACCAAAGGTTTTATGCCATTGATTGTAAAAGATTGTGGTAAGTTACATTTGAGTAAAACTAGTCAAAATATTCCCAAGGGTAGTGGAGAACTGCATGCCCTGCAAATCTGCTGTTAGTGGTCAGTGTCAAGAAACTGGCAGGACCTATATGGCTCTGTGAAACAGAGGGGCAGAATGCTGTCAGGCAAGCCCAACAACCAGTGCTGCTAGGACTGTTGCGCAGTGTTAGAGTCACTCACAAAGATCGGGGTTATACACGTCATATTCAAACAAAAATATCAGTGTGTCCCAATTCCCTACCTTCAGGAAATGCTGCAGAGTTATGAGTTGATTTGAAAAAATAGGCTAAGCAGAAGCTTGAGCAATGATCATCTGAAGTCATCTAGGCTGATTAGATGGACATGATTTGGGTCCACCTACTTGGAAATATAAATAATCAAAGAGCTAAACCAAGGCTCTTCATGACTGTGTCTTTGAAAATCCACATTGGGAGTGCTATCTCACTGGATAAATTTTAATGTCACGTAGAATTCAGCACTAAGATTGGAAGTGGCAGGAAGATGAAAGCATTCTAAAGCTCAAATTATCATTGCCTAATAGAAAGCTTAGGAGCTCAGACTACCCCTGCTTGTTAAATGCTCTAATTGTTGTTTACTCATTTCATTGCTTAGCTTGTTTGTTTGTTATTGATTTCGTTGTGAAGTATTTTGCTGCATTTTGTGCCTATTGTGGGTTTGGTTTATTGTGCATTTTAATGCAAATGTGTTTATAAGAAGTGATTTTGTATTACCATGAGATTTTCTCTGGTTTGCACCCTCTCCCCCTTCTCCCCCCCTACCCCCCCCCCCAACAACAACTCTGCATCTCAAATTTACCCTTCTGCCAAATGGACCTCTGTATCACACTTGGCTAAGTGGTGAGATTGCACTGGTTGATGAATATACTTCACTGCATCTAGTATAGATATATTATGTAAATGTAAATCAGAACAGGTCTTAGGAACATTGACATTAATGTGCATGGATAGTAAGCATATCACGGATTCAGGAAAGCACCAAGAATAAATCAAATGGACTAGATTATAGAATTTAACCCTCTGACCTCAAATCCTGCTGCTGAGAAGTACTCAGTGATGATAAAACTCTGCCTTCACGCAGAATCTGGCAGATTTTATGCGCTTGAAAGACAAAGAATCTGGCAATTGAGCCTAAACTTTTTTTTTGTCTATCATTTAAAACAATGCCAAACTCTTCTTTGCTTGTTTACATCAAGCAATCAACCCTCCTTTCAGTAGCAGTTACAATCAATATAGGCTGGGGGGTTTTAACAGCACAAAAGGTTACTCCTTTCTCTGTAAGCAGTTTCTAAACAATTAACTTGAACTCCTCTATGAAGACACTGACTCGAAGACAGATAATACATTTCCAAGTCCTTCAGAAGCATTCCATAAAGGACATTTTTCAAGTAATTTGGAATATACAATTCTATGGAAGATCTCCAAGAATATATTTGCCGAGAGCTATTTGAAAAGTGAAAGCATTATTCTAAAGCAAATTGTCAATCTACACATTGCCAAGAAAACTGTAGCTACAGATATTTAAGCATATCTGGATAGCTAGCAAAAAAAAAACCCACCCACAACAACAACAACAACAAAAAACCCAAACAACAAAACACAAACCTCGAAGTGCTTATCCGGTGATCCCAAGATATTACAGCAGAAATATTAACAAAACTAGAAGAAGAGTACTGAATGACACACTGAACTTGGATAGAGAGAGCAGCAGAACAAGAAAAGGAGCTCTGAAATATTTAACATTACTGCTTGCTTACCAAATCACATAACAAGCCAGACAAGAAAACAAAACAAAACAAGGAGGCCACAAAGCAGCACTTCCTAAATCTGCCCAAAGGAGAAATTGTTCAAGTCTTGCAGTCTCAATGTTTTCCTTGATGTTAAGCTGGACAGAGAAATGCTAGTTTCCTTTAACCACATAAAATCTTACCTTCAAAAGCTGCTTCCCCCCCCCCCCCCCAAATAATATGCACATATCAACTAGCAGAGTTGATAATGGAGCTATAATTTGAGGATCAAAACTGCATGGAATGAAGCTGGAGGTGGGGAGATTCAGGCTGGATGTGAGGAGAAAGTTCTTCACCGTTAGAGTGGTGAAGCCCTGGAATGGGTTGTCCAGGAAGGTGGTTGAGGCCCCATCCCTGGAGGTGTTTAAGAGCAGGCTGGATGAGGCTCTGGCCAGCCTGATGTAGTGTGGGGTGTCCCTGCCCATGGCAGGGGGGTTGGATGTAGATGATCCTTGTGGTCCCTTCCAACCCTGACTGATACTATGACTATGATACTAGAAAATTAGGTATTTGACTAAGGAATGATATGTAATAGATTAGTGTTTGGCTTTTTTTCAGACACAGCTTGCTGCCTGCCCTTTTTGTTTCTTCCTGAGTCTGAAGACTTGGAGCAGTGCTTGCAACAGCATTTCAGGTAATAGGCTGGACTTGATGATCTCTAAGATCTTTTCCAACCTGGTTGATTCTCTGATTTCTCTGATTAAAAGGCACAGAGATGTTGGTCAATGGCTGTACGCCACTTAATACAATACCTTGGACTGAGAAATCAGAATACCATACTATTTCATTGTACATATTAGACAGGAGTGAGAAGTTTCCTACTCCAAGCATGTATTTGAGGAAAATTTCATACAATTCTTGTGGATTCCTGCAAAATTTGGGTTTTTAGAATGTAAATGTTGTGTTTCTCCACGGGAAAAAAGTGTGTTCCAATGATCAGTTTAGGGACATCAATTGCAGTAGAGATTAGGTTGCTGATGGTCAGATGAGAACTAGGTATTTGGACCTAACCAACTGCAGGAAACTTATATTGACCTTTCTCAATTTGCTCTGAAAAGAGTGAGCCAAATCTCTAGTTGAAATAAAAGAACTATAGTGTCTCAACACTAAGAATCTAGCTGCAGTGATCATTGTTTCTTTTCTTTCCTTCTCCCTTTCCCTAAGGAATTATGTACAGGCTATGGGCTCACCTTTGCAATTAAATGGTTCCTTTAGAACAAGAGAGCAGCTTTATCACAGGCTCTTACTTAAATTGTGTTGACTAGTGCATTGTTACACCACCTGATTCGTGAAATATGCTTCTCCTAGAACCTGGATGGAGTTCACCAACCCGTTTATTAAAAGCCACTACATGTTAATTGCATCATCAGTGCTAAGAGTGCATACTGTGTACCAGATTCACTGCTGGCATTCCAATAGGATAAAATCAAAGGCACTTTGATATAATGATGACAAATCCAGCCCCTATGATTCACTATTGCTTTGTACACAACGTGATCATCATTAGAATGGTGTGCTTTAGGGCATTCAAAGTTTTTACATGCAATACCTGCTATCAACTAAGCAATATTTAGAAATTTTATCTGCTTTGTAACAGATTTTTAGTATTGAGTTCTAGTCCCAAATTACTTTTGCTTGATTAAATTTTCCTCTGTAGCCTGTCTGTCTCACTGATGTGTCTGACTCAGTAGCTGGGAAAGTGTCTTCTATCAATCAATTACAGTGCTGAATCTGAAAATGCTGACTGAGCACCACGGAGGGCAGGCAGGCTGCTGATAGGAGTCAAGGGAAGTTAAAAAAATTCAGTGACTGCCACATTGCTTTTTAAAAGCTATCCAAAGATTAATCAGGAAGGAGGGAAAAAAAAAGAATAATAATGCTCCTCAATGTGTGGTAAAACCATTAACCTGAGATTGGCACTTAGAGCATGAATTTTCTAACACCAGCTGAACAATTACTAAAAAACCAAGAGCAGTTGGTTTATCTTGATACAGTAAGTCCAAAAATATTTTAAACATTCTATAGACCTATTACAACCATCAAAGAGTTTTTAAACCAAAACAAATCCTGGCAAATCATAGAATTTGGGCTGCATGAAGAGGAGTGTAGCCAGCAGGTCAAGAGAAGTGATTCTTCTTTACTCTGCTCTTGTGAGATCCCCACTTCCCACCTTGAATACTGCATCCAGTTCTGGTGTCCCCATCATATGAAGGACACAGAGGTGCTGGAGAAAGTCCAGAGGAGGACCACAAAGATGATCTAAGGGCTGGAACACCTCTGCTGTCAAGACAGGATGAGGAAGATGGGGTTGTTCAGCCTAGAGAAGAGAAGACTCTAAGGCAATGTGAGAGGTACCTTCCAATACCTAAAGGGATCCCACAGGAAGGCTGAAGAGGGACTTTTCATAAGGGTGTCTAGCAGTAGAACAAGGGGGAATGGTTTGACTGGATCTTATGAAGAAGTTCTTCAGTACAATGCTGGTGGAAGTTTGGAACAGGTTGCACAGGGAGGTTGTGGATGCCTCCTCCCTGAAGATGTACAAGGTCAGTTTTGATGAGGCCTTGAGCAGCTGAGTCTAGCTGAGAGGAGACATGGCCCATAGTGGAGCAGCTGGAGTAGATGAGCTCTAAGGTCCCTTCCAACCTAATCCATTCTATGGCTGAGAGAAGCCTGAAAAGGTAACAACCTTCCAACATTTTAGCCAATTTCCATGAAGAACTGCAGCACTATCCATTACTAGGAGGCAGGCATCATGATTGATTTGAATGTAACATATGTGCAGATTTTAATACGTAATAAATATATGCCCACCTATAGTAATGCAAACTGCAGACCTATACATCCCATCATAAACATACAAAATTATTATTCCAGGAAACAATAGAAATTTGCCTGTTTGTGAGGGGGGGAAAAATCACGTCTGTTCAACCTCATTTTCCTGGTCATGAATGAAGTCTTCACTCTTCATATGCAAAACTATGCAAAATAACAACTGGTACTAGGAATGCCGCATGCGAACACTGCACTGGGTTTCTTTGGTTTTGTTTTTGGGTTTTTTTTCATTTTGAGATCCTTCTTTTCAAGCCCTATTTCTGAAAACCCTGGCTTTTGCATCAAATGTGGGGAGCACCCCCCAACAAAGAAGGGTTTGGCAAGGCAAAATTGCCCAGGTAGTGCCAACAAAAAAGAGCCACGTCGAAGAATAGGAGCTGATTTTTCCCCAAAGCCAATTGATTTGATAATTGTAGCCCATATTGGCAGACAAATTCAAGATGTCATTTAGCAGTGCTTTGTCAAGGTTAATGAATATGCTTGTCTCTGGCTAGTAAGAACAGCATCACTATGGATCACAATTAAATTCTCACAATCATCTGTTGTTTACATCACACAGAGCAATGCGCCATTTCATAGATACAAAACTACCTATTTTATGTTTTGCCCTATACATGGCAACTTCTGCATGTGTGTGGCAAATAGGCTGCACTGAGTTCCTAACATGAAAATTCAAAGTTTTTAAACAAAGATGCTATTGAGGCAGGGAAAGGACCGTGGGCCAAAAGCTGGGTGAAAGCTTTGAAGCTGAACTTCCAGCCAAGGAATTATTTTCCTTTTGTTAGTGTCCCAGTCAGAATACTTGTAGATTGTTACACTGGGACTGTGCAGTTCCAATTAAATCATTTTGCACTGGTGATAAACTCTGCATTCCAATCACCAGCTTAACATTTCAAATCTTATATTTTTACTGAATTAATTACGTTTTATGTGCACACTGCTCCAATGGAGTAATCTCTATCAAGGGAAAGAGAGACTTTACAATCTGAAAAACACTCTTTAATCATATGTATACAAGTAACCAATTATCTTCCTTCCATTTTTAAATTAAAGACACCACATTCCTTGAACAAGAATATTCAGCTGCTTGTTAAACTTTTGTTGGCATATTTACTCACAGTTCTCCAAGAAATTCATTTCATTTTCATGTATGCTCACAGGGATCATACTTAAAATCAACAACATTTCTTGCTGGAATCAAAGAGAATCTGACTCAGGCTTTCTGTTGAATGGTTTCTAGCATCTTATTTTATAAATCACAGGGATTTATGACAACAAAATTAAGATCATAAAGGAGTAATCTTTCAAATCAGGTCTTTCCTTCCAACTGACAGCATTACAGACTCCTCCTACAGTACTTGACCACCTACATTCACTACTGCACTGTTATAAGAGACATTAAAATTCACAATACTAAATTGGTCAAGATGAGTTCTCAGAGATGACAAACTACAGAGACTGACTTTTTGTCTGTGGTCAGAAATCAAACTGAATTGTAGTCTCTAACAAGCTTAACCATTAATGCATTTGTCCTGATGTTACCAAAGCCTTTAGTGGATTAGTATGTTAAAAATAAACAAGCATCAATCAAACACACAAACCCCACCAAAAAGCCCCTTCACCATCCCACAAAATACCTTAACCTCACACAACACATGCAGTAGAAGTGGAGCAATTCACACTAACAGGAAGTTGCTTCATAGACAACTGGTTTATCATTTAGTGTAGTGAGTGAACAAACAATTAAAACCAGAGTTATGCATCTCAAAATGCACTTTATTCATTTGTTTGACAAGTATAATTTTGTTATGATAGTACTTCATAGTGTGCTTGTAAATGTTCAACCATGCATCTGACAAAAGCAATGTTGTCTAAGTAATGCATTAAAACAGCTACAACATCTTCATCTGAAGTGTGGAAATATTTCTAGTCTACGAAAGTACACAGACTAGTAAGTAATGAATTCTGAAGGCTTCAGCAAAGTAGTAAGAAATATATATTGCCTATGAAAGCAGCAAGACTCACTTGTTTTTCACTTACAGTGGGAGAACTTGCTCATTCACTTTGAAGACTGTAATTTAGTCTGTGTGTTCCCTACAACATTCTCAATCTGCCCAACAGAAATAATGTTAACGTAGCTCATTTTCCACTGTGAAACCGTTCCTAAATCACACACAAATACCTGAGCATACCTGTACTTGAAAGCACCAAACCCACAAGAATGGCTGAAAAATATTAATGAATTCTTGCTAGGCAGGGCAAGTGAAATAGTGTGGTTTTTTTAATGTGAAAGCTTTTCTGAGAGCAAAAGGTCTGAAGAGGTGCAGAGAGCAAGAGGTCTGAAGCTTTCTCAGGGAACGCTTGAAAATATGACTGCGTCTTCACCTCTCAAAAACTTTCATTCCCAAACAGCAAAAGATGGTAAACAAAGTGGCAGAAAGCAGGCACATATATTGAGAACAACACCCCACATTTTTCTACATTGAAAAATAACTTCTTTTTTGTTGAAGTCTAAATGCTGTAAACTCTTTTTTCTTCAAGTAAGGCATTGCCACTGGCATCCAAACTGCAAAGCCTTCCTAGTATAGGGATAAAGAATTTTAAAATGAAAGGATAAATTAAACATTGAAAATTGTTTCCCTTCTTTTCCCTGTTTGAAAGGTGATAAAAAATAATCATTTATTACATTTTTTCACCTTTGCTGGGAAGCAAAATATATTTGCACCCCACCTGAAATTGCTGGTGCTACTGGAGGTGTTTAAGAAGAGACTGGATGGGGTGCTTGGTGCCATGGTTTAGTTGATTAGATAGTGTTGGCTGATAGGTTGGACTTGATGATCTCTAAGGTCTTTTTCAAACTGGCTAATTCTCTTCTCTAAATTATCTCTCCTCTCCTCTCCTCTCCTCTCCGAACCTCTCCGAACCTCTCCGAACCTCTCCGAACCTCTCCGAACCTCTCCTCTCCGAACCTCTCCGAACCTCTCCTCTCCTCTCCGAACCTCTCTGAACCTCTCCTCTCCTCTCCGAACCTCTCCTCTCCGAACCTCTCCTCTCCGAACCTCTCCTCTCCGAACCTCTCCTCTCTGAACCTCTCCTCTCTGAACCTCTCCTCTCCTCTCCTCTCTGAACCTCTCCTCTCCTCTCCTCTCCTCTCCTCTCCTCTCCTCTCCTCTCCTCTCCTCTCTGAACCTCTCCTCTCCTCTCCTCTCTGAACCTCTCCTCTCTGAACCTCTCCTCTCTGAACCTCTCCTCTCCTCTCTGAACCTCTCCTCTCCTCTCTGAACCTCTCCTCTCCTCTCCTCTCCGAACCTCTCCTCTCCGAACCTCTCCTCTCTGAACCTCTCCTCTCTTCTCTGAACCTCTCCTCTCTGAACCTCTCCTCTCTGAACCTCTCCTCTCCTCTCTGAACCTCTCCTCTCTGAACCGCTCCTCTCCTCTCTGAACCTCTCCTCTCTGAACCTCTCCTCTCTGAACCTCTCCTCTCCTCTCCTCCCACCTGTTTGAATTGTATTACTAGACATTTGATCACTCATTGAGTTATGCTTGTCAATGTAAAATCAAGGTAAAAAATAGGACAGAAAATAATTTGAATGCTTCTATCTGCCACCAACACAGAGCAGTTCATATTTGCACGCCAGTAAAGTCTTATGGAAAAGTGAGAATCACCACATTGATGACCCAGGGGCAAGAAAGCAAATGTGTGTGTGTGGTGCACATTGTATGTTAAAATGACAGGATTTAGTACCTGAATATTGACAATAAAAATACCTGGTTAAAAAACAGTCAAGATCCTTAACAAAATGCTAAATTAACAAATAGCATCACTGCCTTTGGCCAAAATATTCTTCAAATTTTGGTGAGAGCACTTGGGTTCTGGGTTTGACTAGGGGAGTCTGGCACAGCTTTTGCTCAATACCTACCAACATCAGTGCAAGGAGCAAACTAAAATCTTAACTTTAGAAACTACTACTAACAGAATCACAGAAATATTCTGGTTGGAAAAGACCCTCAGGGTCACCAAGTCCAACCCAGAACCCAATTCTATGAAGTTTACCCCTAGAGAATATCCCCAAGCACCACATCCAAACCACCCTTAAATACATCCAAGGTTACTGACTCAACCACCTCCCTGGGCAGCATATTCCAATGGCTGACCACTGTTGCTAGGAAAAAAAATTTCCTAATGTCCAGACTAAACCTACCCAGTCATAGCCTGAGGCCATTCCCTCTTGTTCTGTCACTAAAGTAGCCAGGAGGGGGCTGGTCTCTTCTCCCAGACAACCAGCAACAGAACAAGAGGACACAGTCTCAAGCTGCACCAGGGGAGGTTTAGGCTGGATGTTAGGAAAAAATTCTTCACAGAAAGAGAGATTGGCCAATGGAATGTGCTGCCCAGGGAGGTGGTGGAGTCACCATCACTGGAATTGTTTAAAAAGAGCCTGGATGAGCCACTTAATGCCACAGTTTAGTTGATTAGATGGTGTTGGGTGATAGGTTGGACTTGATGATCTCAAAGGTCTTTTCCAACCTGGTTAATTCTGTATTCTATTCTATTCTTTAATTACCTGTGAGAAAAGACCAGCACCAGCCTCTCTATAATATCCTTTCAGGTAGTTGAAGAGAGTGATGAGGTCTCCCCCCAGCCTCCTCTTTTCCAGTGTGATGAGAAATGGCATTACCTATAGTTATCACCTGACTGAAAAACTGTACATCTGATCTGCTTCCCAATAACGCCAATGGCTATGTTTCCCTTGATGTCACTTGCACAAGGTCAATTCCTGCAACAGAAAGCTGTGTCCTTCTGGAGTCAGTTGACAACACAAAGGAGTCAGAATCTTTCACCTTCCTCTAGATACCAGTGACCAAAGGAATTTTCTTAAAATAACTCACCACAGGTTCATGACTTGGGATTTTTACAGTATAACATCCACCCTCCTGTCAGTGCCATTACTCTTGCAACAGGGTAAACTTTGAAAGCAAAGGACTGCAATTATTTGTCATTACAGTAACCTTACAGCAGCTCTGTTCTGTGTCCAGAAAGAAAAGGTGCCTGGTATGTGTTTTGTCTTTAGGCCAGAAAGAAATGGGAGAGAGGATGCTGATACAGAAAAGCATGAGAAAATGTAATTTCAAGGCACAAACCTTAGTCAACAAAAGTTTAAGCTGGAACACACAGACATTTATATGTTTTAATTCTAAAAGTTAATAGTATAGACTTAGAACCATAGAATAGAACCATAGAATGGTTTGAGTTGGAAGGGACCTTAAAGATCATCCAGTTCCAACCTCCCCCCTCTGCCACAGGCAGGGATACCTCCCACTAGACCAAGTTGCTCAAGGCCTCATCCTGCCTGGTCTTTAAACACTTCCAAGGATGAAGCATCCACCACCTCCCTGGGCAACTTGCTCCAGTGTCTCACCTCCCTCCTAGTAAAGAGCTTCTTCCTAATGTCCAAGCTAAATCTACCCTGCTCTGGTTTAAAACCCTTTGGACCCATTGCTGCCTGGTCACCGTCCTCCTGCATGCTTCAAGTGGCAGCTGGGCAATGGAAAGGTGGTGGTGCTAAGAAATTCAGAGATTCATAAAGTGCTTTATGGAGCACTTTCAGGGAGGGAGGTGCTGACTTAAACAAGGAATACATTACCATCTTGAGTATTTCACTCTTCTCAACAACCCATTGTTTATCTAGACAACTTGTGCATATCTAGTCAAATCTAAAGCTCCTCCTAAAAACAAACAAGCAAACAAAGATAGAGAAAATACATTTCAAAATTTAAAACAAATCCTAAATAGGAAATTTTCCTAAAAATTATGAGAAAAATTAAATTTTCTGCTCTGAAACAGGAACATTCTTTTGCAGTTTCAAAGGATTTCTGGAGGCCCTATTCCCCTTTTCCAATTTTTAAAGCACGATCAGAAGAGTATCTGTATAATAACTGAAGTAAATGTGTCCCTATGAGCTTCATTTTTTTTGCCCTTATTTTTCCTCTTTAAAGAATATTCAACAGCAGAAGACATTTTTTATTATTTTTTTACAAAATGTATTTTATCTTCATTTGTGGTACTGGGCAAGCAGTCAATGGATGAAGAAAGAGCAAAACATCCAAACTAAGGAAATGCATAAGTGCAGTTCTGTGGATCTCAGTTTCCTGTAAGCATTGTCTCCTGGCAATCTGGTTCACAGAGGAAAACTGTTGTTGGTCATAGTTCATTCTATACCCTACACAAATATTGGCTCTATCAAGGATCATTATGTGCCATACAGACTTTTCCTGGGAAACTTTGCATTTGCAGAATCACAGAAACATTCAAGTTGGAAAAGACCCTCAGGATCACCAAGTCCAACCCAGAATCCTACTCTATAAGGTTCACCCCTGAATCATGTCCCCAAGCATCACATCTAAAACACCTTTAAACACATCCAGGGCTGCTGACTCAACCACCTCCCTGGGCAGCACATTCCAAAGCCTGACCACTCTTGCTGTGAAAAATTTTTTTCCTAATGTCCAGTCTAAATCTACCCAGTCACAGCTTGAGGCCATTCCCTCTTGTCCTATCACTAATTACCTGTGAGAAGAGACCAGGGCCAGCCTCTCCACAACATCTTTTTGAGTAGTTGTAGAGAGCAATAAGGTCTTCCCTCAGCCTCCTCTTTTCCAAACTAACCATCCCCAGCTCCTTCAGTCTCTCTTCATCAGATTTATTCCTCAGGCCCTTCACAGCTTCATTGCCCTCCTCTGCACTGGCTCCAGCACCTCCACATCTCTCTTGTATTGAGTGTCCAAAACTGAACACAATACTCAAGGTGTGGCCTCACCAGTGCCGAGTACAAGGGGACAATCACCTCCCTGCTCCTGTTGGACACAGCATTTCTAATCAAAACCCATTCCAAATAGGTGCAGCCGTCCAGACAGACAGAAGCAGCAGCTGGGCAGAACTGAAAGGAAAACACAGTTTAAAAGGATTCAGAAACTACCGCAGGAATCACCCAAAGCATGAATGAAAACTGCAAGATACCCGAATTAACCTGCAGCAGAAAACAAATCATCTGTGCCCAAGTCAGGCTTTGTAACATAACTAGTGGCTGCCCTGCTGGCATGTGAGGCTGACAATATTAGAATAAACCTTTATTAGAATAAACCAAATCAGGTTGGAAGAGACCTTCAAGATCATTGTGTCCAACCCATTAACCAATCCAACCCACCCAAACAGCTAACCCATGGCACCAAGCACCCCATCAAGTCTCCTCCTGAACACCTTCAATGACGGCGACTCCACCACCTCCCCGGGCAGCCCATTCCATAGCGCAATCACTCTTTCTGTATAGAACTTCTTCCTAACATCCAACCTGAACCTCCCCTGGCACAGCCTGAGACTGTGTCCTCTTGTTCTGGTACTGGCTGCCTGGGAGAAGAGACCATCATCCACCTGTCTACAACCTCCCTTCAGGTAGTCGTAGAGAGTGATAAGGTCACCCCTGAGACTCTTCTTCTCCAGGCTGGGCAACCCCAGCTCCCTCAGTCTCTCCTCATAGGGCTTGTGTTCCAAACCCCTCACCAACTTTGTTGCCCTTCTCTGGACTCGTTCCACCAAGTCAACATCCTTCCTAAACTTAGGGGCCCAGAACTGGACACAGGACTCGAGGTGTGGCCTAACCAGTGCAGTATACAGGGGCAGAATGACCTCCCTGCTCCTGCTGGCCACACTGTTCCTGGTGCAGGCCAGGATGCCATTGGCCCTCTTGGCTGCCTGGGCACACTGCAGGCTCATGTTCAGCCTGCCATCGACCAGTACCCCCAGGTCCCTCTCTGCCTGGCTGCTCTCCAGCCACTCTGACCCCAATATGAAAGGTTTATGAAAATGAGATGGCTTAACAGTGCAGTAGCTAAGTATTTTTAAGTTTTCCTAATCAAATTAATGATCAGGGAACAGGTAAGGAAGCTTCAAAGGAAGAGGGAGGGTTTTGTAAGAGTAGTGGAAAAACAGGAGAAAAAAAAAAAAACCCAGCATGCATGTTTAAAAAATGAGGTTAATAAACCAGATTAGACTCAAGAACTGCATCAATTGCTATTGTCACTTAAAATATTTTGGTTTAGAGAGAATCAAATTGAATTTGGCTACAGACTCCAGTGACAGGCAGAACAGCAAATGCTTCCCAATTGTCAAAAACAAGTGTGAGAGAGGAGTAATTAAGGGCTCCATGCTAGTTTATTTAGGCTTAAGGCATTGTTAGGAGAATTGAGAAAAGGGGAGGAAGAATTGATTTTGGATATAGAGTCACATCTGGAAAAGAAAGACATTTTTTCTGTACCAATACAGAAAGGACAGATAAATGCATTCCTAGAGGAGAAAAGTGTAAACTCAGAAATTATATGGCCCAACCCAGACTATTCTGAACAGTGACAAATCCAGCAGGAAATTAATCCTGCTGCCTTCAGGGTCATCAACAAGTGTCAAATAAATTACAGATATACAGATATCAAACACTTATGGAAACAATGGCTATCTTCCTGGGTTTAGAAACCCAGAAGTAGATTTCTGGAGTTTCTTGCATAGATCTCTGCACCGTTTATTCTGAAAAGCTAAGCCATTTCTTCTCACTTCAGCCTTTAAAACGCTAAGGTTATCTCTAAGCTGACCAGAGGACTATATTAACTTGGGAAATAAGCATTTCTCAGTTTGAAGGAGTGTTGGAGTTTCATTAGCTTTGTTGTGTGTTCCTTTGCTAGGACAGGGAGGGAATGGATGATAGGAAAGAAGTGCTGTAAGCACTAAGAGAGTTTGATGAAAGCCTGTATTTCCAGCTCAAAGCCATTCTCTTGAAAATTGACTCCAGCTGATATTTGTGTGCTATCCATTCACTTCTAGTAAATGCTTCCTCAGACTGAAGCATTGAAATATCGTTAAAGAATTATATAACTCTTATTGCTGTGAATGAAAGTTCCAATACTTCAAACCACATTCATACAATCATAGACTTCTTTGGGTCAGAAAAGACCTCTGAGATCATCTAGTCCAACCATCAACACACCACCACCATGGCCATTAAACCATGTCCCCACATTTCTAAGGAGACCTAATTGTGGCCTTCCAGTATCTGAAGGGGACCTACAGGAAAGCTGGTGAGGGACTTTTTAGGATGTCAGGTAATGACTGGACTAGGGGAATGGAAAAAGAAGTGGGTAGATTGAGACTGAATGTCAGGAAGAATTTCTTCACTATGAGGGTGATGAGACACTGCAACAGGTTGCCCAGGGAGGTGGTGGAAGCCTCATCCCTGGAGGTTTTGAAGGCCAGGCTGGATGTGGCTCTGAGCAGCCTGCTCTAGTGTGAGGTGTCCCTGCCCATGGCAGGATGGTTGGAACTAGATGATCCTTGAGGTTCCTTCCAACCCTAACAGTTCTGTGATTCTATGATTACCTCCAGGGATGCTGACTCCACCTCCACCATGGGCAGCCTGTTCCAGTGCCCAATGATAGGACAAGGAACAATGGGCACAAGGGAGACCATAGGAGGTTCCACCTCAACATGAGGAGACACCTCTTTATGGTGAGGGTGACAGAGCACAGGAACAGGCTGTGTAAAGAGGTTGTGGAGTCTCCTTCACTGGGCACCACCATCACCTTCATCATGACACCCAACCCTCAATCTCACTTCCCCCAGAGATGCAAATGGATTGCATAACTAGAACAAAACTATTAGTCTGCACAATTCAACAAGTGGCACGTGAACTCACTCTGCTTTGAAGAAGAGAAGCAGATTAGCTATAAAAGCTATATCCCCATAGGGTATGTTCTGAGAAGCAAAGGAAATTGTATTTTCTGGGGAAGTATTCTAGTGGATGCAGACTGGTTTTGAGAACAGTAAATCTATGAACTTGGCTGAGGTCTTTCATGGCCTTCTGCTTCAGGGCAGTGTGGGAGACAGAGTAACATGTCTGAGAAAGAAATAAACCAGTTTTAAAACTTGACTGCACAACAGTCTGCATGCACATTACTGCTCATATAGCCAAACTAAGTCATTACAAAAACTTTCTATACATCATTATTACAATAAGGAATTTTATATTACAACTGCATTTAGAGTCATAGAATCAAAGAATCACAGAATGGTTTGGGTTGGAAGAGACCTTAAAGATCAGCTAGTTCCAACCCCTCCTCCATGGGCAGGGACATCTTCCAGCAGACCAGGTTACTCAAGATCTTGTCCAACCTGTTCTTGAACAAATATTTACCAGTGTAGCCATGGCCTTTGGGGTGTTCACCCCACAGATAGGTTAGTGGCAGGAAAAGAAGGGCATACTCTGCCATGAGGGTCACTTTTGTAAGAGCCAGGCCCAAAAAGAGACTAACAGTTGAGTGTTTTGAATTGCTTGTATACATTACACTACACTGGCACTGAAGGGAAAAAAAGGTAGTAGGAAATGCAGAAGAGCTCAGACCCCCTTGTATGCAGCTGACAATGCAAAGGGTTAGTTGGTAGCCAAGTTTTGAAAAGTTTATTCTGTTTCTCATCCCAGGATTCTGACTCCTCCTTGGTCCAGTTCAAACACAAAGGTTTGAGCACGCTCCTCTACAGACTAAACACAGAGTATTTAGAAAGTGGAACTATCCAGTCATGTGAGGCTTAGAGAGACAGAAGAAAGAATCCAGCACCCCAGTTTTGAAAACCATGTGACTCTGCAGTAAAGCCAGAAACAAAATTTACAAAGGCTGTTTCTTCTAGGCTAAGTGAGGACTATTTCACCTTCTTCATGGAATGGAAAGACCTCCCAAAAGACAGCCTAAAAAATGTCACTTCTCTGATTGCTGAACCAACTAATATTTGTATATACAAGGCAAAAAGTATGGTGCTTCATTTTCTACTTTGGAATTTATCTACTTCTGCCAAAGAAGATACATTTTTAATAGAGTAAGCAACAGAATAACAGCATCTATTAAAGTGAATATTAATATGCACTCCAAAATGGAAAGTAATATTCTGGAAAGCCATTTAAGGCAATTACTGAGGAATGAATTCATGCACCTTTCATTTTTCCTCTTCCCCAGACTCAGTCCAGATAAGTAAATTCATTTGGCTTCTCTGTGACTGCTCAGTTATCTACTACAACAAAAATCCATGTCTGAAGGTATCCAAGTCAAATTCTCACTTCAACAGACTGGGGGAGTTGGGGCTGCTCAGTCTGGAGAAGAGAAGTCTCCAAGGAGAACTAATTGTGGCCTTCCAGTATCTGAAGGGGGCCTACAAGAAAGCTGGGGAGGGACTTTTTAGGATGTCAGGTAATTATAGGACTAGGGGGAATGGAAAAAAATAGAAAAGGGTGGATTCAGATTGGATGTTAGGAAGAAGTTCTTCTCCACAAGGGTGGTGAGACACTGGAATAGGTTGCCCAGGGAGGTGGTGGAAGCCTCATCTCTGGAGGGTTTTAAGGCCAGGGTGGATGTGGCTCTGAGCAACCTGCTGTAGTGTGAGGTGTCCCTGCCCATGGCAGGGGGCTTGGAACTGGGTGATCCTTGAGGTCCCTTCCAACCCTAACTATTCTATGATTCAATTCCATGATTCTAACAGTAATTCTCAATTATTTACTTGTGTCAGAAAATAAATGCTACCAAAATTCACAACCAATTAATGTCAATCTACTATTCTATTAACTGAGATGAAGCTGCTTTTCATTGTTAATATACAGACCAACTCCTTTACAATTGTATATGAGGGCAGGGACTGATTACTATTTTGGGGCAGGTGCTAAATTACATCAAAAGATATCCAGTGCTTTGGGAATACTTTAAAATAAATGTTCATCGTGAGTCCTAGCTGAAAAAGAAAAAAATCTTAAACAAGATTTGGAAGTGCCCTGTAAAATTATAGCAGTTATTTTCTTGCAATGCTTACAAACCCCAAAAGATGGCAAAATCCAGGGTGATATCTACACACAGCAAGAAAAGGGCATTTTTTTTCTTCCATATTTCTTATAGCTACTTTCCATGCCACAGCACTGCACTTTGGGTAGCATTGTGAATTAAGACAATAAAAAGTAATCCATAAGTTTCCATTAAGAAAGAGACCAAATTTTCTTTGCTTTTTACCTGTATGTCATTGCTTATAACATTTTTTGGGGAAAAAAATTCGTTCTAGCTGGCCTGACAAGTAAATAATCTTTTTCAGAGTCCAAAACTCAGGCACTAAGTTCACACTGAGAGAACCCTTCCATTTTTCCTAGCTAGCCTAAGCCTCTACATATGAGGAGTTATGTGTATGAGACCACAAATGTCATAGTAACATACTCAGTTTTTAGAAATGCAATTCCTTTTCTTTCTGCCTAAGACACAACTAAAAGAACACAGGTAAAAGTATTAGTCAGTTTAATTTTTTTTCTCCTAAAGGATGCATTAGCTGCTTACTTTACCTAAGGTTTGTAATTAAGAGGATGAAAGAGGGGTAGTTGTCTCAGCAGAAGGTTCCCAGTCACCGTAGATGTCATTGGAGTACACAAGGTACTTCAGTGACCACTGACATTAAAGTGCTTTGTGACAGCTAGAGTACATAAACAAAGCTGAAAAGGTAAAGTCTCAGCCTTTGAGACAAAGAACATAACACCAAATTTTATTAAATCATTTCAATTATGAAAAGATCACAGCCTTGCTGGAAGGGCTTCAGTTACAAATTCAAGTATAAAACAGAAGAATGGTGTTAGGAGACAGAAAAATTCAGTGTATAAAAAGAGCCCCTGCTTAATTTAACTTTCAGAATTTGTAAGTAAGTTCAGCTATTTAAACTATGTCTCATGTTGTGTTGAATCTCCTCTTTCATAATAAATCCTGCCCCTCAAGGGTATCCATATCCAAAGTACCTAACCTGTAATGTAGACTATAATAGCCCTCTGTGTTAAGAGGAACAGGGACAGAAATAGATACTGTATGACTAAATGCTGATTGACAGTTCCATCACATGCTCAGCTCTTCTTAAACAAAACTGCAATAAAAAGACTTCATATCATACCACTCAAGAGATAGTAAAACAGTGTAAACAGATGTAACCCCGTGGAAGAAAAAAAATAATAAATCTACTTTATCATTATCATAACACACTGAAACATTTTTCAAATACATTAGCCAGAGAACAAATTATTCAGTGTCTAATGAGAAAGGAAGTGTTCCTTCTCAATTACCCATTAAGATGCTGTTCCTAACAAAACAAAAGGGGAGGGGGGGAGGGAAATCACAGAGAAGACTGTAACTATGTAAATACTTAAAGGAAAATATTTTCATGGCATGTGGGAAAGAAACAAGAGGAAAACAGTACAGAGACAGTGAATGAAATGTCTGCCAGGTACATATCCAAGACAGCTTAAAAGCCCTTCTGAAATGAAACCCAGCTTTTGAAGCTGTCAGAGTTTACCACCTTGATACATTATTGTACAAGGCTGAAGAATTCCTTGACAGACTAACTTCTATAAAGAGCAGCTGAGACACTAGGAAAAGCATAGGGCCTCTCACAAAATAATGGTTTATAATCACACACATGATAAAGAAATGTATCATCTTAGTGACTTGTCAGTCACTCGTAAGTGCACAGGCAAGACAACTGCGGCCACCACAACAATTGGCTCTCAAGCCTGGCAAAAGGCCTATCAACATTGCTGTCAGAAATAAGACCATTTACAAATTGGCACCTCAATTCTCTCTCACCCCTGCCCCATTTGCTTCCTGCGTTTCACTGCCTTGTGTTAAAGCCAAAGAAATAAGTACTAGGTAGAAACTTTCAGTCCATTAGAGAGTTTTAAGCAAAGTCTGAAAATACCTTTAAAAATTTAAAAAGAAGGGGAAAAAAAAAAAAGGCATGTTATTTTATTGCTTATTTTGTTACCCAGAAGTGACAATATATTCAAGATGCTACTTTTCTTCAGGAGTTGAAGGCCCAAGGACAAATAAAGAAAACTAGATAGGAAGTATATCTGTGAATGATACATGGGTGTGGGGTTTTTTAAGTCTCAAAAGGTCCTCACCATCAGCACTGCAAGAAAGCACTGCAGGATAAATACAAAGGGAACTTTAGAGGTCAAACAGAACAAAACATGCAAAACTTTGCAAAAACAAATGATAAAGTTTCATAGCCACGTACAGGCAGTTAAATGATGACTGGACAAATAAGTGAGAGAAAAGCTTCCTAAGGACTATAAAAAGCTAAAAAACATATGGCTGAGTAAATCCCTCCTCATGGATAACAGGATGCAATTCAGTAGAAGTATTCTCGCGATGTTCCAATATCATGTTTCCTAGCCATAGTTTCATAGTTTCATAGTTTCATTCAGGGTTGGAAGGGACCACAAGGATCAGCTAGTTCCAACCCCCCTGCCATGGGCAGGGACACCCCACACTACATCAGGCTGGCCAGAGCCTCATCCAGCCTGCTCTTAAACACCCCCAGGGACGGGGCCTCGACCACCTCCCTGGACAACCCATTCCAGGGTTTCACCACTCTCATGGAGAAGAACCTCCTCCTCACATCTAGCCTGAATCTCCCCACCTCCAGCTTCATTCCATTCCCCCTAGTCCTATCACTACCTGAGATCCCATCAGTATCAGTTTGATTGGTACAGGAAACCTTTGGCCTGACCAGATAAAACCACTTATGAGCAGCAGGAGGACCAGGTAAATAAATCTTTAAAGACACTACTGACACTCCTAAGGGTGGATTAAGCCTGGTACATACTCACAAGCACAGTTACCAAAAAAACAAAAGACAGCACTTCTATTTTGTTTCAGTATCGTGGTTGTTCCTAGATTTATGATTAGGGCCAAAATATAAATATTTAAATCATGATGCTTGTCTTGAGAAACTAATTTTACTGTTTCTGTCATTACTCCATCAGAAATTATATTACCCTCCAAGGAGATGAGAGACATAGTAGATAAGGACTGGGATCAGTTCTTGTTTCAAACCCTAAGCTTTGTTTTATAACTAAACTTGTGCTTGGAAATAGTTCTATGTGATAGCCCTCTAATGCCACCTGCTAACAAAGTGGTGAGGAGTGGAACACAATCTCACCCTCTCCCAGACCACCAACTACACTGGAATTTAAGTTCATGAAAGGTTTTGGTTAAGATGTCTGTACACACAGGGGCTAGACAAACCAGGGAGCTTATGGTCATAATGGTGAAACTGTAAGCATGTATGGAGCAAAGGGAATCTAATTATCAATTGCTGTCAAGTATCCTTCACAGTTTTCTCCAATGTTTCACTGTGTGCTCTTCCAAATGGTGCTCTCTTGATCAAAGTAGATACTTTATTCTAGCCATATCACACATGCACTCAGAACTCTAGAGCAGTTCATAAAGCTTAACAATCTAAAGATGAACAGCAAAAAACAAACAAACAAAAAAACAAACACTCAGAATTCAGAGCAGACCAACCTATACTCTCACTTATGATGTTATTCAAGGTTTATCTAAATGTACATAGAAACAAAGTTCCTTTGTACAATGTAATAATCTGACAATATAATCTCACCTAGCCAGTCATCTACTGCCTCAAGCAATCATAACAGAGCTATCACCTATGCAGGTTTCCTGATTATATGATTTAAGTCCCCTAAGAATTACCTTCATCTTTAGGGTTATTCAGAATTACTACTCAACAAGCAAGTCCAAACATGAGCTGCAGGCTCTGAGGCTTCTGAAAAGCATGAATCTTGTTGTAGAAGTGTTCTCAAGTCCACAGCAAAATTATTCCATTTGGTAAGTACCTAATCTCCAAAATTTAACCTGTATCTGGGGCTAAACTATAACAGTTGCTCTGTCACCCGACGACTCCTCCCAACCAGAGAAGGGGAAATTAAGTAAAAGAGAGGAGACCCACAGGTCTGACAATATAAAAGTTCTATTTAGCCAAACGAAGGTGTAGCAGTCAGATTAAACAGGAAGGCAGTCCCCAAGAGTATGAAGGGAACAGGCAGAAGAAGCCCAAGCTTGAAATGATCCATCCTCTCCATCCTCAACAACCTTTCCCCTTTATACTGAGTGTGAGTGTAGCCAACTCAGGTCAGCTACCCTGGATGACTCCAAACTGCTAATAGCCTGCAGCCCATGGCTGGCCTAGGATTCTGTCCCAGCAAAACCAGGACACCTAACATAGTGCATGCACATCTGGTATAATACATCTGAAATACATCTAACCCTCCCTGTATTTGCATACCCTTATTTCAGACTAGGCAAATTAGAACCTCAAATATTCCTGAGCAATTTGAACGCCGGAAATTTTACAGCTTACCCTACAGTAGTTCCAGGATAGGTACTCTTCAAGAAGCATAAACAAATAGGAGTTTAATCCTGAGCTCCTCAGCACTGAACATTGCTTCAGTAAGATAAAAGGCATGCCTACAAAGGAAGTTGAAGTATTTTCTTTAAAATTAAGATCAACAGAGTTAGCTACACAGCTGTAAAATCATCTGGCCTCATTTCTACTTTACCACTCTAGTACCTGAACACCACATTCAACTCAGAACAAGTTGCTTATTTTGAGCAAGAAAATGTACCATCACTTAACAGAAATTATCATTGAAGGACACGTGAGAATTTATTCTACACAGAATAGGAACAAGTATGCAGTGGACAGGTGATAAGACACTGCTACTAAGACCAAAAGCAGCCTAGAGATTAGGCTTGGGGGTGAAAGTGTGCAAGAATCAACATAGGGCCACTTTTAAGTGCAAGAAATGTCCTTTACTACAGACTTGATGCTCAATTTGGCAGTCACTGGAGGCTTTCTAGCAGTGAATCTGACCAAGGTGTGTACAAACATTATTTCAGAGCAATAAAATAGCAAGGGACCAATTAATCTTGCAGCTGATATGTCAAATTCCTTTCTGTGGAAATTGCATAAGTCAAATTTATAAATCAAATATTTATTATCTGTTTGATGAAGATCAATGCCTCAAGAAGAGCCTACAATGAAGGTCTAAATCCTACAATTTCTCCAATAGGTCAATTTGATCACAGAGCTCAAGCACTTTTCAGGAATGTAGATATTTTTCTATCTTGAGCAGGCTGACCAGATCCCAAAAACCTGTGCTGTGCTGCTGATGCAAAGTATACATAACAGATCATAACAATGAGGAAAATCATCCTGTGGCCCAGAACCAATTTAGCACTTTTCTTTCCAAATAATTTTCAACCATGTGCATGGTGTTGAAGCTTATCCTAGGTGACTGCTCTGCCAGATGTCTGGTCTGAGGTCAGCACAAACCCTCCTTCTTCAGTTTCATTTTTCACTCACCATGTGTAACAAAAGAAGAGCTAGAGTTAGCATTTTAAAGGACTTCAGAAAACATGGTATTGGAAAGCTTAAAGAAATCATTAGCGCCGTTTCAGTGCTTCTTAAAACTAATCTTTTATATATATATATATTTGTTTTGATAATGAGTGCTTTAATCCTCCCTCTTAAAACTAAACACAACCCCAAAAGAAAGAAAAAAAAATAGCCCAGCACTGATGAGCAATCTTGCAATAACAAATCAGGGAAAAACAAATGCAGTTGGGAAACAGATTTCAGTGTCAAGTTTCCCCAAGTGTTGTTATAAATATCAGGAAATTAAAAAATGCTCTTAAAATGCATGAACATTATTTAGGTCTTTAATCTGGAAGGGGCATGATTGATTTTGCAGGGTGGAAACTGCCAACTGTACCAGTGCCTGCAGATGGAAGGGGCCGGCACATAGCTGCCAATTTCAGGGAAGAGATATTTCAACTGCTCTCTAAAATGGATTGCAAAAGCTTGTTGTCTTCTGCTTGCTCCTGCAGGCTCATGCTGCACTAGACAGCTTAGGGGAAGAATGGCATCAGCCTTTTGCTGAAGCAGCTGAAGTCACAGAACATGACAATTTTAGGAACACCCCAAAAAAAAAACCAAAGAGTGAAAAACCTAAACCTCTGAGGGCAACGGTTCCACAAGCTGAACTGTAAATAACAGTCAACTAAAATTAAAGAGTCATCCTCTTTACACAATGCCATTTTGCACCACAGTGAAAGGCAAACTGACCTTTGAAGCATAAAGTTCACTTGGAACATCCTTGTAGCTGAGCAAAATCTTCAGAGAAGAAAGAACATTTTCTGGAAACAAAACTATGCTGTGTGAAATGTACTTGTAGCCCCTCTTGCACTAGACAGGACAGTAAAATATTACAAAGGAGGAAGCAGACTAATTTTTTCAAGTAAAACCATCTTTAAATCCAAAAGCTCTTAAGTCTCATCTTGCTCATTTTCATATATATATGTGTGTCAGATTTAAAAAATCTGATTCTGGATAAAATATTCCAGATGTACAACTTTTGACTATCACAGCTGAGCACCTCCAAGCCACATTCTTACAGCCTCAAAACCTCCTCATATAACCATTATGTTAGTGGGAAGAGAATTGCCTTTTTTTTTTCCCCTTTTTCCTTTTCTTTCTTTCTTTTTAAAATCAAACTTAGCTTCTTTTGTCCTTTCAGTTGGATAGAAACACTTACCTCTCATCAATTTTTACCTTAGATTTTCTCTCATATTGTGAAAATAATTTCCAAAGGCAAAAGGAAATTGAGTAGCATAAAGCAATCTTTTTAAAGCCATTTTCTATAGTTTTCTTCTTCCAAGCTTTATCTATTCCCTTTCCTTCTGCTCTGCTCTGGAAACTGTGCTTATGCCAGCACCTTGTTAAAGTGATTGCTGAGTCTTTTCCTCTGGAATTTAGCACCACTAAAGCAGGTTAGTAACAGAGACTGTCTCAAATATCTCGTGTTAAGGACAGATCTGAAAAGGTATCTGCACTGTGGAGTGAAGCTCTTTTGCTGGCAATGAGAATACTAGAATAGATATAAAGTGTCTTCAGGAAAATTGTCTTTAGGACTGCATCACATTAAAGGCACTGGAGTGGTATTTTGTCACTCCAGCAGGGGCAGACCTTCATCCCTGCTTTAGTTCTACAAGTGCACACCAACTAAAGTGACATGAAAAGAACTTGTTCTCCCCCTTTTAGGGCTTCTTCCTCTCTACTTTTGCTTTCATAAAATTATCATTTGCAGACTTATTTTGCAGACACTTGTGCCACTGCAGACATTAATTCACTGACCCAAATTCATCCCCAGTGCACAAGACTAAGCAAGGTGCAAGACAAGCACTTTTGCTTTTGCTTTCTCTTTCTTTTTGCAACACTCCTCTACATGCTGCACTGCAGGCTTGTGAGATATACTCTAACATCATTTGTTACATATTTCATACTGTAGTGCCATGCTTGATTACATCAATCTATACAAAACAGAAACTGGCAGCCAGTCTCCCAATTTCTGCCAACTGTAAAGGTTAACATGTACGTTGGCATAATGTGGGTGTGTAAATAAGGGAATTTGTGTAGTCCTTTATTTAGCAATGTAAGAAAACATATTTCAGGTCGGAGATGAATAGTTTTCCTTCCCTCCAGGTGTCTATTTTCTATTTTGGAAATTTCAAGGAAGGGATTAAACATGCACAAGCACTACTTAGCAACAAAACACTAGGGAACCATACTGTGTGTACTATAACTTCATTTCATAAGACTATCATCACAAACTGCCAGTATTTCATCACTGCCAAGATGTCTTCGGAGAGAGACAGGAGAAGTCAAGGAAGTGGCTCTCAAGACACCCCCAATAAGCTCTCTGCCATCACTCAAGCCTCCCATAAGGTGAGTTCACCATCCCCAAGGATAATTAGCACATTTACTTCTAGACCAACAACCTCTAAGAAAAAAGAGCATTTGCCCAGTCAAGTAGGTTTATGCTTTTGATTTTGCACCTCCAGAAGTTTTTAATGTTGAACAAGCAAAGACATAATCAGCAACCATCTTCTACAAAAACTGGCTGCCAGTATAAAACAAAGCTATGTATATTTCTGTGTTTGTAGGCTAAATGCTTTTCTAGTCTCATGCAGAAATCCAGATTAAAGTAATCTAACGGGACTGACATGAATTTCTCCCTTGACATTTTATTCTGGAATTCCAGAAGGTAACAGAACAATTTGACATTAAGTCAATAAGTAGTTATTTAAGTTAAGTAGTTATTTAAGTTAAGTAGTTATTTAACAGTGAGGATAAAGAGGAATGATTGATGTACCTGTTTCTTCTGTTCACAAACTTGGCTTTGTGTAACAACCTGTGGTCATGACAATTAAACAAAAAAATTCAAACAGACATCCCCAAATGTTTGTTATGATGATAACAGTGCCGCATTTCCCATCCTTCTTGGTGTACTTTACTGTCTGCCATTGCTTTTAACCATGGCAATGCAATCCTCTGCTAAGATATTAGAAAAAAAATATTACAAGTCAGATGGGACACAGAGATAATTACTTTCAACATTCCTACTCTTCTGAATCTCCAGGATGAGACTCAAGAATGGAAGAAAACCTAATAGTGTGCAAAACTCATTAAAGGCTGCATGAGGGTGACTTAGACATCGACGGAATGCTAGTCCAAGATAAAAGCAGTGTCTCTATACACAACAAAGCACCTGCAGCAAATTATACTGTTAATGCATGATCACCTCTCTTAAATACAGAACATTAGTGCAAGACTCTCCCTATGAAGATTCAAAAGCCTGCCCAAACAGAAAATATCAAACTGAAGCTTTGCAGAAAAGTCCCCTCTGCATCTATGACTCTACCTTTAATTTATGCAAACAGAACTAAACAAAATTAAGTTCTCTGTTTAGTAAGATACTCATCCAATAATGTTATTTTTGCACCTGTTCTGATGTTATGATGTGTCAAAACCTGAAATTACGCAAATGACACTGAATGGCACAAACAGCACAAAAGAAACCAAATATCATCTTAAAATAGATAACCACTGGCTGCATATCTCTAATAGAAGTGATACACAGCTTTTCAAAGTGTAATATATTCAAGCTTGACATATTTCTCTGTAGATAGAAACGTATCAACTATAGAACACAAGAAATAGAGCCATAGTAAAGGTGAAAGACATGTACTTAGAAATGATGGATGAATATTTTGAAGTATAGAACCATGGAATTGTTAGGGTAGGGAAGGGACCTCAAGGATCATTCAGTTCCAATCGCCCTGCCACGGGCAGGGACACCTCACACTACATCAGTTGCGCAGCGCCACATCCACCCTGGCCTTAAAAACCTCCGGGGATGAAGCTTCTGCCCCCTCCCTGGGCAACCATCTGTATTCTCCATACAAAATAGCCACTTGGAGATTTTGAAAAGACACTATATGCTCACATGCCATCAAATGCAAGAGCAGAGATCACTTTTAATATATTTGGAACTGCAATGTCAAAGAAAAAAAGATTCCCTGAGGTGAGTAATAAAAGCAGAGGCTGAGGTTCAACAGGAAGAATTGTGACTAGAAAATGGAAGTAGAGATATGCAGTGGGATTCCTAGAACAACTTATAGAAGACATTTTTAAGTTCAAACACCAGTACTCCTGTACACTCACACTGGGCCAGAGCAGAAAAACATTTAGACTGAAGCATTTAGTGATAAATAAACAGGAGAAAATTCCACTGTCTGATCAACACTTAATTAATTAGTTATTTTAACATGTCAAAATATGAATATATTGCAGTTATTTTTCTTCTTCAGGGGAAGACTAATTTATTGAGGACAAATTATGCTCATCTTTACATATATTACTGTAAAATTAATAATGAAAGCCTACATCAGAGATTAAGATAGCACGTGTGAAACAGTGTCTTAAAAATACTGATACATTATGTAATGTAAAATTCTATTTTCAGCTGTGAATGTAAGCAGATAGGCTGAGCCTTTTTATACTAGGAAAAGCAAGTTAACTAAGTGGGATTTGTAAAGATCAGCTCAGAAACTGCAAGTGCTGCAACTGTATATTTGCACAGTGCACACCAGAGCAGGCCCTAATATCACCTGCAGCCTCTAAACACCACTGTACTATTGCTCTTAATAGTAATAACAACAACATTCATCTTCTTGGATATAGCAGTTCCTATTTTTGCATTCAACAGTAAAGCTTTAAAAAATTTCAAGGCACTTTCAGGGGTACTTTTTTGCTTAAAGATGAAAAAAGTGTTTAACCATAATCACTATTGGGAAAATACATTAGTAATGCACACTTTAAAGCACTTCTGAAAAGCTACACTCCTAGTACCAGGTAAATGATATATGTTTTAGAAACACTTATGAATACCTATTCACTTATTAGTCTGGCATGGCCTCAAAACTGTATTGGCTAAACAATAGTGCTTCTATCATGGTTTTGTATATGGTCAATCAAGTAAACAATATGCCCTTCTTTTTTTTCTTTCTTTTTTTATTTTAATGCTTGAATGTGTTCTTACACAGCAGTTTATTCAGATCCATTATGGACATCCAAGTAAATAAATGTTCTGAAGTCCATAACTATATATTCAGTAAATACAGAGCTGCTCGTTTCTATAGAATAAATAATAAGTACCACAACAATGCCACGATCACAGGGGTTTATCCAACAGTATACTTCACCACAAAAAAACATTCCACAACTTCTCACTGGCATTTCCCCCCCCCCCACCCCACATCATTTCTTTCTTTTGTTTTTAAAGAAAAGTGTTAAAGGGGAGAACATTACCTTTCCAGAAGCTGTTACTTTGTGAGAACACATGACCAAGAATACACAATCATTATGAGAAATAAAAACATGAAAGGATTTTTTTTTCCTTGGGAGTCCCTCTAAAACTATAGGCCCTATTCCAATCCCATCACCTTACCTTGGTCACCAGCAGACTTAGGTGAGTTGTGCAATTTGGAGCCACTGCTTTACATTGATGGCATTTGTTACTCTGAGCAATTGCTCAGTAAATATTCAGGAAGGGGTTTGTTTCAAACTACAAATACCAAAAGAGAGCAAGCTCTTTAATAATCTGATGCATACTTCTGTGTGGGTGAGAGCTTGCCTTTTCCAGCAGTCCTGAAAGCTCTTTAACTCTTTTCTTCTTCAATTCATAGAATCATAGAATCATAGAATCATAGAATCACAGAATGGTCTGAGTTGGAAGGGACCTCTGAAGGTCATCTAGTCCAACCCCCCTGCAGTCAGTAGAGGCATCCTCAACTAGACCAGGTTCCCCAGAGCCCTGTCTAGCTTCACCTTGAACATCTCCAAGGATGGGGCTCCAGCCACCTCCCCAGGCAACCTGTTTGTATTTTAGTAGTGCCAACAGGAAGAGCAGTACCCTAAAGATGAAACAAGTAACTATTACTCATAACAGAATTGCAAATAGATAAAGGGTTAAGATTAGGACCTTATGTCTGGTTTTTAAGAAGATGGGAGTCCTTCAAGGAATATGAAAAACTGATTTTGGTGACAGGAAGGTCTGTTCCACAGTGACAAAACAAATCCCAATGAATTCTTCACAGGCCTGGGAGTGAAGGAGATAGGGAGAGAGAAGAACAAAAAAGATGATTTCTCCCTCAGAAGCCAGATACATGGCAATTTATATCTTCTTGCATGCACCAGTGTATTCCATAAGTATATAAGGCTTTAAATAACCAAAATAGCCAAAATAAGGCTTTTGTCTTTAAGGCAAGCCTTCCAACAGGACCCCTAAAGTGATGATTTTCCAGTCTCCAAGGCAGACTAGGAAGAACACAAAACTGTCTAAACCTCTCAGATATGACAGAAGCTTCCATATTCCAAGCAGCCTGTAAATTTGCAGCAGTCTGATATATGTAAATGACACCCCTGCAAGTATTGAAATTAAATTAAAAATAATGAACTACTTAAAGTCTATTCATGGATATTCCTGGCAGGATCTACGTGGGCTTAGGAGAAAGGAAAATATGCTAAATTAATAACTCACTTAGGAACAGTTTGCTCAATGTATGTCCCATTTAAGTGTTTTCAAATGTACAGTTTTTTTACTAGTTCTGCTCTTTTTTAGACTTCAGCCAGCCATTGAAATCGCTTTCTAAAGGTTCAAAAAAATAGAGCTAAATGAATACAGAAATTATATCCTTGATTTCAGGAAGGCTATGTACTCACTAGTGCACAAAAGCCTGAGTCTAATGACTTCAGCCTGGTTTTAGGGATGCTAAGGTAACAAGCAATACAAACCAAGTGGTTTCATGATACACCAACATTCTCCTTCATTAAAGGCCCACTGTTTATTCTTGATGTGCTGGGTTCTAAATATTGCTCATAAGTAAATGTTGTGGGTTGAAAATTCCCCCCAACATTATCCTTTTTTATACCCAATAGTAATTTATTTACATTCTCCTACTTTCTGTTCAAGATCTGTGGAAAATTTCCAAGGCATAGCCTGGAACTGCCACAGTATAATAATACACTCCTCGTCAAAATTAACTTTTTAAATTGCTTGTGCATCTGAATAAAAAGCAGGCTGGTCTTTGTATATGCTAGTTTTTCAACCCTGTCTAATAAAAAGGATATCCAAGGGAAATTTTCATTAGGATTTAAAGTAGTTTGTGAAGAATTTGTTTATTCTGCTCTTAAGGTTCGTAAACACTGCTGTTGTCAGGTGAACTAAAGTCTGTCTCCACTCTCCTGCATTTAGAAC
Source organism: Melanerpes formicivorus (assembly GCF_026170545.1). Taxonomy (NCBI): domain Eukaryota; kingdom Metazoa; phylum Chordata; class Aves; order Piciformes; family Picidae; genus Melanerpes; species Melanerpes formicivorus. The sequence continues at coordinate 1,383,719 of NW_027142401.1, read as the reverse complement.
CTGCAATCCAGAAATTACTTGTCTGTTAAGGATAAATGTAGGAGGCTATAGTCAAGACATTTCATAGTATTTTTTAATGTTTTCATAAAATGTAGCTTAATGTTTAATTTGAATTTTCCCACCAGCTTCTTTTTGTCTATTTTCCTGTCATTTGGCAGCTTATTAGTTGTTCAAGAACCACATTTTAAGACTAGTGGGAATACTTTCATTCACATGTAGTCATACTCAAGACTTTATTAAATATTTACCTTTTTTTTATTTATTAAGTATTTTCAAATCCTAAAGTGCTTATTCAAATAGAATTTTAAACAAAGCCATGTGCAGTAGCTACTAGTTTAAAGAATACATAAACTGGGAAAAGTAAAGGATGTAAGAGAAACTATTAGGTGAACATAACATTTCTTTAAGGCACATCCTCTCTTACTGAAGATACCAAACTATTATCAGCAGTAAACTATGCTATTACAGCTTTATTAGAAGGCTACAAAGCCACAGCAGAAGAACAAATGCAGAGACTTGAAGGTTCAAAAGATCAATAGATAAGCAGCATGTTACATGATAGCTGAAATGAGATCCTCTGAGAAATTAATCTTGTGCCATAATAAGCAAGTAACCCTGTCTGATTTGAGACCAACTTTAATACAGTATGAGGCTCAAGGTGCATAGTCTGTAAAATGCTGGAAAACAGAAAATAAAGATAGCATCATCAGAGGTGGCTGTTGATTTAAGAGATCCCTTGCAAAACAACTCCTCTTCCTCCCACTGTTAAAGTAAGACAAAGTAAGTATAATAAGGAATATTTTCTGTTGTGGCATAGAACATTACCTAACCTATTTTCCCTATTTTTCTTTTTGCTTTTTTTTTTCTAGAAGTATCTGGTAGTTTTGCACAGGTACTAGTATCTTTATACAGGATTATCATTTTGTATATGAAATGAATCCCATACCAGAAGATGTATAAGGAAAAAGATAAAAAAGAAGAGAAGAGAAGAGAAGAGAAGAGAAGAGAAGAGAAGAGAAGAGAAGAGAAGAGAAGAGAAGAGAAGAGAAGAGAAGAGAAGAGAAGAGAAGAGAAGAGAAGAGAAGAGAAGAGAAGAGAAGAGAAGAGAAGAGAAGAGAAGAGAAAAGAAGAGAAGAGAAGAGAAAAGAAAAAAGAAAAGAAAAAAGAAAAGAAAAGAAAAGAAAAGAAAAGAAAAGAAAAGAAAAGAAAAGAAAAGAAAAGAAAAGAAAAGAAAAGAAAAGAAAAGAAAAGAAAAGAAAAGAAAAGAAAAGAAAAGAAAAGAAAAGAAAAGAAAAGAAAAGAAAAGAAAAGAAAAGAGAAAATAAAAGAAGAAAACATAAAAAAAGAAGGAAAGAAAAGGGGAGGGGGAAGGATAGAAAAGGGGGAAAAAAAGAAGAAAAAATGGAAGAAGAAACAAAAAAGAAGGAGAGAAAAGTAAAAAAAGTGATAGAAAAGAAAAAAAGAAAAGAAAAAGAAGGAAAGAAAAAGGGGGGAAAGGATTGAAAAGGAAAAGGAAAAAGAAGAAGAACTAAGAAAAAAATAAAAGCAAAAGGAGGGGGAAGGAAGAAAAAATAAAAGAAAAAAAGGAAGAAAAAGAAGGGGATAAAAGAAAAAAAGGAAAAAAGGAGAAAAGGAAAAATAAGAAGAAAAAATAAGAAAACAGAAGAAGACAGGAGAGAAAATAAAAAGAAGGGGGGGAAAGAAGACGAGGAAGGAAAAAAAGGAAGAAAAAAAATAAAAATCAGTCTGAATGAAACCATTTTCAGATCTCATTTACAACACATTTGTTTTTCACACATTTCTTCAGTATTTCCAGCATTTCACTTCCTGGCAAGAGTCCAATCTGCTCTGGTCAGATTTTCAGGTTTCTAATTCAGAACAAGGGATCACTGGGCATGCATCACTTAATTCTGCTTTAAAGATATGGTAGATCTCATGCACCTCAGATGCAGATTCACTTCACACACAGCTGATATATTTTTGGACCACAAATCCAGTGCGCATTAGACTCACCGTGCATACAAACGCAGTCTGTCTCTGCCCTGCCAGAAAAGAGAGCTACTTTTGAAAAGTCAAATGATGGGTAGGTTATTAGTTTGGGAAACTGAGATCACCATTTGCAGAACACAAAGATCACAGAATCACAGAATCAACCAGGTTGGAAGAGACCTCCAAGATCATCAGGTCCAACCAATCACCCAACCCTAACTAATCAACTAGACAATGGCACTAAATGCCTCAGACAGTCTCTTCTTAAACATCTCTAGGGACGTCAACCCCACCACCTCCTTGGGCAGCCCAGTCCAACGGGCAAGATAGAGATAAGGGTGCAAGACTAAAAAAATATGAAAGGGAAAAAAAATGAAAGAAAAATAAAATAAAACAAAAAATATAAAACTAAAAGAAAAAATAGAAAAGAAAAAGAAAAGGAAAAATATAGAAGAAAAGTAAAATAAAATAGAAAAGACAAAAAAAATAGAAAAGATAAATAGAAATAGAAAAGAAAAAATAGAATGGAAAATTAAAGAAAAAATATATAAGAAAACTAAAATAAAATAAATAGAAAAGAAAAATTAAATGAAAGGAAAAACAGAAAGGAAAAATAAAAGAAAATAGAAAATAAACAGAAAATAAAAGAAAAATAAATAGAAAAGAACCTTTAGAAATCAATACCTCAGAAATATCAACCTGCTAAAGAAAAGTCAGTGTTAAGAAAACTGGGGTTTGGTTTTACTAATTTGAAAACATGTTCACAGTCAGATCATCAATCTAAATAGTCAAAAGTTCCCATCCAGTGACAGAACAATTTAGAAATAAAAGGAAGCCATTTCTGCTATAAAAAAGAGAGTGAAAAAAGGGGGGGGGGGGGGGGAAGAGTTTAATCTTTAAAATGTGCAGCAATGCAATTACATTTATTTTTCCATTGCAGAATGTGGAGGGACTTTAAGTATTCAAAAGCTATAAGACAGAGTTTTGTACATGTCTAGATTTCCATTTATTCTTCCTTCCAAAAGCTTCCCAAAATCTCATTGTTACAACAGGTTATTTTTTATCATAGAATCATACAATCAATAAGGTTGGAAGAGACCTCATAGATCATCAAGTCCAACCTGTCACCCAAGACCTCATGACTACTAAACCATGGCAACAACTGCCATGTCCAATCCCCTCATGAACACCTCCAGGGGTGGTGACTCCACCACCTCCCTGGGCAGCACATTCCAACGGTAACAACTCTCTCTGTGAAGTTCTTCTCACTTCAAGCTTAAACTTCCCCTGGTGCAGCTTGAGATTGTCCTCTTGTGTCCTCTGGTGCTGGTTCCCTGGGAGAAGAGACCAACCCCCTCCTGGCTACAACCACCCTTCAGGTAGGTGTAGACAACAATAAGGTCTCCCCTGAGCCTCCTCTTCTCCAGGCTAAACATTCCCAGTTTATCTTCTTTATATTGCTTTACTGAACTGTATAGAGAGAAATTGCTCCATCTCTCTGCGTTACCCCAGTGAGGATGTGCTATTGGAAAGAAAGCCACAGAGGAAAAACTCTTAACAGGAGCTGACTTTGTGCTAGTCTTGGTCTGTACAGAGCTAGGTCAGTGGAGATAAAACTTTATTTAGAATAAACCAAACCAGGTTGGAAGAGACCTTCAAGATCATCGTGTCCAACCCATCAACCAATCCAACCCACCCAAACAGCTAACCCATGGCACCAAGCACCCATCAAGTCTCCTCATGAACACCTCCAATGACAGTGACTCCACCACCTCCTTGGGCAGCCCATTCCAATGGGCAATCACTCTTTCTGTATAGAACTTCTTCCTAACATCCAACCTGAACCTCCCCTGGTGCAGCCTGAGACTGTGTCCTCTTGTTCTGGTACTGGCTGCCTGGGAGAAGAGACCATCATCAGCCTGTCTACAACCTCCCTTCAGGTAGTTGTAGAGAGTGATAAGGTCACCCCTGAGTCTCCTCTTCTCCAGGTTGAGCAACCCCAGCTCCCTCAGTCTTTCCTCATAGGGCTTGTGTTCCAAACCCCTCACCAACTTTGTTGCTCTTGTCTGGACTGCAACATATAGCTTCAGATCAGACCAATATATTTGAGCAGGGTCTCACTGAGGGAGGCTTACTAAAACACTACCTTTACATATACCAGTGAGTGGCCTTGACACACCTGAGTGCTGCACTGGATTTGTGTTTTGGTTCTTGAAGCATTTCATCTTTAAAATTCCTTAAGCCATGCTTGTCAAGACTGTAACAGCACCAGACTTTGGGAAGGCAGATGCACAAAAGGGAAGCCACCTTAATTTAAAATCTGCTTGTTGAAATCAGGGAGGAAAAAATGTCAAAGGCCAGACTGGATGTAGCTGTGAGCAACCTGATCTAGTGTGGGGTGTCCCTGCCCATGGCAGTGGGGTTGGAATTAAATGATCCTTGAGGTCCCTTCCAATCCTAACAATTCTATGATTTAATGATTCACTGGGAAGAAAAGAACAGATCATAGCTGCACTCATTCACTAAGTTGTACCTTGTCCTACAACATTGGAATCTGTTAGACATCTGAGGTAATTCATGGCACACTAAGATCTCTGCCATAGGAAAGTAGGCAAACAACTGACACAAAGATACACCTGCTCTCCTCCTCTTTCCCAGATGTATGATAGCTACCTCTTAGCTGAGATCACACAGTCAGCAGAAGGGAGCATATGCTGCTCACTCAGCAACTCCAAACCACAGCCTTGTATTTCAGTGCAAGCCCAGCCTCAAAAGGTGTTTAGATTAAGGAGCTGGATAGTAAACAGGAGCAGCTGGGGCGTAGCCATGTATTCTCTTTTGTCTTCTCTTACAAAGGTGATAACCTTGGATAGAAGGATGACATAGCAAAAGGAGGGAAAAAAAGAAAACCAGCAACAAAAAACCTACAGGAAGACTCAGTAAATATCACCTGCTAGACACCTTAAACCTATTTTAGGATATTCTTTCAAAGTGGTTCACAAACTCTTTAAACATTTACATTAACCTGTTTTTAGTCAGTTGAAATATGACTCCTGTGCAAGAATGCAGCTACCACTACCATCTACAACTACCTGAAGGGTGGCTGTAGCCAGGTGGGGATTGGTCTCTTCAGCCAGGCAACCACCAACAGGACAAGAGGACACAGTCTCAAGCTGCGCCAGGGGAGGTTTAGGCTGGATGTTAGGAAGAAGCTCTTCACAGAGATTTGCCATTGGAATGGGCTGCCCAGGGAGGAGGTGGAGTCACCATCGCTGGAAATGTTTAAGGAGGGACTGGATGAGGCACTTAGTGCCACGGTTTAGTTGATTAGATGGTGTTGGGTGCTAGGTTGGATTTGATGATCTCAAAGATCTTTTCCAACCTGGTCAATTCTGTATTCTGCATATATTGTATTGGCAGACTGCTAGTTCCCTGTAAACTTCAGACTTCACTATTATCACTCCTTTTCCTTCTTTCCTGACAAATTTATTTCTAGAACATAAAGAAGCTAAGTGAAATCTAATTTATCTTCTACTATCACATTGAATTAACCGGACACTGGTAAAACTTCAGCTTCCCAAAGGAGGAAACCATTCTAATTTGCATGCTAAGTAGCCTGACGGGGTTACTCTGACAGTGTGTGTATATATATTACCACACAAACTCCTGTCATTTCTGTTAATTCAATGCAGAAGGATATATATTTAGCTAAGACTCAGTTCTCATGTTTATAACTTGACAAATTAGTTTAGTACTGCAGTGTTTATACTATGCTGCTTCTTCAACTGTGTCTATATAAAAACAGTATTTACCGAAGGAAATGGAAATTCATTTTGGTCATGAACTCTCTGCTCAAGTAAAAGTTCTGGAATTTAAGAAGCACTTAGTTGCTGCATTAGGCCATTTAGGATGTTTCAGTGTCTCAATTGACTGTAATAGCAATCTGCTCAAGTGCCCTGTTAATGACCTTCCATCTCACAGCAAGCTCAGGAATTCAATGTTTATACTTTTTTCCTTTCCTTTCCTTTCTTTTTTTTTTTTCAACTATACCATGAACAGAGACAGATCCTTCTTTCTCTCTCTGCTGTGGCAGAAAGGTGTAAACTTTTATTTCAAGCAAAAACCCCTCAGTCTCGTGCCTCTTAATGAAAATCATCATTGGCAAAAGATAGGACAAGGGAACCACAGAGTGTTAAGCATTAAGAAATATTGAATTTTAAATGTCTCCTCTAAACAAAAGGAAAGAAAAAAATAAGTAGTTGTATACACTAACTTCCATGTTGTAGTACAAAGCATTCCTAGGTTGGCATTGTTGCTTTAAATTTATTTTTTAAGGCTCATTAATAAGAATCTAGACTGAGAAACACCACTACCATTCCCCAAAGAACTCTCCAGGCTTCTAAAATAAGTAGTAAATAATATCACAGTATCACAGTACATTACAGGCTGGAAGGGACCTCAAGAGATCATCAAGTCTGATGTTCACTTAGGGTAGTCTGCACAGGAATGCATCCAGGTGGGTTTGGAAAGTCTCCAGAGAAGGAGACTCCACAACCTCTCTGGGCAGCCTGTTCCAGTGCTCTGTCACCCTCACTGTAAAGAAATTTCTCCTCATTTTGGGGTGAAATCTTATCATAGTATCATAGTATCAGTCAGGGTTGGAAGGGACCACAAGGATCATCTAGTTCCAACCCCCCTGCCATGGGCAGGGACACCCCACACTAGATCAGGCTGGCCAGAGCCTCGTCCAGCATGGTCTTAACAGGGTGCTTGGTTACATGGGTTAGTTGATTAGGTGGTGTTGGATGATAGGCTGGACGCGATGATCTTGAAGGTCTCTTCCAACCTGGTTTATTCTATTCTATTCTATTCTATTAAACACTTCCAGGGATGGGGCCTCAACCACCTCCCTGGACAGCCCATTCCAGGGCTTCACCACTCTCATGGTGAACAACGTCCTCCTCACATCCAGCCTGAATCTCCCCACCTCCAGCGTCATTCCATTCCCCCTAGTCCTATCACTACCTGAGATCCTGAGAAGTCCCTCCCCAGCCTTCCTGTAGGCCCCCTTCAGATACTGGAAGGCTGCAATTAGGTCACCTCGGAGCCATCTCTTCTCCAGACTGAACAGCCCCAACAAATCTTGTATGTTCAAGCATGATATGATATGATATGATATGATATGATATGATATGATATGATAATACAACACAATACTATACTGTAGTATACTATACTGTAGTATACTATACTATACTGCACTATAATCTTAGAGGACTGATTCTTCAGCTGATATCACTGAGATATCTTCATTGCAGTCAAAAATTGCACTCATTTTCACAAACTTAACACATAATGCAGAATACCTGCTTTGTTAACAAACATGAACATTTAATCTTCTCCCCTGCCATGTCTTCATCAGATGGACAAAAAGCATGAGAAAACTTCTCTGAATGATGCCACTAACACTTGTCTGTGTGGCTTACATTTTACTATGGCAGTCTCTAGTAGAAATCTCAGTTACAACATTCTAGAAAATGCTGAAGTCAAATTCCATTTTTCCTATCTTTCTTCATAAGCCCCAGAAGAAAAGTACTTTCAAGTTTTGCACTGTTTGTTTCCATCAAACAGCATGATCCCATGAGCTTTCACACTGATATACCTTTCATAAATTATGAAGAAAAAAAATTAAAAAGGAAAGAAAAAAAAATCTTGTGATACTCCTAAAAACTTCTAAAAGCTGAACACCAATTATGAAGTGCAATACAGAAACTAGAAAGTAACTTCCCCCCCTCTCCATTAGAAATTTGAGGATCTAAGAGACTTGGCTTGCTTTTAGAATTTTGGTGAGCACTGGTTAGGCCACACCTCGAGTACTGTGTCCAGTTCTGGGTCCCTCAGTTTAGGAAAGATGTTGAGTTGCTGGAACGAGTCCAGAGAAGGGCAACAAAGCTGGAGAGGAGTTTGGAGCACAAGCCCTGTGAGTAGAGGCTGAGGGAGCTGGGATTGTTTAGCCTAGAGAAGAGAAGGCTCAGGGGAGACCTTATTGCTCTCTACAACAACCTGAAGGGAGGTTGTAGCCAGGTGGGGGTTGGTCTCTTCTCCCAGGCAACCAGCACCAGAACAAGAAGACACAGTCCCAAGCTGTACCAGGGGAAGTTTAGGTTTGAGGTGAGGAGAAAGTTCTTCACAGAGAGAGTTGTTACCCATTGGAATGTGCTGCCCAGGGAGATGGTGGAGTCACCATCCCTGGAGGTGTTCATGAGGGGATTGGACATGACACTTGGTGCCATGGTTTAGTAGTCATGAGGTCTTGGGTGACAGGTTGGATTTGATGATCATTGAGGTCTTTTCCAACCTTATTGAGTCTATGATTCCACAGTCAGATTGGAACTTGAATGGCTATGCTTGTGTATTAATCCTAACAAGAAGAACATATAGGAAGACATATAAACATGTAAACCACCCTAGTCAAATCAGCCCTCATTTTTAAAAATGCTGCTTTCAGCAAAATAGAATAGAATAGAATAGAATAGAATAGAATAGAATAGAATAGAATAGAATAGAATAGAATAGAATAGAATAGAATAGACCAAGTTGGAAGAGACCTTCAAGATCATCGCGTCCAACCTATCACCCAACACCACCTAATCAACTAACCCATGTAACCAAGCACCCAAAATACTCTCTATGAATATATTTCTTAAGTGTTTCATGCTGATTTCCTTAAATGTACTGTGAAGAATAGTATCTACCAAATATTAATACTCTGGTTTACCAATGAATTCAGCTTGGAGAAGAGGACACTGAGGGGTGACCTCATTAATGTTTACAAATACATGAAGGGTGAGTATCAGAACAGAGCCAGGCTATTCTCAATGCTGTCCAATGGCAGGACAAGGGGCAATGGGTGCAAACTGGAGCATAGGGAAAAACCTTTTCACTGTGAGAGTGGCAGGGAACTGGAACAGGATGCCCAGAGGGGTTATGGAGTTTCCTTCGCTGGAGACATTCAAACCCACCTGGATGCACTCCTGTGTCACCTGCTCTAGGCGGTCCTGCTCTGGCAGGGAGGTTGGAATAGATGATCTTTTGAGGTCCCTTCCAACCCCTAACATTCTGTGTTGCACTTATTCCTGATTTTTGGCCCATTAATAGATTCTCTAGGAATATTCTTCTATGGCATTTCTCATATTTATTTACAACACTGTGGAAGTACATCTTCTGTAGTAAATTTATTGAGCACAACTGGTAAGAAGGCCTCAAAAAGTAAGAAAATAAACCATCTGCACCAAAGACATAGAATCAGAGAATCAACAAGGTTGGAAAAGACTCCAGAGATCATCAAGTCCAACCTATTACCTAATACCTAACACCTACTATTACTAAACCATGGCTCCAAGTGCCATGTCCAATCTTTTTTTTCACACCTTCAGGGATGGTGACTCCACCACCTCCCTGGGCAGCACATTCCAATGGCAAATTACTCTTTCTGGGAAGAACTTTCTCCTCACCTCGAGCCTAAACTTCCCCTGGTGCATCTTGAGACTGTGTCCTCTTGTTCTGCCACTGGTTTCCTGGGAGAAGAGACCAACCCCCACCTGGCTACAACCTCCCTTCAGGTAGTTGTGGAGAGCAATAAGGTCTCCTCTGAGCCTCCTCTTCTCCAGGCTAAACAATCCCAGCTCCCTCAGCCTCTCCTCATAGGGCTTGTGCTCAAGGCCTCTCACCAGCCTCATTGCCCTTCTCTGGACACATTCAAGTGTCTCAATGTCCTTCTTAAATTGAGGGGCCCAGAACTGGACACAGTACTCAAGGTGTAGCCTAACCAGTGGAGAGTACAGGTCAGAATTACTTCCCTGCTCCTTCTGGCTACATTATTTCTGATGCAGGCCAGGATGCCATTGGCCTTCTTGCCCACCTGGGCACACAACATCTAAGTACTGGTTTTATGAGGGGAAATTTCATATCAATGAACACAAAGCACCTGATCAGATTCAGTCAAACTTGTCTTTAGTATTATGCCACACCTACAGATAGAGGGTTCCATTTCAGGCAGAGCATGCAATGAACAAAACAGATCTGCAATTTTACATGGAATCTTTTAGCAAATCCCCTCAAAAGCAGAAATCTTCACTCAAAAAAAAATAAAATATAAAATTCAAGTAATAAATTAAATCTGTGGACGTTTCTGAGAGTGCTGCACCATTTTCTGGGCACAGAAGTTAAGCCACCCTTACAAAAACCTAGGAAATAAACTCTGTACTCTTGAGCACCATCTACTGACATTAAGTATTTTCCTATTTGCAGAAGTGGCACTCAAAGGTGTGTCTGAGTGAATCATTTCAATAGTCTCTGAAGCAACAGACAGAACTGACAGATTTGCTTTTACAATTTCTTGGCACAGAGAGCTTGTACCTGTAACACATAGTCAAACCTACTGTGCTGCAACAACAACAACACAGCCATGCAAACCATTGCTCTGGTAGGTTCATCAGCTAAAAGTCTCCTTTAGAAAGAACCAAGACTTAAGGGGATTTCTTTTGGTAACAAACTAGCTCCCTAGGTATTTATGTTCCTGGAATTTCCTACAAAAGGAAAATTCTTAACCTTCCAATTTAAGAGAAATGAAAATGCTTTTGGTTACTTTTTCTGTAAAAGTGAAGTTTGCTTTCTCAGCTCCTTAACTCTGCAGGAGCAGCCAAAAAAAATCTCCATTTACCTCATTTTAAAAGGTTGGCCTTAATGTTTCCAGACTTCCCCGGAAAAGCAGGGTTCTCTTACTCAGAATATACCTTCAGGCTTCCTCACACAACCACACAGCATCCTGATGTTCGTAGACAGCTCTGTGGCAGAGACCACAAGCACAAAGCTCTCCCACATTGCTGAATTCAACCTCAGGAGAGCAGGAGGCTTCGGCAGCTAAGAGGAAGTGGGGAAGAAGTGAGCAGTTTAGAGATCATCCACTGGCTTGGGAAGCTTTCACAACAGTCTACCTTCATTTGTAAACCAAAGAATTGAGTTGTGGTTTGGAAGTTTTGGGGATTCATATGATGTGGCATGGAAATGTTTCTGGCCTGTAGGAAATTAAACTCTTTTAAGATAGTCATTGGGGTCTCTCATGATACTGTCAATCTTACATTTGTTCCCCATGCCACCATTCCATTATTCAAGCTTGTTTCACCATGGTATTTAGCTATAATTTCATGTAACAATTGTGTTTCCATCACATTTACAAAACAGTTTTCACACATATCATGCAAATGAATAATTTCTGTCCGTTTCTCTTTGTAAAGTATTTAGAACATACCTAATCTCAAATCCTATTAAATTCCTCCAGTAAGCTCATATTTGCTAAACAGGAGGAAAAAAACCCAACACTAACACTTGCTGGAAGTGAAGCAAGTAGTTGATTGTTTGACTGAATTGACATCTTACACTAGCTTTTTATGCTCTTTAAGTGACTAATTCAATGTCAAGTTAAGTTCTGTCATTTAAGTATGAAGGCTGCCATTCTTCACTCCTCTATGTGTACAAAACAACTAAGTTTGCACATATAAATGGCTGCTTGAAGTCATTTCTTTCATAGACAAAAGTAATTTCTCCTTCAAACAAGCAAATAAAAACTGAGTTCAGAATGTGAATATAAGTTGACATTCCACCATTCTACAGATTTATAGCAGAAAACGTAATTACAAGTCAACTTCTGCAAGCAATTGACAAGCTGCTGCAATCTCTAGGACAAGAGAAAACATCCTAAGAGAGTGGAAGTATTTATAGCATTACTGCATATAAAGCCTTTATGATACCTCACTAAATTGCAATCACATTCTCTTTTAAAAAGAAATATGTGTAAGTAACACATACACTGGCAGCTACCTGTCTTTAGAAAAACAAATGCATCCTACACAATAAATTCAAGCTATAATACATAAAGTATCCACCTGAAATAAAATTGCTTTGCAAGGTACTCTTAATTAGACACATATTTTCCCTGAATATGACACATCAGTATAAAAATAGAACCACAAAAGAAAAATCTATATATGAGCATAATGAGCACACATGATCTGGCTTTTTATATGTAATGATGCCAGGAAATATTCTGCTAGGGTTTTTTTCAGAAGGTGTATTTTCTGGACATTAAAAATAAATGAATAATTGAAAAGTTGGAGTAGGTTTTTCCATAAATGTTTGTATCGATTTGTCAGCAACAGATACTGAAAAATATTTGCTTGCCAGAGTCACTCAGAATCATAGAATGGTCTGGGTTGGAAGGGACCTCTGAAGGTCATCTAGAAAGAGTGATTGCGCTATGGAATGGGCTGCCCGGGGAGGTGGTGGAGTCGCCGTCATTGAAGGTGTTCAGGAGGAGACTTGATGGGGTACTTGGTGCCATGGATTAGCTGTTTGGGTGGGTTGGATTGGTTGATGGATTGGACACGATGATCTTGAAGGTCTCTTCCAACCTGGTTTGGTTTATTCTAATTCTAATTCTATTCTAGTCCAACCCCCTTCAGTCAGCAGGGACATCCTCAATTAGATCAGGCTGCGCAGAGCCCTCTTGAGCCTCACTCTGAACGTCTCCAAAGATGAGGCCCCAACCACCTCTCCGGGCAACCTGTTCCAGTGCTCCACCCTCATAGTAAGAAACCTGTTCCTAACACCCAGAACGGCAGAATCACCTCTCTCAATCTGCTGGCCACACTTGTTTTGATGCAGCCCAGAATGTGATTTGCCTTCTGACCTGTCACAGAAGTTTAAGGAAGACTTTCTGCATCTTCTGTTTCTGGAACCTTTGTTGATTTAGTGTGAGCTGCATTGGTCAGGGTTCCTCCAGTTTCCTCTCCCCAGTGATGAAAGGCATACACCACCTTTGCAGGTTTCATGAACTACTGTCTGTGCATCCTGCACCGCCAGTGGGGCAAAGACACTTCTCATTCTTCTATTACAGGGACTGCTAACATATCCAGAAGCACAAACCCAATAGAAAGTAGCAGCACTAAAGCTTCAAGTCATTTAGGTGCTTTTGAAAGTTGCAAATGTGCCCTTTAGGGGAGAGATGAAAAAAATCTTTTCAGCAGTCACTCACATTTTCAAACTCCATTTTGATAGCTATAGTATGACTCCTTTTTTAATTATTTTCCTGTGTTGACAGTTAAACTTTTCCACATCACATCAATTACTTTTCAAGATAAAAGATGATAAGCCGCACACAAGTCAAGAAGCTTGCAATACTTTGCTTCCAAACTAAGTCTTATTCTGCAAAGCCTAAGATTATTTTCCTAGTTCCCAAATACAAATGCTTGTGTTATATTGATTTCTAGCCAAAACACAGACCTCTGTTCTTCAAAGTCTGTATTTTATCATCATGCTCAGACTCAGTTAACCTGAAAAGCATTAGCTATATATTGCTGTGTATGCCCTACATATATTCATTTTTTTCACTATGACACTACCTGAAAAGCACTTAAGGCTCAGAATCACTACATCAACCTAAACCTATCCCAAACTTCATTTTAAAAGACATTCAAATCAACTCCATGCAAAAATAATCATGTTCTTGCCCTCACAAATGCCTTGGATACAGGGCTAATAATAAATATATTATTAATTTAAATCTGGCACATATGCATGTGTGTACACACACACACTTGTAGCAAACTCAGCTTTACAAATCAGTTGTACTTCACTTAAGTGAAGTACTGCTATCACCCTGCTGCTGGCTGGTAATGAGGCTGGTCTCATCCATTACAGCAGCTATCATTTCTGCTGCATGACCTCCTCCTTCTAGCTTCCAGTCATCCAGATAAGAGTTTTTCTCACTCAAAACTCCTCAGCCTGGCTGGAGAACCATCTGAGTTGTCATCAGTTGTCAGCAGCCTAGATGCTAATAGTTCCCTTGAGCCTGCATGCCCGTGCACTCTGCTTTCATCTTTCTCTAGGGTTCAGCTACTGCCAATAATTAGCCAACAGAAGCCCAGAGTGCAGCCTAACGAAGCAGTTAAGGCGATTCAAAGGCCAGCTGACAAGCTGAGAGGAAGTCCAGCCACGCATTCGCACTACTTCTCTACCACCATCTGACCCCTTGGCAAGCAGGTTAGAAAGCCAACCCAACAAACAAAAGAATGCAGTAATCTCCCTCAGACTAACTGGTGGTAGGATTAAACAAGCACTAATGCCAGCAGAAATACAAAGCCAGGCTAGGGAAGAAGGAAGTAGGAACATCCCTTTCAGCAGGCTTTAGCCTTTTGATTGGCCTTATCTTCATTGAGGAGTGTGCTTCAGCAGCAACTGAGCACACTTAACAGCCTTCTGATGCCAAAAGGAGCAGTCCCATTCTCTTCTCTCTCGCATTCCAGCTCTGGCATGTATCTGACCCCTTGGTAAACTGACTCATTAATCCAACGGAAAGCTATTTGCTTTCTTTTTTGGTTGGGTTAGTGTGCCAGTTGTTTAATGAATTGAATTGGCTCAGAGAGAGGTCAGAGAAGCACCAACCAACAAAGCAAGAAGCAGAGGAAGTGAATAGCTTGGAGAAGAAGAAGACACAGTGCTGCCCTTTCAGCAACAGCTTGCAGGCAGGTCAACTCGACCAGCTCATCCCTCTGCACTCCCAGCCACCTGGCTGGCAGCTGGCCAGCTCTAGTTTTCCAAGGGAAAATAAATCAAGAAGGATGTGGTTCTACCTGCCCAAATGGCAGCGCTTCATTTTGGGACTAACAGGATTCTTTAGCACAACTTAGCACCTGCTAGTCATAGCAAACTAAAATTGTCCAGCACCTCTTAACTGACATATAGTCAGTTAAAGAGTCACCAGATCTGCTGAAGCATCATGATTCAGCTACATCACTAAGCCTGCTGCTTCAAGGCCTGTGTCTTCTCTGTAGCCCTCAGCCCCTTGAAGCATCAGGTTCAGAACTCCTCACTCATTGAGGGTCGCAGGAACTGGTACTGCCCACATCCATTCTGTCTCAGAGTGGCCTTTCCTCCCTTTAACACCTCTGCTTTAAAACACTGTTCTTCTCCCATTCTCCATCTGCAGCTGCAACCAGAAGTGGTTGCCTGATGCTTCAGAACAAAGGCTGTGCCAAGTCATAGTCATGGTTTATTGGGTGACTTGTGTTTTCCAGATGGAAAATCACTTAGTTCAATTCCGAACTGACAGATGAGGGGAAAAGGAAACAAGCCAGGCTGGATGTGGCTCTGAGCAACCTGACCTAGTGTGAGGGGTCCCTGCCCATGGCAAGGGGGTTGGAACTAGGTGATTCCCTGAGGTCCCTTCCAACCCTAACAATTCTATGATTCTATGATTCTAAGCACCCTTACGTGGTCACCTCTATCAATTTGAAAATTTGATGAATCTTTTGTATCAAGGGTGGTTTGGGGGGTTGGGTGTTTTGGGGTTTTTTTTGTATGAAGTATCAACTCTTTTCATCATAGAGAAACAATCATTAGGATGCTGCAAGTCCCCTCTCCCAGCATTTACAGAACAGAAGACACATTACATACTATTTCTAGATTACATCTCTATCCTTTAAAAAGCTTCCAAAATATCATTAAAAGAGCATTAAATAAAACAGGGGTGGGGGGAAGATCTGTAAATATGCAGATAAGTAAATGTCAAGAAGACTGTTACAGGTCTTAAAATGTGCTTAATAGGAAGCCCTGAAATGAAAGAGAATTAATATTGTGATAAACAGTTTGAAAACTGAAATCTTTTAGTTCTGCAGTAACTGTAGGAACGTATTACGAAGTTAGGCAGCAATCATATGCATAATTAAAGAAGTGATTATATGTATATTTATACCATCAATGCATAATCCTCAATTTGTTTAACATAAAACAGAACATCAAGGAAACGAGAATTTAAATTCCACTTGTTTAATATGGAACATTAAGTACACAAAAAATTGCTTGTAATTTTAAAGTGTATAACTTGAACAAAATTTCAAGGTGGAAAATATTTGGGAGGAAGTAATGAGTGAAAAGAAAAGGAAAATATTAATATTATGCTTAATGAACAGAAACTTCATTTGTAATAATTAAGGAGTGGTATGCTTCCATTTCAAATACTTAAAAAGAAGGTAATGTCAATTAGGAAGCCATCTCTTCATCTGACACAAACAAGATAGATGTGAGAGTTCTTAAGTGCTTACACAGAATTATTGGCTGACTCCAGCACATCAGGAAACGAGCACAATCATCTGCCTTACACCATATATGACTCTAATAACAACCATCTCAGCAACTTTTGCTTATATTCAGGTTAATAACAGGGTGTATTCTGGGGTTGTGGTGAGAAACTGGAGCATTTGGTGCTATACACTCAGGTTGACTAAGAAGAGGTCTTCACCTTCTTTGTGTCCTTATACCCCAAACACAGAAGTCTAGGAAAACACAGTGGACTCACTGTAGAAAGCAAGTAAAGCAAGTAAAACACTGCCTGTTCTCAGGGGTATCTCTGTGAGCTGCCTTTATGGAGCCGCCACACCTTCTTCACACAGCAGAGGAGCCATGGGCAAAGCTCTGTAATTTTGAGCAAAGATGATCTCTACTCCCTGCTAAGCACCAAATTTCATGGACCCAAACACAGTAACACCAAGTTATTCTTCCTCCACGCTCAGCCAAGAGATGTGACAAAGACTAGTCCACATTTTTTTCCTCAGAGAGTGTAGAGCATGCTCATCTATTTTGATAACAGTATTTACAGTGTTTTCTTTTAGTCTCTTTAGAAATGGTACCCAGCTGTCTTGAAGGCAGCCTTTTTTGTATTTGATTGGCAGCACTCTCAAGACCAAATATTGAGCTGCTCTAAGAAGGAGTTAAAGAGCTATCATTGTAAATATAATGCTCTGTCTTAACAAGAGTTCTGTGGTTAATTGGATACCGGAAATAGATATTAGCCCATATTGTCAGCGTTGTATGAACTTGATAGGATAAGGAGTCATCTGTCATCAAAATTAAAGGTATTATAGAACTTTCTGCACCCTTAATTATGTTGCTCAAGGGATTCCAGCTTTCCACTGACCCTTCAGCAATCCTTCTTTGCGCAGATACCTGCTGTATGATATTAACAATCATCTCCTCCTGTGCAGGGAGAAAAAAAATGTTATGTACAGAATGTGTACTGCTCAGTGAAGGAAAGAAAACCAAAACAATATTAAGTATATAGCTTTTTATTTCCTTACTGTTCAGAATTTGTGGTAAAAAAATGACACGTAGTGGTGTTAACATTGTGTTATAGAAGGCAAAGAGATGAGTATGGAATTCATATTTATGCAGCATGTTGATGTTTGAAAGTAATGTGGAAAGCTTCATAGTTAATATTATATGTATATTCAATATTATCACATGAGTTATATTAATACCTTAATGTTAATTCATAATTACAGAGGGGAAAAAATCAGAATCACAGAAATATTCAGGTTGGAAAAGACCCTCAGGATCACCAAGTCCAACCCAGAACCCTACTCTACAAGGTTCACCCCTAAACTATATACTAAACAACATCCAAAACACTTTTAAACACATCCAGAGTTGGTGACTCCACCACCTCCCTGGGCAGCACATTCCAATGCCTGACCACTCTTGCTGTGAAGAATTTTTCCCTTCTGTCCAGTCTAAATCTACCCATTCATAGCTTGAGGCCATTCTCTCTTGAGGCCATTCTCTCTTGTTCTATCACTAATTACCTGTGAGAAGAGACCAGCACCAGCCTCTCTGCAACATCCTTTCAAGTAGTTTAAAATACTTGTTTTAAAATACTTTCTAAAACTATCTAAATACCATAACTTTTGTAATTTATGCATGTTGAGGCACTTTAGAACAGCTAATCTTATTGCTTTGTGTTATTGGGAAAGTGTACCTCTATCAATTGCTTGCTAAGCATTGTATGTTTCCTCTGATTCAAAAGTGTTACTCAAATTAATCCCTCTGGTTATCATTAGAACTGTGAGAACCTGAAAAATCAAAGCTGTAATGCAAGTCAGTGTCAGTGACAGCTGCAAAAATGGTTTAAATTGACAGAATTAATAGAAGTATTTTTGTGCAAAGAAATGTTATTTTAATGCACACACATAAGCAATGTTTACCAAGTTTGTAAGTAGAAAAGCAGGGAATGTCATTTTGTGATAGTCTTGTCCATCAGTTCTTACCAGAAAAAAAAAGAGGTTACCAAAAAAGAAACGGTACTCCACTCTGGTGAGACCCCACCTGGAGTACTGTGTCCAGTTCTGGACCCCCTACTACAGGAAGGATCTAGATGCGCCTGAACATGTCCAGTGAAGGGGCATGAAGATGATCAGAGGGCTGGAGCTCCTATCCTATAAGGACAGAATGAGAAAATTGGGGCTGTTCAGTCTGGAGAAGAGAAGGTTCCAAGGAGACTTAATTGTGGCCTTCCAGTACCTGAAGGGGGCTACAAGAAAGCTGGGGAGGGACTTTTTAGGGTGTCAGGGAGTGCTAGGACATGGGGGAATGGAACAAAACTAGAAATGGATAGATTCAGATTGGATGTTAGGAAGAAGTTCTTCCCCATGAAGGTGGTGAGCCACTGGAACAGGTTGCCCAGGGAGGTGGTGGAAGCCTCATCCCTGGAGATTTTTAAGGCCAGGCTCGATGTTGCTCTGAACAAGCTGATCTAGTGTGAGGTGGCCCTGACCATGACAGGGGGAGTTGGAACTAGATGATCCTTGAGGCCCCTTCCAACCCTGACAATTCTATGATTCTATGAAATGTTTGCCCTCATTTTAAAACATTTAGTGCTTTAAATATTAAAAAAAAAATGTAGATATAGTGAAATAACCAATGCTTTGTTTATGCACTACAGGTTAAAAACACTTTCAAATGAAATAATATGGAAATCTTGTCAGTGCCTTATTATGAGTTTCCTTTACTAAGTTGTATTCTCAATGAACTTAATATCCTGCATATTATCCTATATATTAGATCATCGTGGTTTATCCACTAGCCACATGCAACCCAAAGTGCACTTTGATGGTATGGACAGAGAATATGATGAGACTTAACCTGCAGAGTGTATTCCCTGAGGAGTGATGCTGAATGTAATGACTTACAGATTCTACCAAGAGTTTGAGTTAGAGCTCTGCTGATTTCTTTTGAAGAGGATGCTCACTGCACACCTTTACTCCTGCTATTTTCTTTTTGTGACTGTAGCCTGAAATAATCTGTATACCCTCAGTGGCTGTAGCTATTGTGATTCAATCCATTTCTCAATTTTTTCATCATTCAGCCATCTGTCCATTTATAATAATTAAGTCTTGCATGATGTGATCTTGCCTAGCGAAAATCCATGGGATTCTAAAACCAGTTTTACAATTCTTTAAAAGTAGAGAACAATCCCTGATATCATTTCAGAAACAGGGAACTCTATAGCATGAAATGTTACTAGCTTGTATGTATTTCTCATGATGTAGACTGTTACTAGTTCTGATAACTCCTGCAGGGAATAAAGAAACTGTTCTACTTCAGTGCTATTTAAAGGTAGAATGTAAATATTCTGTCAGTCTTTTGCTGACCCATCCTTTTAGGCTGCATTTCTTTTGAGGAGAAAATCACAGAATATCACAGAATGTACTTGGTTGCAAGAGACCTTGAAGATCATCCAGGCCAACATTCAACCCAGCGCTAAACCACTAAACCATGTCCCTAAGCACCAGGTCCACACTCCGCTTGAACTGCCCCAGGGGTGGGTGACTCCACCACTGCCCTGGACAGACCATTCCAATCGTTAAGAACCCTTTCAGTGAAGAAAGATTTCCTAATACCCAGCCTAAACCTCCCCTGGTACATCCTGTAACCATTTCCTCTAGTCCTGCTGTTTGCCATCAAGGAGAAGAGGCTGGCCTCTTCTAATCTTGCAATTTAGCAATTTAGTAAATAAATAATTACAGGTGGAGTCACCATCATTGGAGGTGTTCAGGAGGAGACTTGATGGGGTGTTTGGTGCCATGGTTTAGTTGTTTAGGTGGGTTGGATTGGTTGATGGGTTGGATGTGATGATCTTGAAGGTCTCTTCCAACCTGGTTTATTCTATTCTATTCTATTCTATTCTATTCATAATAATTATTTAATAATATGAATCACACTTGTAGAACATTACTTTTATATTAGCTAGCCTTTTTATCTTATAAGGAAAGGTAATCTGAGTAGGAAGAAATCTCACTGCAGGCCTCTTCTATTCTATTCTTTCTATTCTATTCTATTCTATTCTATTCTATTCTATTCTATTCTATTCTATTCTATTCTATTCTATTCTATATTTGCCATGGTTTAGTTGTTTAGGTGGGTTGGATTGGTTGATGGGTTGGATGCGATGATCTTGAAGGTCTCTTCCAACCTGGTCTATTCTATTCTATTCTATTCTATTCTATTCTATTCTATTCTATTCTATTCTATTCTATTCTATTCATAATAATTATTTAATAATATGAATCACACTTGTAGAACATTACTTTTATATTAGCTAGCCTTTTTATCTTATAAGGAAAGGTAATCTGAGTAGGAAGAAATCTCACTGCAGGCCTCTTCTATCAAGCTGAAAATTTTTATGTGACAACTACAGAGTATTCAGATTAGCAATTTATGAGCTACCAATGCTTCTACAGCAGTTAGTGAATAGCAGTTTGAAGTTTAAAAAAAAAAATAATAAAGGATAATAGCAAATATTCTTCTTTAAAAACAAAAAAAATAACATGAACCAACCTGTCCTTTCAGTCATATTTCTTTTAGAAGCACCATTTTGGAAAATTTCAGAACTGACACCTGGGTGAGCTGTTACCTGAGGCTAAAAATATAGCAGACAATTGGTATCCTCAGAATTGTTATTTCTCTTAAATGACAGAATTCTGAAAATAATTTGGAAGGAACAAAATGTGTTCAAACTACTGTAAGGTAAAGAAGCAATATTAATTGACATCTATTGCAACACTCAATGGAGTATAGTGTGAAGAGTTACACTAAGCCTGTGTGAATTTGTTCGTCAGTCCTGTCACTTCAGCTTTAAGATGTGTTATCTGGAATGATTTACAGGTACAATGGACTAAAAAAGAAGACATCGCCATTTCACACCAAGGAATGTTCCAATTATACTCATCTGTATTAGTGATTTATAATTTCAACTATCTAAACTCTGGCTCCTCCTTTGTTAGTAGGTTATGAAAGAATTTGGTAACATACTTTGCAGATGATTAGGGTATTGAATGAGATAAGCCATCAATATTTAACAACTGCGTATATGCCTAGTATTTTCAAGTTGGAAGTGCCTACCCTGAGAACACACAGTGCTTTTATTTATAGATTCTATACTGAAAACATTTTCCATCATAATGTCTATATACATGAAACTGGAAGTCTAAAAGATGGCACAATGTCTAGGTGAATTGGCAGGAGGTGTACTTTCCTGGGTGTTGCACAGCTGGGCCTGTGTTACATACAGCCAGAAATTATTTTCTCTTATATAGGTTTCATTCAGTTTTTCTTTTGATCCCACATATGGTTTAAATTCGATAATAAAAGCCATTCCATCATATCTTATTTGGGCAGGTGGTAAAACATATATTAAACATATATTAAACATATATTAACATATATTAAACATATATTAAACAATATATTAAACATATATTCCTCAAAGTATTGTAGGGCAGGACCGAGAAGGTTCATTTTCCTGTACCAAAAGAAGTTGTCACTTCTGTGCTTTCTGCATTGAGCAATGTAGGACCCCTTTAATAAATCTGATGTTTTGAACCATTGAGGAACACTGCTGGGAACCACTGAAACTTACACCAACTTCTGCTCTTTGTATGTCTTGTACAATTTTATGGGAAGGGCAATGTTCAGCCAGAAAGTTCCAGCAGAAAAAAGCTACCACAAAACTTAGAAGATCTCTTGATTTCGTGAACAGCTTAAATAGATGTAATCATACTTTCCAATTATATGAGGTCACTGCCTATAGATTACTTCAGGAAATGTATTTTTGAATAATCTGCATCATTCTTCAATGGTTATTGCGCTTCCTTTTTACAGTAATTCTTTGGACAGAAATAAGATGTTAGAATAGATGTGGCCCTGGGCAGCCTGATCTAGTTGGAGGTATCCCTGTTGACTACAGAGGGGTTAGACAAGATGACCTTTGAGGGTCCCTTCCAATCCAATGCAATCTGTGATTACATGTAGATTTATTTCTTGCTAGTGTGATGACAAGAGAGAATGATTCCTCCAGCAAACTTCATGCTAGCAAACATCAGGTGCTAAAAGATCCACAGTCCATGTCACAAGAGGCTTTCAAACAGAGTATCTCTGTCTAGAAATACGAAGACCTCATGTGTTCACATTAGATCATTCCCAAGGAACCCTTTCTCAGGCTAAACTCACCTCTATGAAGAACAAATATATTGTACAAATCTGCTGAAGGAAGGTGATTTTTATGGAAAGCAAAACATCATTTCATTGATACTGAGACTGAGAAATTGCCAACTTTTAGTCATTAGATGGTGTCAGGTTAAAAAAGACATTATGATGTTACAACACAGACAAACTTGAATCATTCAGAAGATAAATTGCCAAGATCTCTTTGAAGGGCTGGGTCCAGAGAAGGGCAACAAGGCTGGGGAGAGGCCTTGAGCACAAGCCCCACGAGAGGAGGCTGAGGGAGCTGGGATTGTTTAGCCTGGAGAAGAGGAGGCTCAGGGGAGACCTCATTGCTCTCTACAACTACCTGAAGGGTGGTTGTAGCCAGGAGGGGGTTGGTCTCTTCTCCCAGGCAACCATCACCAGAACAAGAGGACACAGTCTCAAGCTGCACCGGGGAAGTTTAGGCTCGAGGTGAGGAGAAAGTTCTTCACCGAGAGAGTAATTTGCCATTGGAATGTGCTGCCCAGGGATGTGGTGAAATCACCATCCCTGGGTGTGTTCAAGAGGGCACTGGACGTGGCACTCAGTGCCATGGTCTAGTCATGAGGTCTTGGGTGATAGGTTGGACTTGATGAGCTTTGAGGTCTCTTCCAACCTTGGTGATACTGTGATATGAAGTCCTTTTGAAAGGTGAGGACAAAAGTATACAGCATAAGGAAAATATTTGTCGTTTATGAGTAGGGAAAAGAATAACACACAGATTGACACAAAGATTTTTTGAGTTCTGTAGGGCCTTTGTTGTAATAACTTCTGCTGAAAGGGAAAAAAAAAAAAAAAAAACATTACATGAAGTAAAGTTAAGAAAAATGTAAAAAAAATTATATAAATCAAAGTTAAGAAAAAAGCATGCCAAAAAGGCAAGGAGAAGGAACTTACTGTACGTGCCTTAAATGTCTCCTCTTTTCTAAGGAGCCAAATGGAGTAAAATACATATTGTAAGCAATTTTCTTTTGGCAAGAAAATATTTGTTCTCTTCATACATTCTCTTTTATACGTAAGGCAAAAATGGTCTTCTATCCACCACTGAAGAACTACCTCTCTTTCATTCTGTAGATCCAACAAATGTGTAAGAATCAAATCCTTTCCAGGCTCCTTCTCAGCTTGGTGATGCAGGAATTTCAGTGCCTAAAGACTTTGTTGTACTGGCCTGCATAAAGCCTCAATTTCACTACCCTCTGTGTGGCCACTTGGCATATTTACTGTGCACTGCCTATGACACTGTGAAGATTCTGATTACCTTCCTTACCTCATTGTTTGAGGTTGACCCTGTGGAATGAAAGTCTAACAATGTAATTTTCAGACAGCATACTGTGCATGACATTATTCCACTTATTTTTATCTGCTCATTTGATCACCATGATCACTGTCACCTTTGCCAACTGGGAAAATGCTACTAAAATACAGACTGACCTCATCCTACAAACAGAGGGAGCATTGCTATGAATAGGGGAAGGGACCTTAAGGATCTTCTAGTTCCAGCCCCGCTGCCATGGACAGGGACACCTCATACTAGAGCAGGTTGCCCAGAGCCACATCCAGCTTGGCCTTAAAATCCTCCACGGATGAGGCTTCTACCACCTGCCTGGGCAACCTGTGCCAGTGTGTCACCACCCTCATGGGGTAGAATTTCTTCCTAACATCCAATCTAAATCCACCCATTTCTAATTTTTTTCCTTTCCCCTTAGTCCTATCACTCCCTAACTCCCTTTCCAACTTCTTGTAGCCCCCTCCAGATATTGGAAGGACACAATAAGTCTCCTCAGAGCTTTCTCTTCTTCAGACTGAATCTCTGGGGAGAAAAAGGAGGAGATGCAAATATGCAAAAGCAAAAGCATCAGAATATAGCTAGGATAAATGCACAGGCAAACAAAACAGAACAGGCTAAGAAAGTCATAAAGGAAAAGGAAGAAGATCCCATAGGTAAGATTTCATGGCCTAGGTAACACATTCACAGCTGATTGGTATTTCTCCTCACGTGTCTGCAAACACAGAAAGCGAAGTATTAAGCTTGAAAGAATGTGTGGTCTCAAATCAGTTAAGGGTCTACATTTTGTAGACTCAGTCTCAAGGGAACTACTTTTTGGGGTTAAAATTCTAATACTCCGCTTTCCAGTCTGGTCAGAAGAAAAACCTTGAGTATCTTTAGAGTGCCCAGCCCTGCCAATTGTCAAAGTCCATTTCAGATGAGCTGTGGTGTAAGAGGCATGTGGCAACTGCTTCCTGTCATGCTGTTTCCCAGTCAGTTTTAGAAGTTAGCCAATATGGTGTGCTATCTGAAATGCTATAGTAATTATGTGTTATTTACAGTAACCAGAATTGGCACATTCATGTCTGCAAGTGCTGGCTAATAACCAGATTTCTTCAGTGTGCACTGTATGTTGCTTCTGAACGCTCAAGAGATTATAGAGAGAAAATGTTAATGAGGAAATGAAAGGTCTATTTCACATCCTTCTAGATGTAATTTTCTGCAAGCATGTCTAGATACTATCCACAGACAAATGTGAAAGGCTATCACCTTGGATACTTTCGGAAGCCTATAAACTGGACAGGATATGAAATTGCCATGCACATGCTGACTAAAAAAATCCAAGGTTGAATGAGACCATTGACAGTCAGCTGATAAGCACCAATACATAGAGAGCACAGACTCCAGTGTGGTCCTTGATTAAGAACTGATCATACACATATAGATAGTACACACGCAGAAAAAGCTGCTGGTGAGCCATGAGGATTAGGGGACTTGACCATCTCCCCTGTGAAGACAGACTGAGAGCCCTGGGGCTGTTTAGTCTTGAGAAGACTTAGAGGGGATCTCATCAATGTATATAAATATCTGAGCAGGGGGTGTCAAGTGGAGGGGGACAAGCTCTTTTCAGTGGTGCACACTAGTAAGACAAGAAACAACAGGTACAAACTTGAACACAGAAGATTTCACCTCCACATGAGGAGAAACTTCTTTACAGGGAGGGTGACAGAGCACTGGAGCAGGCTGCCCAGAGAGGTTATGGAGTCTCCTTCTCTGGAGACTTTCCAAACCCACCTGGATGCATTCCTGTGTGGACTATCCTAAGTGATCCTGCTTTGGCAGGGGGGTTGGAGTCAGTCTCTGGAGGTCCCTTTCAACGTCTAATGTTGTAAGCCATAGCTGTAGGAAAGACCAATTAATTTTAAGGTTTAGCAAATGTCAGGAATTTTATATAACTAATGGTGAAAGTGAAAAAGGATTTTGAGAGACCCCAGTGGAAGCAGCAGTTGCTCAGTAGCACCCAGGGCCATGCTGCTTGCAGTCTGATGTACAATGTAAAAATATTCAAATGGGGGAAAGATAAAGAGGATCTATCAGCGACATCAACTATTGAGCAGTGGTAACAGCAGTTGCTGTTTCAAATCAGTTCCAGGTCAAATATTACTGCTTCCCATTGCATTGTTCTTTTTTCCTTCTAAGCACTATGCCACCACAAACTGTTCCATCCTGAATGTGCTCAATACAAATACCAGAACCAATACTAAATGAAGAGAGCTTTTGTCGTGTTTAGGTAGAACATCAGATTCTTTCTTTCTTTGACAAAGAAATTCCATTGATTTTTCTGGTGCAATCTATGTTCTGGAACATATGTGTTGCTGTTGCAAGCATGACACCATTTTGGTTGTGCTTAGAGGTGTTCACTTTGCCAGCTCTAATGTGGTTTTTTAACAGCTTGTCTTTTTGTGACATATTGCAATTATGCCAAACTATGTACTCACTTATTTCACATTGAAGTTTCAAATTTTTGTATGATACACAGCCTTGAAACTTAAAATTCTCCTATTCAGTAAATCAATTAACTGCCTTCTGGGGGTGAATTTCACAGGGGGGAAAAAACAATATTTATTATTCTTGAGAGGAAAAAAAGTAATAATACTTTAATGAACACGGCTCCAGAGATGTTATCTCCATCTTACTGAAGTAGGTGGGAGTTTTGCTACTGACTCTGATTGAGTCAGGCTTTTGTCTCAGGACAAGATGCTTCTCTAAAGAGTAATAAAGAATGACTAAGCAGGACTAAGCTGTGGACAGTCTGGCTGAAAAAAAAAGGCCACTTAAAAGACTGAGGGAGCTGGGGTTGCTTAGCCTGGAGAGGAGGAGACTCAGGGGTGACCTTATTGCTCTCTACAACTACCTGAAGGGAGGTTGTAGACAGGTGGTTGTTGGCCTCTTCTCCCAGGCAGCCAGCACCAGAACAAGAGGACACAGTTTCAGGCTGCACCAGGGGAGGTTTAGGCTGGATGTTAGGAAGAAGTTCTATACAGAGAGAGTGATTGCCCATTGGAATGGTCTGCCTGGGGAGGTGGTGGAGTCACCATCATTGGAGGTGTTCAGGAGGGGACTTGATAGGGTGCTTGGTGCCATGGGTTAGTTGTTTAGGTGAGTTGGATTGGTTGATGGGTTGGACATGATGATCTGAAGGTCTCTTCCAACCTGGTTTATTCTAGGTATTCTATGTAAGAGTTGTATGCACCTGTTCTTTGCAGGCTCTCAAGGCTACACACGCTAGAATGGGTTCCATGTTTTTGGAAATGAGGCTGTGGTCTGTTAAACAGTCAGAATCCATCCCTTTGGGTCGTGAAAGCAGCGTGTGGATCGCGCAGATAAGATTTTTGTTTTGCCTGAGAAGAAAAAAATTTCACGAAATTAAAATTAAAAAGAAAAAAAAAAAAAGAAAGAAAGAAAAGGCAAATGAGTGTTTCAAACTCCTACTCCCATCCAATTATTAGACAGTTTGCTGCATTTTTCCAGAACTGAACTAAAATCCCTTGAGAATTTTTTTTTTATAAATCAAAAATATCTATGAAACTTCTAGTATTAACAGAATAAAAGCCTTTTCCCCTTAGATGTGGAGGGAATGTAAAACGTGAAAGGTTAATCAAAATTGGAGAAGTGATTGTGTTTCCCAGCAAAATAATCCAAGGCAGGTAGAGTTTGTTAATTTTTTTAGGAATTTTTTTTTTGAGTGTATGAAAGTTTTTTTGAAGAGGTACAGTATACAGAATAGAATTAACCAGGTTGGAGAAGACCTTTGAGGTCATCAAGTCCAACCTAGCACCCAACACCATCTAATCAACTAAACCGTGGCACTAAACCTCCCCTGGCACAGCCTGAGACAGTGTCCTCTTGTTCTATCACTGGTTGCCTAGGAAAAGAGACTAACCCCACCTGGCTACAACCTCCCTTCAGGTAGTTGTAGACAGCCATAAGATCACCTCTGAGCCTCCTCTTCTCCAGGCTAAGCAGCCCCAGCTCCCTCAGCCTCTGCTCATAGGGTTGTGCTCCAAACCCCTCCCCAGCTTTGTTGCCCTTCTCTGGACACCTTCCAGCAACTCAACATCTTTCTTAAACTGAGGGGCCCAGAACTGGACACAGGACTCAAGGTGTGGCCTAACCATTGCTGAGTACAGGGGCAGAATGACCTCCCTGCTCCTGCTGGCCACACTATTCCTGATATAGGCCAGGATGCCATTGGCCATCTTGGCCACCTGGGCACACTGCTGGCTTGTGTTCAGCCTCCTGTCATCCATTACCCCCAGGTTCCTTTCTGCCTGGCCGTTCTCCAGCCACTCCAACCCCAGCCTGTAGCACTGCATGGGGTTGTTGTGGCCAGCGTGTTGGACCTGGCACTTAGATGTGTTAAATCTCATGACATTGGACTCTGCCCATCTGTCCAGATACAAAATTGTGACCCATGTTCAGCACAGGAGTGGGATAAAAATAAACAGAAGAAGATATATCATATCAAAGAAATTTCTAATGATCAGATTTATATGGAGACTTAGTTTCCTGATTACATATTTCCTCCTGTTACTTTAATCTATTCAAGATTCATGGAGACAGATTTTAGTGGGTTGAAATTTGAAATGTGAATTCTTGTTTTGCATGTTTGACTTGAAGAATTACCTTGCTTCTATGTCCTTCCACCATAGTAAAAGTGGTCATCCTGCCTAAGCTCTGCCTTTATTCCCAGGGTAGAATTCAGACTGTTAGGGTAATCACAATAAAACAAGAAAAATATTCATTTTTAACATGACAAAAACTATGGAATCAAACTGTTATAAATATTGTTTGAGACAGACAAGGACTAAAATTTGTATTATGCACACAACCGCATTCTATTGGTACATGTCTAACCTCTAAATTCTCCTTTAACTACAAAATAGATGTTTCAGAAGAGTGAGCCCCAAATATGCACACTTCAAGTGCCCTTCTTTTTCCGGTATGAGCCAAACTCTTGGTAGCTGATGACACAGAATCAACAGAATCACAGAATCAACGAGGTTGGATGAGACCTCCAAGATTATCAAGTCTAACCGACCACCCAACCCTAACTAATCAACTAGACCATGGCACTAAGTGCCTCCTCCAGTCTCTTCTTAAAGAAATGAGGCTATGGAGTATGTATTTTTGTAACCCAGCCAGCAGGTATTTTCCTGGAAAGGGAAATCTTAAAGACTGGTAACCATCACTTAGCTTCTGCATTTCAATCATATAATTCAATAAAATAAATAAATAAATAAATAACCTGACTTCAGGGATTGAAAAACAATATGCCCACTCAGAGACCATGCAATCACATTCTTTCCTCCTTGCTTGTCTTTTCCAGCATCATGAATTTTTCATTTCCTTACAGAGGCACAAGCTTATCTTTTACCCAGTGGCTTAGGTTCATCAAGGGTGTAAGGGAATAATCTCCCTGCCACCATTTTATGTATGGCTGTGATTCTTCTATCAGATTCTATTATTCCATTACATAAACCCCTTAGTAGTGCCAGCCACAATGTTTTAGAACAGCTACCATGGCATTTTGTAGGGTGCCTAAATTTTTCTTTCAATGTGAGGTGAGTTCAGAGCATGCCTATTACATGTGGCAGTTGTGCACTAGTGTGTATTGTACCTACCACAAGAGGCTCGTGCATCTCACTCATCTAAGAGCAGCTGCATACACATGGAAGAGACAGATAAAGGTGCTCCTGATGATATTAGAAGAGTCCTACAGCTACATTAGCTATGTAGATACTAGACAGCAAAGAAGAGTTTGAAGGCTGGTAGCAACTGAAAAAGCATCAAGTGATCTCTCAGCTGCTACACAGGGAAATTACCTCTCAGCAGAACCTTCTAAAGATCAGTGGGGCCATAAGAATGACATCAGTGTGTATACATATCTGAGGGGTGAGTGTCAAGTGAAGGTGGCCAATCTCTTTTTAGTGGTGCTCACTAATAAGACAAGAAACAATGGGTTCAAGCTTGAACATAGAAGATTTCATAGAATTGTTAGGGTTGGAAGGGACCTCAGGGATCATCTAGTTGCACACACCCCACCCCACCAACCCCCTCCCCGCCATGGGCAGGGACACCTCACACTACATCAGGTTGCTCAGAGTCACATCCAGCCTGGCCTTAGAAACATCCAACAGTGGGGCTTCTACCACCTCCCTGGGTAACCTGTTTCAGTGTCTTACCACCCTCACGCTGAAGAATTTCTTCCTAACATCCAATCTGAATCTACCCATTTCTATTTTAGTTCCATTACCCCTAGTCCTATCATTACCTGACATCCTAAAAAATCCCTCCCCAGCTGTCTTGTAGGCCCTCTTTAAGATACTGGAAGACCAGAATAACATCCCCAAGTCTCTCAGTCTCAGTTGAGGTTTCACCTCAACATGAGGAGAAACTTCCTTACAGCGAGGGTGACAGACCACTGGAGCAGCTTGCCCAGAGAGGTTGTGGAGTCTCCTTCTCTAGAGACTTTCAAAATCCACCTCTGTGGACTACCCTAAGTGATCCTGCTTTGGTAGGAGGGTTGGACTCATTGAACTCTTGAGGTCCCTTCCAACCTCTAATATACTGTGATACTGTGACTTATGCCCCTGACAAACAGGCATTGCCTGCCTGATAAGGAAAGAGGGAATGATTGGACCATTATATCCAATAATATGTGTATATACTGAATCCATAGTTGGGGGAGTTCAGGAGACAGAAAATTCATTTTTTTAAATTAAATTAGATCCTTTAAGGCATAGGATGGCCTTATCATATACTCAACTGTTTCTTATAAAGATTAATTTGGGGGTTGCAACAAGTCCTGAGAGATTTTTACGGTTTGGTTTTGGTTTGGTTTGTGTTTTTTTTAGCAGCTGTACAGTTCTTTCAGAGTCAGAAGTCAAAGGAGTAACAAGTGCTTCCATTTATTTCTTTCAAATAACATTATAAGTTTGGTGGCTTCACAAGCCCTTAGTTGGTTTTTTTTTGTGGTGGGTTTTGATCAGAATCACTGACAAATTCCTGTTTAAATTCCAGACCATTCAGATTCCCAGTTGAACAAGGAGGCCCTAAACCTCCCATCTCATTCAAGACACTGATTCAAAAAAAATTGTTCCTAAGGAAGAATTCACAGGCACATGCCCCAGCCTGGTATAATTTAACCTTTATGGAATATTGACTTTGTCTGTGTGAAAACGGTGTCTTAAACAATAGCGCGACAGAAACCCCACAAAATTATTCTCGTCTACTCACTCTATGGTAGTCACCAGACTGTTCCCCCTCCTTCCCTTCATCACTAATGCAGTTTAAAACCAGACAAAATAGCCTTTGTCTCTGTTGTTGTTTGTGTCAGCATACTGCAATTTGGTAAAGTATGTGATTTTTGATAATCTCTATTGCTCTCTCAGAATCCTAAACTTAAATTCTCTATTTATTTTCCCTTTCAGAGACACCAGGAAACTGTATTTGAAGCTTAAACATTATTGTTGCTTTCTTGATTATTTTCTTCAGTGTCACTAGCAACAATCTAGTCTATATTACTGTGCTTGTAGTGATTGTTAAAACATCTCTGTTGGCTTATCCTTGGGGATGTCTTTTTCTTGTCAGTGTGGGACCTTTATGCTCTTGCTCAGCTGACTTCATTACCAGGTTCACTGCAGCTGAAAACACAATAACCTACAATATAGAATCTGTTGTAAAGCTCCTTCCTATCTTTTGCTCATTTTTTAGTTTAGAGGTCTATAATAAATATCATGAAAATTGCTTTATAAGGGTCTCTCACCTGCTGCTGCACTGTGTCTGGTATTTTATTTCTTCTTCAGATTCTGACACCAACTTAGGTGGCCTAGTCTGGCCTGCATTGTGGTAGCAGAACACTATCTCCATTATAGGTAATGTTGAGAACTTGCTTCTTTTTACAAGATCGAATTTTTAACTGCTCTAAAATTCACATGCTTTACTGGATTGCCTTACAGCTTGGTATCCTCAGGTGATTTCCTATTCAAAATTTGAGAGCACATGAATAAAGCAATCTCCTCCCAGCTTGCTCTCCCTCACCACAACTTTTCACAGGATCAACAGATCATATCAATGTTTTTTTTCTGCACAAAATAAAGATCCATCTATGGCTCTGATCACATCCAAATCCCCTTAGCCGAGCAAGTATCACTCCACTGAGTGAGTCTTGCTCATTGTGCCTTTGTGGAAGCAAAGCTGAAAACTATATTAAAAAAATAGTGCTGTTCTCAAGACAAACATGAACTTAACATGTATCAAAAAGACATTGGGCTGGCTAGCTGAAAGGCTATCTACCTTACAAATGTTTCACTGGTTGCTGGGCAGTTCTGAAGGACATGCTTTTGTCCTTGATTCTGCACTACCAACTATGAGTTTAGCTTAACTTCTCTGCACACTTGGGAAACCTAAGCTGGCATTTGAAAGAACCACAAAGGATTTAAGTTTCTCACATTTAAGTAAGCTTAAAAACATTGCATATTTATGTGTGATACATTTTATATGTCATGTATAAAACTATTATATATAGATGTTATATAATGTCATATATTATATATTGAATAAAATGTATTTATATATTTACACGTAGAGGGAAGTGAAACTCTTCCCTCTTTCACTATACGGTAGAGAGCAGCCCTGTGGAAAACTTGGGAGTGCTGATGGATGAGAAGCTGGACATGAGCAGGCAGTGTGAGCCTGCAGCCGAGAAGGCAAATCACATCCTGGGCTGCATCAAAAGATGCATTGCCAGCAGATCCAGAGAGGTGATCCTGCCACTTTACTCTGCTCTGGTGACACCTCACTTGGAGTACTGCCTCTAGCTCTGGAGTCCTCAATATAGGAAGCACATGGACCTGATGGAGTGGGTCTAGAGGAAGGCTATGAAAATGATCAGAGAGTTGGAATACCTCTGTTATGAGGGCAGGCTGAGGGAGCTGGGGTTTCTCAGCCTGGAGAAGAGAAGGCTCCAGGGAGACCTAATAGCAGCCTTCCAGTACCTGATGGAGGCCTACGAGAAGGCTGTAGAGGGACTGTTTACAAAGGCCTGCAGTGGTAGGATTAAGGGCAATGGCACGAAACTAGAGAAGAGCAGGTTTAGATTGGATGTTAGGAACATGTTTTTTACTATGAGGGTGGTGGAACACCAGAACAGGTTGCCCAGAGAAGTAGTTGGGGCCCCATCCCTGGAGATATTCAAAGTGGGGCTCAACAGGGCTCTGGGTAGCCTGAGCTAGTTGAGGATACTCCTGCTTGCTGCAGGGGAGGTTGGACTAGATGACCTTTGGAGGTGACTTCCAACCTAGACCATTCTATGATTCTATGATTCTAGGCACCACTTTCTGTTCTTATAAGATCTGCTGTCCAGAAATTTCTATCACTTCAGGGATTCAGAGTTCACCTTTCTATCCTTGAAATGCTGGATGTGTTTTAGATGTAGAAACCTTATGAAGAAGTATCAGGCACAGGGGTACGTGTGATCTGATAGACTCTGTCAGGGGAATTGAATGGAAGTAGTGTGTGGGAGGGAGATACATGGGTGGTAGGGGAACAGCTTGTTCCAGTAGCATAATTAGGAAAAGATTCAGCAAATATTAACTATTTAGATCAAGCTGCATAACTGATAGAGTCTGTAGAATCTGTGACAATGAGGCTGTCAAGATGCTGTCTGAGATGCATGAAAAAGCAGAAATTTTTTATGTGTTGATGGCTTTTACAATGTTATTGACTTAATGAGATGGATGGAAGGGTGCTGTAGTTACTGTAACCACCGTCCAATGAAAGTGAAAACTTTGGGCTTGTACATGTGGGTTTTTTCCACTTACCCTATCTATAGATGGTCATAATGCTACTGAAAACAGGGTGAGAATTTTGCAGTCACACAGGAGCCTTCATGGTGCCTTCAGCATCAGCATTCCAACTGCAAAACTATTCATAACTACATGAAATATCACTGAATCTCGGGGCAGGGGGGAGGAAATAACCAGGGAAAAAAAAATCCAAACTAATTCAGTTGTCAGATAAACAAAAAATAATCCTAGTGAATTTTTTTTTTTGCTTTTTCATGATGTCAGGTTCAGCAGCTCAGACCTCTAATTTGCAGGAAGTGAAAGGAAGGCATTTGATAATTATAGTTTTGAAAACTGTAATTAAAATACACAGCCATGCATCCTGAATTCTGCCTTCTAAGAGTGATTTTCTTAACTGCCCAGAATATACATACTCTTCATTTCCCTCTTAACAGTATTTAAATTAAGCTTCATCGGCCCAGCAGTCAATCAGGAAGAACTTCTCTTGACATGCTTTTCTCGTTTTGTGGTTGATGCCACCTAACACAATAGTCACACTTCCTTGCCATTATATCCCCAGAGCACTCTTCTATCTGTCACTTGACAGCCCTCAGTTCCATGAGGCCCTGTGCTCTGCTGACACAAACTGGACATTTCAGTGGTGAAATGAGGTATATGGAATCCCTTTCTTTTATTCAGCCCCTTTCCATCACAGGAGTATCTGTGTCCAGTTTTGGGCACCTCAGTACAGGAGAGATGTGCAGGTGCTGGAGCCAGTGCAGAGGAGGGCAACAATTCTGTGACGGGGCTGGAAAATAAATCTTATGAAGAGCAACTGAAGGAGCTGGGGATGGTGAGTTTGGAAAAGGGGAGGCTGAAGGGAGACCTCATTGCTCTCTACAACTACCTGAAAGGACATTGTGGAGAGGCTGGTGCTGGTCTCTTCTCACAGGTAGTTAGTGACACAACAAAAGGGAATGGCCTCAAGGTAGGTTTAGACTGGACAATAGGAAAAAAATTTTGCCATCAAGATTGGTCAGGCATTGGAATGTGCTGCCCAGGGAGGTGGTTGTGTCACCAGCCCTGGATGTGTTTAAAGGTGGTTTGCATGTGGTGCTTTGGGCTATGGTTTAGGGGTGACCCTTGTAGAGTAGGGGTTTTCAGTTGGACTTGGTGATCCTGAGGGTCTTTTCCAACCTGAATGTTTCTGTGTTCTGTGAGATCACAACATATACCCAAATGTAACTCTGTAAAGTGGTTTTACTGTTCAGCATACTGTCCAGTATATAAAGTTAGTGTATTGTTCAGTACTATCAGTTCCACAGTATAGTGAAATCTCTGGTGGTGTTCCCTGTTACAAAAGCATTAGAATTGAGATTATTTCTTTATTAACAAGAATAAATACTCTCTACCTAAGAAAAAAAAATCAGCTTAATAGAGAAGAATATGCTATACACATATTACCCTTAATCTCAGGTAAATATAGATCATTTTACCATTTATCTAACCCTAAAATATTTTTATCTCCTCTCTGCTTCAATAATTTCTTTAATTATGTTACTTGCAATTTTCACAGAAATACTGTCACCTGAAAATAAACCTATGAGAACTCATTAATAAACCATCTATTGAATACATCTCATTGAGATATCCTTTGGACAACAATAAAGATACACGTAGTTTAGCAGGCCAGGAGGAAAATAATTGAAGAAGTCTAGTAAATAAGCACCTTTTAAAAGAGCTCAAGAAAATTCAGAGAGGGAAGGGAAGGGAAGGGAAGGGAAGGGAAGGGAAGGGAAGGGAAGGGAAGGGAAGGGAAGGGAAGGGAAGGGAAGGGAAGGGAAGGGAAGGGAAGGGAAGGGAAGGGAAGGGAAGGGAAGGGAAGGGAAGGGAAGGGAAGGGAAGGGAAGGGAAGGGAAGGGAAGGGAAGGGAAGGGAAGGGAAGGGAAGGGAAGGGAAGGGAAGGGAAGGGAAGGGAAGGGAAGGGAAGGGAAACTACAAGATTTTCCTGATGAATTCAAAAGACCCTGAAAATCCATAACTTGTTCTTCTTTGTTTCTTTATAGCTAATAAACTAAATAATCACCCAAAGAGCAATCCCATGTGACCTACTGCCTCTGACTATAACTATGACAATGCAGGAACACAAGCTGTCTGTACATAATTTTAACTTAGAGGAATCTCAGAGCTGCCTCTGAGTTTTTTCTGCCTTATTGTGAAGAGGAAATGGTTCCTACTACATCAAGCATGCCACCATAGACTAAATCTATATCAGTGACAATCTCACCCTGAGTAAGACCCAGTCTTTTGCACACTGAATAATAGTAGTACTATGAAGAGCACCTCAATCTTAATTTACATCCATGCATGTCTTAATTATGGAAGCTGTAAAGAGGTTCACCATTTTAAGATAGTGCATAAATAACCAGCACTGAACCTCTGTCTTTTTCTCTGTCTTGGAATACGGTGATGACATCAAGCATCAACGTGACTGGAGAGTGCTCAGACTCAATTCCTTAATACATATATAACACTTTAAAAAATGATAAAAATATGCATTTTGGAAATAAAACATTTTGGGTGTAAGGATTTATTTACAACCAGCTTACTGTTTCATCCCAGTCTCATAGTACTAGCTATTGAATCACAGCCTGAAAGTGGTAAACAGGGAATGACAGAGCTATGAGTGTGGCAAGCAAGGGCTTTTGACAGAGTACCACTAAGTTTTTCTTCTCACTTCAGCCCTTGATATGATTAAAGGTTACTGTGTTTTGATAGCTAGAGTACATAAAACCTATTCAAATCACTACAGTAAATATGCTTCTGTATAACCTGCTTCCTCAGGATGCTTGACTTCTAATTATGTGTTAAAATAAGAGTGAAATGTATTTGCAGATATTTTATAGAAGAAAATCATCCCATCCACTTCACAACAGTCCCCAGCTGAAGTGGTCCCTAAATCATGGCCAAATGCCTACTAAGAATTTTCTTCAGAAACACTTTTATTGTTTCCCTAAGAAGCAGCAAGACTCAGTTATTTATACCCTTGCCATTAAGCCACTTTTTCTTCTTTACCAAAAGATACAAAGGGAGTTTTAATCCAAACATCATGGCTGTGGTTAAAAAAAATATATAAAGAAGAAGAAAAAAAAAACCAAAACAGCAAAGTTTAAGAGTCTAAAGATTTTTGCTGTATACAGATATTTCAAGCTGATTATGAGATTAAGCAAAAGAATTTCCAGTGGTTTTGAGTGGAAAGCTGGGACAACAGAATTGCTTGTGTTTTTAGTGTGATGCCTAATTTCTGCCTCTAGTTAGCACTACTTAGTGCAGCAGTAGTTTCATCAACTTAAAACCCAATATGGGCTTTTCCTCCATCATATTCATAGAATCATAGAATCACACAATCAACCAGATTGGAAAAGACTTCAGAGATCATCAAGTCCAACCTATTACGCAATACCTAACACCTCATAACAACTAAACCACGGCTTCGATTGCCACATCCAATCCTTCTTTGAACACCTCCAGGGATGGGGACTCCATCACCTCCCTGGGCAGCACATTCCAATGGCCAGTTACTCTTTCTGTGAAGAAGTTTCTCCTCACCTGAGTCTAACCTTCCCCTGGCATATGGCAATTACATATTGTCAATATGCTCACTCTGGGAAAGAAGGATACTCAAAATATTTGTTCATATTACTTGTTTCTTCAAATAAAACAATCCTATGTTATTCACAAATACCTCAGCATCATTTTTCTAGGACACCAGGACCAGTTTATGCCTGAAGAACTTTTGGGTTGATACAAGGTTGCAGACAATATCTTATGTTCAGATCTGTGCACACAAAGAGAACTATAAAAGGTTTCAAGAAGAATGATAAAGCAGAGAAAATAGACTTTGATTTCATACCTAGTTTAAGGAGTGGTTTTGTGTCCTTTTGTTTTCTTGCAAAGGGTGAAGTAAACATGCATGGAAAAAATGTGATGCCAATTAGGGAAAACAGAGGGGAAATATATTGGAAGCATTACATTGAAATATATTGGAAGCATTGCATTGAAATATATTGGAAGCATTACATTGAAATATATTGAAGCACTGCCCTATGAGGAGAGGTGGAGAGACATGGGGGGTCTTAGCCTGGAGAAGACTGAGAGAGGCTTTAATAAATGTTTATAAATATCTGAGAGCTGGGTGTCAAGAGGGAAGGCTCTGCTCAGTTGCACCCTATGTTAGTGAGGGGCTTGGAACACAAGCCCTATGAGGAGAGACTGAGGGAGCTGGGGCTGTTTAGCCTGGAGAGGAGGAGACTCAGGGGTGACCTTATTGCTCTCTACAGCTACCTGAAGGGGGGTTGTAAACAGGCAGAGGTTGGTCTCTTCTCCCAGGCAGCCAGCACCAGAACAAGAGGACACAGTCTCAGGCTGCGCCAGGGCAAGTTCAGGCTGGAGGTCAGGAGGAAGTTTTACACAGAGAGAGTGATTGCCCATTGGAATGGACTGCCTGGGGAGGTGTTGGAGTCACTATCACTGGAGGTGTTCAGGAGGAGACTTGACAGGGTGCTTGGTGCCATGGGTTAGTTGTTTAGGTGGTGTTGGGTGATAGGTTGGACGCGATGATCTTGAAGGTCTCTTCCAACCTGGTTTATTCTATTCTATTCTATTCTATTCTATTCTATTCTATTCTATTCTATTCTATTCTATTCTATTCTATTCTATTCTATTCTATTCTATAGGACAAGGGGCGATGGATATAAACTGCAGCACAGGAGGTTCCACCTCAACAAGAAGAGGAACTTCTTCACTGTGAGTGTCACAGAGCACTGGAACAAGCTCCCCATAGAGGTTGTGGAGTCTCCTTCTCTGGAGACTTTCAAGATCCGTCTGGATGCATTCCTGTGTGACATGTGCTAGATCCTGTGGTCCTGCTCTGCCGGGGGGGGTGGACTCAATGGTCTTCAGAGGTCCTTTGCAACCCCTAACACCCTGTGATCCTGTGCAGATGAATGTTACTGAACAGGTTTTTCTCATATTGGTCCAAATGAATTATACTTTCTCTCAGTTAAAGGAAAGACGACTGAAAAGTGAAACTTCTAAAATTAAACTAATATGTTAATATTATTGGATTTTAATTCTCCTACACATCTTTCACACAAGAGCACAGCATTTTGATTTTCAAAACAATCAAAAATTATCACTTTTTTTATAAAGCAAAACAATAGATCATTTTCATTTCAATACTGCCTTCAAGAAAATGATGATGTTACTCAAGTTTTAATACTGTGCCAATGTAAATATTTTCTTCAGGTTATTTTTGTTTTAATAAACTGTATTTTCAGCTTATCTCCAGGGAGGTTTCAAAAATTTGTATATACTATAGATATAAAAAATTGTCTTCCAAGGCACAATTCCTGTTGGGTCCAGTCACACCAACTATCAAAATTACAGTGGGTTTGGCTGTGTTATAGCCATAATCTCTGGTGACAAACATACTCTGTGGTGAATTTTCTCTTTTAGGGTAGATACAACACAGTTAAACCCCTCATCCACTCTTCATAAACTTCTTTTTGTGGGTCTGAATTGCAATTTGTTTCTGAAACATAAGCATTTAAAAATAGTTGCAAATTGTCCAAGTAGCTCCTAGAAGTAGGAGTCATCAGATCCTTTCAATCTGGCAATTTTATGGAGAAATATTGTTTGCCATCAAATTCTTGCCACACTACTGACTGTTTGCCAGTTTCTGATTAGATATTTTTCTCACATTCCCTTCTACAAACTAATCTTTCACAATTAAGAGACACTATGAGATAAACTTTTAAGGAACTGCAATCAGGATATTCAATTAAAAACAAAATATTCCTATTATTAATAGATTCATTCCATTTTTAATACACAAGGGGATAACTGTGTCTTCTGAAGGACAATTACCATGCCTGATTTTGTTGTTGGTGGTTGGTTTGTGGGTTCATTTTTCTTATTAGTCACATGTAGCTGCATTGCAATGTTGCCACAATTTTGTAGTCATAAAAGCTGACAGCTAATTATGAAAAGAATTGTTTCAATACTTCAAAAATTTAAACAAACAAACTAGAGATATTTTTTTTAACAGCTTAAACCCATGGGGAAAAAAATAAAATAAAAAGCTGATAGAATAGAATAGAACAGAACAGAACAGAACAGAACAGAACAGAACAGAACAGAATAGAATAGAATAGAATAGAATAGAATAGAATAGAATACAATAGAATAGAATAGAATAGAATACACCAGACCAGACCAGAGCAGGTTGGAAGAGACCTTCAAGATCCTCATGTCTAACCTATCATCCAACACCACCTAATCAACTAAACCATGCAATCAAGCACCCTATCAAGTCTCCTCCTAAACACCTCCAATGATGGTGACTCCACCACCTTCCCAGGCAGCCCATTCCAATGGGCAATCACTCTCTCTGTGTAGAATTTCTTCCTAACATCCAGCCTGACCCTTCCCTGGTGCAGCTTGAGACTTTGTCTTCTTGTTCTGGGGCTGGTTGCCTGGGAGAAGAGACCAACATCTGCCTGTCTACAACCTCCCTTCAGGTAGTTGTAGAAAGCAATAAGGTCTGCCCTGAGCCTCCTCTTCTCCAGGCTAAGCAACCCCAGCTCCCTCAGCCTCTCCAACTTTGTTGCCCTTCTCTGGACACGCTCCAGCAAGTCAACATGCTTCCTAAACTGAGGGGCCCAGAACTGGACACAGTACTCAAGGTGTGGCCTAACCAGTGCAGTGTACAGTGATTTTCAGCTTTTTCTTGTTTTATACAATTTACAGGTGTCAAGTCCAGAAACAGAGAGAAAAAGATGTGGCCATGGTATTCAAATACTGGATTTTAAATATATCATAACATGCCATACAATATCATATCATATAATGTAATATAATACAATATAATACAATGTAGTTTAATATCACAGTATCACAGTATAACTAAGGTTGGAAGAGACCTCGAGGATCATCAAGTCCAACCTATCAACACAGACCCCATGACTAGACCATGGCACCAAGTGCCATGTCCAATCCCCTCTTGAACGCCTCCAGGGATGGTGACTCCACCACCTCCCTGGGCAGCACATTCCAATGACGAATGACTCGCTCGGTGAAGAACTTTCTCCTCACCTTGAGTCTAAACCTCCCCTGGCGCAGCTTGAGACTGTGTCCCCTTGTTCTGGTGCTGGTTGCCTGGGAGAAGAGACCAACCCCTTCCTGGCTACAACCTCCTTTCAGGTAGTTGTAGAGGGCAATGAGGTCACCCCTGAGCCTCCTCTTCCCCAGGCAATGTAGCATAATATAATAATAATGTAGCATAATATAATGTAATATAATGTAATTAAACATAAGACAGGAAAAAGAAAAAAAAAAAAAGCAGGGGTTATACTCTAAAACAAGGATCCACTTCAGAAAAAGAAAAAGAAAAATCCTGTGTTCACATGTAAGGAACAAAGAAAATAAGACCCAGATGGTCATAGTATCATAGTATCATTCAGGGTTGGAAGGGACCTCAAGGATCATCTATTTCCAACCCCCCTGCCATGAGCAGGGACACCCCACACTAGATCAGGCTGGACAGAGCCTCATCCAGCCTGCTCTTAAACACCTCCAGGGATGGGGCTTCAACCACCTCCCTGGACAACCCATTCCAGGGCTTCACCACTCTCATGGTGAAGAACTTCCTCCTCACATCCAGCCTGAATCTCCCCACCTCCAGCTTCATTCCATTCCCCCTAGTCCTACCACTACCTGAGATCCTGAGAAGTCCTTCCCCAGCCTTCCTGTAGGCCCCCCTGTAGGTCAGGTAACCTGTTTTTATGACTGATTCACCCTGCTCTGTTTCCTCCAGTATCACGGAAGGAGCAGCATTTCTTAGGATACAGCATGAAATCTGCCACCCAACCCAGTTGAAGTGTTGCTTCAGTTCTTCTTAATATAAATTCAGTAAGTATGTAAATATATTTTAAATTCTAATTCTTCAGCAATGTGCATTCATTATCAGAATTTAGCTCAAATCAATTTTTCTTTCTTTTTTTTTTCTTTTTTGGTTACTGAATTTAAAGATATGACAAAACCTCCTGGGTATCTTTCTCACTCCATTTCTGAGCATAGCTTCCATTAAGATTAATGGCTGTTTTGTATCTAATGGGAATATGTATCCTAAGAAAGAAGCTGATGTAGAAGCAGAAATTTTAGTGGAAATGATGAACAATAGAGGTCATGATTACAATAATTGTTGAATGAGAAATTTAACAAGATTCTATGAGGGAAATATTCCTTTCTTTAAACAAAAAGGCCACATGTTGACACTAATCATATTGAGTAGACCTGCTGAAGCTGATATTCCAAAGATTTCACTGGGGACCATTTTCCAGAATAAGACTGAGATTCCTTCACTTATTCAGTGCAGACTTAGCTGTATTATTCTCAGTTGTTCAGTAAGGCTGGGACTCCTCAAGGTTGGATAGCTGAGGAGGCATGGAAATCTCTAAGGTCAAAGACCTGAAACACCATCTTAACAGGAAAGACCATTACAGAGATAGCCAAAACTTTTCATCGTGGGTGTTGGCTTTACAATGCAGACAATCTAAATGATACAATAACACAAACCACAAATGTGATGCAATGATATGCATTAAAAAAATAGATTTAGCATTAACTGATTCATAAATTATAAGCAAATAAATTTGATCTGTACTGTCTTTGCCTGTACGTACTGCACAGCAGCATCCTCCTGGGTTTTAACATTGACACACAAACACTTCAAGGCTTTATTTAACTGATTTGTTTTCAAAGTGAAAGCTTGAAATAGGGCCATTGGAGTCAGGTGAAGTACTGAGTGTAAGATCTAATTAAGACCCTGCATAGCTTAAATGATTTTTTTAAATGTACAAGGTTGGAGAACAAAAAGTACACTCTAAACGCTTCCATTTCTTGAAGTTGGAAGAACTTTTCATGTTTTCAGCCTTACTTTTTAATCCTGAAGGCATTTCTTCAGTGTGTATACATTTATGCTAATCATATACTACAGCCATGGGTTCCTCTATCAATATGAAATGTTTTGTACTTGCTGTTTTTGTGCATCTTGTATTGTTATGTGCAATATACAAAATAATGTGTCTAACTATGCCATTTATGCTTTTGAAAGAAAAAGCAAATTACTTACTGAAGAGAATGGCATTTGCATGCATGTGTGTCAGCTTTCAAGCCATTTCCCTCTACAAAATATTGCTTTCTACACTTAGAAAATGCATCCATCCATCAGTTACAAACCATTTCAAAGCACTTTATGAATCTACAGAGCAAAATGTACTTATCTTACATTGGCAGTGTCCCAGCTGTTACAAAATTGCTATTGTCCTAATACTTACAAGGCAATTTTAGCATCAGTTAATAATTTTACAGGATAGATAACTTCTAAAGCATTATAAAATGACAGACATTAAACAATAGCAACTTAGCATTTTTTGAAACAGTTCATGACAGCTTAAAAACTAAAGTGATTTTAATGTATAGTCTACGCAGTTTTACTTTCTCATTGACAATTCCTTTAGAAGATAAAAATGTGAAAAAATCCTTTTAAATAGTGGGTGAAAGAATAAAACAAATTTATCTTTAAAAGATATTCAGTAAAAATCTCAATTAGGAATAATGTCTCAAATCTTCCAGCACAGATAGTAGGTGACAAGAATGAGAATTTATTTAGGCAGGGATGGGGGGGGGCGGGGGGAGGAAGTATCATTTAATGGTAGGATACCACAAAATAAATACCAAAAAAAAAAAAGGCATATCTATTCATTAAATCTAATACAAAAGGGGAAATACAGTGAACACCATTTTATATAAATCTGTATACATTATTTCTTCTCAACACCTGTTTTTTATCAGTCTTAGTTTAAGAGCCTCGGATAAAGGCGAATTCTTGTTAAATTGTTACCTTTAATCTCGCTTAAGTAGCCACTGTGGCCAAATACTCACTTTTTGGTTAGACATTTATAATTTACCTAATGTACAGTACAATCTGTGATAGCAAAGGATTTGGTGATGTGTAAAATGTAAACTGCTCCAAACAAATTAATTTAATTGATATTGGAGGTTTTACTTTGGTAACAACTCAAAAGAGCCTTTTCACTGCACCTAATGTACATCACAGTGGCTGTTTTTTGGCAATGTACTTAAGTTAAACCAATTGTACCACTTGCTGTCATACCACACAGGGAATTGACCACCTCATCAAACCATAGCAAAAAGAATCCCTCAGTGCCTAATTACGGCATTCATCTGTACTACTGAACACATTAAAGCAACATTAATGTGTTGTGCTCTAGACATCATTACCCCAATAGTATTAGAAGGTCCTTGTACTGGAGAAAGGAGTTCTGATTGCAGTACAGCTATTTGCAAAATTCTGTCAAACCAACTTTCAAAGCACTTGCAAAAAATAGTGTCTTGTAGATTAGTTGCAACACTTCTCCAGACAGAATATTTCAATTAATGTTACAGCTCTACCGTGCCCAAATATCACGAAGGTTAGAAGTTTCAG
The DNA here is from genome assembly GCF_026170545.1 of Melanerpes formicivorus. Classification (NCBI taxonomy): domain Eukaryota; kingdom Metazoa; phylum Chordata; class Aves; order Piciformes; family Picidae; genus Melanerpes; species Melanerpes formicivorus. The sequence continues at coordinate 1,339,630 of NW_027142401.1, read as the reverse complement.
AAGTCTGCAAAGTATAGAACAGATCTTAAGGCTTGCCAAAGCAAACAGTTGAAGTGATGACCCCAGATGAGGGGTAAATAAGTAATGCTTGACGTGCTACTAGTTTATCCCCAGATGTTTTGCCTAATGGAACCTTATTTAAAACCTGTTGCATAGCCTATAGAAATGTGTCTAAATGCAATGGGAGAGAGTGGCATTCTCTTTTCAGAAAATTCAGGGATAAGCATCTGCCATGCCCACATTGGATAAGGTTGTTTTCTTCTTTCAGAAGCATGCTTACAAAAATGAGTATGCCCTTGCTGGTTTCCCCCCAACAAATAACTTTGTAGGGCCAAATATGCAACTGAGCACAGGCAGAAATGCTGAAGTGGGCTGAAGGTGAGGATCTCTAGAGTAGGTTGTTCCTATAGGAGGGACAGCTTTTCAATAAGCATCTTTGTGAAAGATTACATGTGCTGTGTCATCACCTGAAATCCTTAATAGCCCCTTGCTTTAAAAGAATCTCTCTCTGAAGCAGTCAATTCGTGTCATGAGTTCTGGAAACGGAAGACTGCACTTACAGTTTCATCTCATCTTTGTGGCTGTTAGGAGCTAAGACCTCAGAAACAGCAGTTCTGGGGGGAGGAAGAAAAAAAAGGGAGGGGGAAGAAAAGGAAAAGCTTGCAACTGCAATCCACCAGGTTCTTGAGATCCAGCTGCTACTTCAGTACAGTGTAAAACTTCTAAACCAAATTATTTTTAGATGAGTGTGTAGAGAAAGATCACCTCATCACGAAAGAAAATGAGAGACAGTTGCCATAACAATTTACTCTTTTACAAATTGCTGTGGATCATACATGTGATCCATGCTCAACATCCAGTGATACCACACAGTGGTAAATAAAACTAAGTCGGCTCACAGTCTGGTTTGTATGAGAGGAAAGTAAGCTCTATATTGGTTAAGCTTAGAGACAAGACAAAGCAACCCTATCTGTACAGTGCGACAACGATAACCAAAAGTTAACTGATGGAAATGTTTAAGAAGAAGCATTTTTTTGCCCAACCATTCTCTACCAATGTATAACTACTAACATTGGAGTGTTTGGGGTATTTTGAGTATTTTTATTGCTGTCAAAGGTTGTAATTTCTAGACTTGTAACCAGTTATCAGAGAACAAGGGACACAGGAACTACCAGCAAGTACCTGTGAGCTGCCTTCAGCCCCAGCTTCCCTGACGGTCATAGGATCATAGAATGGTCCAGGCTGGAAGTCGCCTCCAAAGGTCATCCAGTCCAACCTCCCCACAGTCAGCAGCAACATCTCCAAGTAGATCAGGCTGCCCAGGGCCTCGTCGAGCCTCACCTCAAATATCTCCAGGGAAAGAGCCTCAACCACATCCCTGGGCAACCTGTTCCAGTGTTCCACCACCCTCATAATAAGGAACTTCTTCCTGATATCCAATCTAAATCTGCCCTTCTCTAATTTGAAGCCATTGCCCCTTGACCTGTCACCACAGTCCTTTGTAAGCAGTCTCTCTGCATCCTTCTTCTAGGCCCCCCTCAAGTACTGGAAGGCTGCTATCAGGTCTTCCCAGAGCCTCCTCTTCCTCAAATTCTACTTTAGAATCCACAGGGTGGGGGGAGGAGGAAAGTCCATAAGACTTCAAATCCTTCATTCTCTCCAGATGGCTTAAGAAGACCAAAAAATCCTTTTGAGAATGAGGTTCTTGACAAAACCCTTCTTTTATTCTCTATCACAGCTTCACCTGAATGGAGCAGCCCCAGTGCTGCTTTGGACATCCAGTTCCTTCAGACACTACTTCATTTTGTGCAGTGAGTTTCCAAGGGGTTTTAGTCTGATCTTAAGCCATGTGTACATCTAACTATATTTTATATTTTTCCTAGCTGAATGTATTTTCAAAGTAGATTAGGTAAGCTGTATTTTGATCCAGAAAAGTTAACAATTAAGAAGTTAGACTTCATCATCTTGCCTTTTTTTTTCCCTTTTCTTCCCAGTTCCAAAGATTTCTAGAACAGATTCTACATCAATAATTAGCATCTGACTCACGTCTTCAGGTAACATTCAAGATGTATTACTCACCAGTAGCCTGGCAGTGTCTGCATTCCCATCATAGAATATTTACTCTGGCCTGCATGTATGTGCTATATCACAACATTTATTCTTGGCAGAAAGAATCAACAGTTAATTGGTCCATACTTCATTTCTCACACAGAAACAGTGACATTTTGAAAGATGTAAATTGTAGGGAAAAGGTATTGATAAAATAGATTCTAGAAATAGCAAACAAATTGATGAGTGCTCCAGCCAACCATTTCAAGCTCCTGAAAATGACTGGTTTACAGAAGCTGAACCTTTGGAGGGCTGTCTTTTAACATTATTTTGTAGTAAAAATGATGCTTCCCTCTTGCAAGATGAACATAAAGCACCCCATTGGTGCTGGTTTATTGTATTGGCAGCATTTCAAGCGAAAGAGGTGCTTCCATTATCTCTTCCCTGCAAAAAAAAATAGAACAAGTATTTGAAAGCCAGCACGGGAAACTGCCACAAGGCAAGTAGGTAAAGGCAAAACATGGAAATAAGGATTATTTGCCCATCACAGGTGATGTAACTTGGGTGAAGTAATATATTGGGTTCAAAATTCTAAATGAGAAGGGCAGTTGAACTGCATACATTAGCCACTTTGACTCTACTGTTACACAGCTTCTACAGTTTGATGGTTACAAAAGTCTGATCCTCAAGCAAAGATCTATTTCTGCACTATGGAAAAACAGTGAATTAATACATGCTTGTGTATCCATGTGTACATTTGAAATTACAAATATCTCACATTTAATGTACTTTAAATGGTCAGGTTGCCTTTTGGGGTTTTGAGGGAGGTGGTGGAGTCATCATGACTGGAAGTGATTAGGAAGAGACTTGATGGGGTGCTTGGTGTCATGGTTTAGTTGATTAGATAGTGTTGGATGATTGGTTGGACTTGATGATCTCAAAGATCTCTTCCAACCTCGTCTCGTCTCGTCTCGTCTCTTCTCTTCTCTTCTCTTCTCTTCTCTTCTCTTCTCTTCTCTTCTCTTCTCTTCTCTTCTCTTCTCTTCTCTTCTCTTCTCTTCTCTTCTCTTCTCTTCTCTTCTCTTCTCTTCTCTTCTCTTCTCTTCTCTTCCCTTCCCTTCCCTTCCCTTCCCTTCCCTTCCCTTCCCTTCCCTTCCCTTCCCTTCCCTTCTCTTCTCTTCTCTTCTCTTCCCTTCCCTTCCCTTCCCTTCCCTTCCCTTCCCTTCCCTTCCCTTCCCTTCCCTTCCCTTCCCTTCCCTTCCGCTCTATTCTATACATTTCTGGAGAAACAGACATTTACTCTCTATCAAATAGTTTATATTAATCTCTATATATTCTAACAGTTCTTTTATATAAGGTACTTAACTTGAGATTCAAAGTAGTTGTGATAGTAGAAAATGCATTTTAAAAATAATTGTTAATTTGAAAACTTTATCTTCTTTAGATCATCAAATCATAGAATGGTCTAGGTTGGAAGGAACCTCAAAAGGTCATCTAGTCCAACTCCCTGTGCAGCAAGCCTGGGCATCCTCAACTAGCCCAGTTGCCCAGAGCCCTGTTGAGCCTCACTTTGTATATCTGCAGGGATGGGGCCTCAACAACCTCCCTGGGCTACCTGTTCCAGTGTCCCACCACCCTCATGGTAAAGAACTTGCTCCTAACATCCAATCTAAATCTACTCTTCTCTAGTGTGAAACCATTCCCCTCATGCTATCACTACAATTAAGGGTATTATAAGGAAAAGTTATATGTCAAAAATTCAATTTCCCTCCTGACTGAAATTCTCTTATAAAAGATACTGCCTCTTCTTGTACATATATAAGAAAGTGACTTGTTGCTTCCTGCTGAAGCTGTCAATTCTTTTCACTGATGTACTAGTTGTAAAACAATACAAATTGACTAGCTCCTGGTGCAGAGCTGGATTCAAGTATATAAATTGTACCAAGTCACACTACATTAATTTCAGCATGTGTAATAACTTTTAGTCACTGGAAATTAGATTACAATGCTAAATTTCTTTGTTAAGATTTTAGTCAGTTTTACTCTATTATTAAGTGTACCTAAAGCAAATTTGTGGGGGACACAATATTCTCTTGCTCTGTTGTACTGTCCTTTATTTCACTTGGCTCTTGCCCTGCTCATTTATGCTTCAGAACAATTTCCAAGTGATCTCAAACTAAGAGGAGTGTGTCACAAGATATTGGGAAGGTTTCTTTGTACGTTGCTCATGACTTGCTGATGTGTTTCTCATTTTCTCAGTGGTGCAAATGCTCTTTGATGCTGGTTTTTAGCAGTATCTTATAGGACGGTTTGTTTCTCTGACGTCCTTTCAGCGTTTCCTTCAAGGTCAATGTCACTGTGAAGCTTTCAACAGGTAAATTCTATAGGTAAAAATAGATAGAAATTTCCACTTCACATTCTCCTAAGCCTGAATAGGTAGAAACTCACACCAAAAAAAATGGTGAAGCTTCACTTACCACAGTTGAAAATCTACTTACCCTGACAAGACCAAAAATAATTGTTTTCAATGTAATATTATTTTAAATTGAGAAGTTCAACACACACACACACCCCCCAAAAAAAAAGAGAGCAAAAAGAGGTATTTTGGTTTTGCTGTTTCCTGACAATCTGATTGCCAAAGTGCCAATCATATGCAAAGGGGCAAATTTAATTACCACAGAATCATCATGTGGGTTGTAAGGGACCTTAAAAAATCCTCTAGTTTCAACCCTTTTGCCATGGTTAGGAACACTTTTCACTAGAGCAGGTTAGTCAAAGCCCCATCCAACCTGGCTGCGAACAGTTCTAGGGAGAGGGCATCCACATGATTTATCACAGCATAGACAAAGCAGAAGGTTATAAATCAAACCTACAGTCATTTGTTTGGCAGGGGTTTGGGTTTTATTCCAGTTTCTGCATCTCTGTGTAACTGGTAAATAGGATAGGATAGGATAGGATAGGATAGGATAGGATAGGATAGGATAGGATAGGATAGGATAGGATAGGATAGGATAGGATAGGATAGGATAGGATAGGATAGGATAGGATAGACCAGACCAGACCAGACCAGACCAGACCAGGTTGGAAGAGACCTTTGAGATCATAGAGTCCAACCTATCATCCAACACTATCTAATCAACTAAACCATGGCACCACACACCCCATCCAGTCTCTTCCTAAATACCTCCAGTGATGGTGACTCCACCACCTCCTTGGGCAGTACATTCCAATTGCAAATCACTCTTTCTATGAAGAACTTCTTCCTAACACCCAGCCTAAACCTCTCCTGGTGCAGCTCGAGACTGTGTCCTCTTGTTCTGATGCTGGTTGCCTGAGAGAGGAGACCAGCCCCCACTTGTCTTTTGTGTTTGAAGGCACAGAGAAATTCATGGTATGAATGGTGCATGTACAATTGTTAGATGGTCAAAAAGAGACTAATGGACAAACAAATAGTTCTGGCAGCACAGAAATATGGTACCCAAGCCTAACAGAGAGAAAGCTGAACTTGCAAGGAGGCATAAAGTCCCTGTCATTAGAGATCATCCTTACCACCAACACCTCAGATCACAGCTACAGTTTTCCACAGCCAAAGCTGATTATTTGGACACTGAAATTCTTACTACAATGGGATTTTTACCATTCAGTCAACAATAACAGTAAGAAAATTCATTTCAATCCTTTTTAATCTTTTCAAAATATTCTGAAGCTCAGTTTTCTGAAAATGGCATTAATTTATTCTCTCATTCAGAGGGGGGGAAAAAAAAAAAAGTGCAAGAAAAGATAAAAAAATATAAACAAATTTGATTTCACACCCCAAAAAAAAAATTTTGTGAAGATAGCAATTTAAGGCAAATCAAAAAAAGGCCTCCTTGTGATGAAGAGTCATTATTCGGAGGAGGAGATAACAAATATTAATCTGGGGTTTATTTCAAGACTGGACTCATCTTTCTCGCCAATAGAATGGAAATCTAGATGAGCAGCTTAAAAGGAGGTTTTGCCTTGTGCTGGGTGTCTCTAAAGTCATCTGGAAAGCCAGCTGTTGAAAATTTCACAAGTTAGATAAGGATTGAACCTTTCATGGATAGCTTACTATCAAAGATGAGCTACAACTCCTCCTCAAAATAAACTGGAGAAACAGTTATGAACCATGTGTGAATTCAGCATCCCAAATACTAGAACTCCTGACAAATCTACATATTCAGTAAAAAAGTTTGTTGTATATTTTTTTTCTTGGGCACTTAAATACACTGTTCTTTATCTTTGGAACTGAATTAATTCCTCTCCCAGAGTTGCAAGAAGAATGTTTGATTGCAAGTGTCCTGTCCAAGACCGAGCAATTGTAACAATTAACTCCTGAGGTCTTGAGGGTGGTACTTCACATAGGTCTGCACAACTGAGTAAGGACCTTGGCTGCCTACAGGAGAGAATGAACTAGCTGGCCTCATACAGGAACAACAGAAACAGAGAATAGAATCATTGAATCAATAAGTCTGGAAAAGACCTCAGAGATCATCAAGTCCAACCTATCACCCAACACCTCATGACTAACAAAACCATGGCTTCAAGTGCTACGTCCAATCCTTTTTTGAACACCTCCAGGGACAGTGACTCCACCACCTCCCTGGGCAGCACATTCCAATGGCCAACAACTCTTTCTGTGAAGAACTTTCTCCTCACCTTGAGCCTAAACCTCCCCTGGTGCAGCCTGAGACTGCGTCCTCTTGTTCTGTTGCTGGTTGCCAGAGAGAAGAGACTAGGCACCCACCTGGACTCTGGCACCTGCCCACGCTGAGTGAGGAAAGCCAAGGCTTTGGGGCTGTGCTGTCTAAGCTGGGTACCCAAGAGTGAGGCAGTGTTTACCAGCTGCCCATGGCCACAGTAAGTCCCCTCCCAGCACACCACATAGTTCCCTCCACTGCATGAACATGCCCAAGCCTGCACAACTTTTCCTTAAAACAGGTGCCCAAGGAGCAACAAGCTGCTGCAGCAGTGGGCTGAAGACACTGTGAGGATGCTTTGAGAGGGCAAAAAAGACTGGATTGTTGGATGGGGCAAGATGCATCTGGGGCTGCAAAATGGTGAAACAAAGAGTAGAAAACACTCCTAAAATAGGAGCATTAAGAGGATCCTTTCAGTCAGGAACATTTGTGGTGATACAGTTCCATGAATCAACCTGCCAAAGACAGAGGTCCACTCATGAACTCAAATCGTATTTGCATCCTCTTGAAGACTACTGTGAAAGAATCAAACCCATTCACCTGAAAGTGTGGTGTGAGTGGTAATGCCACTGAAGAAGCCCTGAGAGAAAAGTCTATTTTCGAGTTTGTCTCCTCAAGAAATCAAATATATAAATAAATAAATAAACAACAGCAGCACCAAAAATTCTGCCTAGGTTTTGTAATAAGTGGAGTAAATTCAAAACAATAAAGGAATGTTCTACAAGTGGTGAAGTAGTCTTGGCAAAGTGATGAATTCCACAGATCTCAGACTGTGGAAAGTGCTGGGAAACACGCAGTCCTAGGCCCGTGTTTTGTGGTGAATTCCCTTTTCTTCTATGAACAAATTAAGAAGCAACAAACAAGCAAGTAAGAAACAAACCATTCACTGGGGTAAACAAAAAGAAATCAGCTGCCTCAGAATGAACATCAAGAAACATAAAGACTTTTTTTAAGTGTCTCCTGAAAATGGAAGGGCTTGTGGGTTTATATGTGTGTAAAGAATCATTGCCTTACTTTATAGTGGACTTCTGGTTTGTTTATTTGGGTTTTGAAATAAGCTACCAAAAACCCAGAGGAAAAAAATGAAGGAAAAAAATCCCTCTGCTACTAGCATTTATTTTCTATATCCACATAATCTCACCTGCCATGTTGACCAACTCAGCCTAACCAAAACCCATTCTTTGCACAGGAAATAGGCTGTACAGAAAGGCACTCGTGTTCTCTCCAGACAGCATGGAAAACACTGCTGGTCAATACTATGCAATATATAATGGATAATTATGAGCTGAGTGTCCAAATTATAATCAGTTTGACAAATGTCCACAAGCGTCTTCAGTCTATTTTATATTTTCACTAAGACAAGGCAATCATACAACCAGACAATTCCATCAGGGAAGCTTGTTAGCTGCTTAGTCTGTTAAACCCTGGTTGCCATAGCATCTAGAGTTGAAAAAGCTGCAGATTGGCATGAAAAAGCATGTCGACAATTGCCCTGTCACAGCATGCAAGCTAGGTCTGCTCAAAGGCAGCACACTACAAGTTTTCTTTCCCAGTTTGCACTACCCCATGCTGTTTAATAATATCCATTTACTGGTATTGGGATTGATCTAGTGTAGTGTAAAATCCGCATCTAGTGAGATTTTGCTTTTCACGTGGGGGGAGATTCTTTAACAAATAACCACAAGACAATTAATTTCTAAAGGAAGCATTGGAAGAAAAAAAAAAATAGAATAAAAATAAAATAAAATAAATGGAAATAAAAAATTGTAGGAGGCATATCTGATTTGCAGAGGAGCCATCCAAACTTTTAATGATCGGATCTTTAGCAAGCTAATCAGTTGCAGAAAGTTTAAAAGAGATAAAGAAAAGGCGGGGGGGGGTGGGGGGGAAGGAAGGCATTCTTCTGACATTTTCAAATACTTTTGTTGCTGATAGCCAGTTTGATCAAACATCCTGATGCACTGCTTTGCATTTGGATATTAATCTTGGTGGGTTGTTTTTTTTTTGTCATCAGAAAAATCCGAACATTTCTTGTGGCTCTGCTTTCTTTCCAATTGTCTGCTTTCTGTAATTAAATAGATTATACGTGCTACCAATTAAAGAGAATTCCAGTCATCATTAACCTGTTCTAGTCAAACAGGAATTAGTGTAGAGCAACAAAATGGAAGAGCAGCACTTTTATTCATTTTTTTTTTCCCCCCTCCCCAGAATAAAGCCATTGTGTAACTTTAATGGAAGAGGTTAACGGCGTTGGTAACGCTGTTGGGTTCACTCCTTTAAGGAGTGTATTTTAGTAGCACATTCATATTTATGCTTAAATATGAATCACTACATAATAAAAGGAAAAAAAAAAAAGTTCATTAGTCATCTTCACCACAGTGTTGGAGTCACAAAAATGAAATAAAAAAGCAAAAATCCACCAAACATGTAACTAGTGGGTGTTACACAAGTGTTTCCTATCAAAACTTTACACTTGGTTTATTCACTTTCCCTTCCATTATCGCCTTCTAATCTGTTCTGTCACTTCATTTTACTTTTCCTTCAATGCCACAACTGAAGAAAATCTTGAAAACTACATACCCAGGAGCACAATTAAACTGGCAAACCCAAGAGGATTCTGGCATGGATCTTTTCTCACATTTCTCCAATAGTATTGTTTCACTTCTTAATCTATCAGTATCAGGTAGACATGTTTTACTACAGCTCTCACCATCAGGGCTTTTTTTTATCCTGTTCATTATAGGTCTAGATGCAGAATTACAGAAAACACAGGAGAAGCTACATCTTCCAGTAATATTAGCAGGCTATTAAACTGTTCAGGAGAAGTAAATCTTTTCAAAGGTAATTTTCTAATACGTGTTTATGATCCTAGTGACAGAAAGCATCACTAAAACTGTTCTTAAAACTGTTGCTGAAATTTTCCCTCTAAGGTGTCATGCGAGTTGCAGAAACAACAACAGAAAGATTCTTCTAGTTAATAATGCATTTTATTACAGTTTTTGTTGTGCCCTGTGTTTGGTGTGTACCACATTTGTATTTGCTCTGAATTTTCTTCACCCTTGTACTAAGTTTGCAAATTGGCTGTCGTCGTAAATATGAAGCTTGCCTGAATTTTTGACACAGACCGCGTTCAAGGAACTCTTTTTTTTCTTTGAAACCCTTATCTCTGTGTGTTTGCAATTTGGGGGGGGGGGGGGGGGGGGAGAGATGTTAATATTGAGAATATTCCTATGCATATTTTACTGGGAATTTTTAAGCATCTTACTGAAGTGCTGAATCTACAGCTCCTCAGCTCACACCACAGGCTACAAGATGCTGTCATTCAGAAAAACTGGTCGTAGCTTCTAAGTTTTCCAGTTAATTGAATAATGTTTATTGAAGCAACTCTGCATTTCCCTGCTGAAAATCAAAGCAAAAAATATCCATTTTTGATGGAGAATCTCTTAGAAAAACAGTAGATTTTTTTTTTAACTGGCTAAAAAGAAATAAAATTATCAGTGGAATAAAGGATGAAGTTCATCATATAAATAAACCTGCAGCAGAAAGTAACTTAGCTCACAGGTCAACTTTTTGGTACTTCACTTTCCCCTCTTGTTGTACTGCTTCTGCTAATCAATATAAAGAACTGCAGGCTCATGTTGCAAGGATAAAAACGTGGTTCTTTTGGAAATCCTCACATGAAAGTCAGTATGCATATGTGAGGTGGAGTGTTTTCACATTACAGTTCAGAAGGAAGGCTCAAATATTTTCTTCTGTTGGAGGTTGGGGGTTTTAGGGGGGCTGAGTACACAAAGATGTAATTCTGGATAGATGGAAGAGAGCATAGTGAGAGAAAGCCTGAATACAGAACAGCTTTACTTTGCTCTGATGGTGACTCTCACTGTGGACCCTCTGAGGAGTGTTAGAAGGAGGTGGACTGTGTGAGAAAAAGGTGGGTGCAGTTGGTAGCACACTAACACCAATACCCCACACAAATTAGGTAATCTCTGCCCATGATGTTGCAGGATGGCAGTGCAGCAGCACATGGAGGGAAATGTAACTGAAAGCTCCAAGCTGACAGTGAGGAAAATCGAGGAGTAGCTCAGCAATGTTCCTTCACCAGAGTGAACATTTTCTGCAGGTACTCAAGCTGTGTGAGAAAGAGAAATAATCTCCTTTGCTGCTTGAATATCCTTTCTGAGGAGGGAATGAGTCAAGCTCTGTGGGCCATCTCTTCCTAGGAGCTGTTTAAATCCACTGAAATTGGCATATGCTCATTTGCAGAAACTCAAAGTTGTTAAGTTCCCTCTGTTATAATTAGTTCTTCTTTGGTATCCTTATTTCTATCAACAGCAACAACTTGGCCCCAACGTTGGAAGACTGTTTTACATCTTCTGTTTTTTAAGTGGCTACTAGTTAGTAGCGCAAACATGCATTATGTGTGGTCACATTATGCTTTGGGAGCACTGAGACGGGTGGTAGAAAGGAAACTTTTCCTCTCCATAGATGAGAAGTGTCTACAAACGTGACGTCCCTGGGCCCACTGTCAGGGTCCTTGCTGTATTCTGCTGCTGGTCTTTGCTGTTATTCCCAAGATTGTTTTCCTCCTTGTGGAAGAAAATACTTATTCAGTGCTATTAAATGTGCATGAGAATTTAGTGTGCAAAAAAAAAAGCCCACAACCCTCCATTTGCCTGGCTTTATGCTGAATTTTCTCTATTACTTAAAATGAGTAGTGACAGATTATCACTTTGTTAGATAATATACAATTTACACTAAATATTATCCTCCTTGTTAGGATACTTATTTAGAAACGCGCTTATACCTTTTTTTGTCTTCTAATTAAAGCAAAAGGAAGATTAAAATAGAAATTATCGCACTTGAAATTCACTGACAGAAAAGAGTGGTTTAAAATAACAGTAAATGCAGAGCTTTTACAATAGATGTGAATGATGCTGCAAGTCAAATAGTTCTTTTTAAACTCCCACTGCAAATTTCCTCACGAAATAGATTTTCTTCTTCTTAAACCTAAACCTTTTCTACAGTTGCTGCGAAGTCAAATAGCAAAATAAATCCTGAATTGCAGAACCATTCCTACAGAGTGAAAAAAAAAACCCCAAACCCACTAACCACCATTGCTCTGTAGTAGCCTATATTTTTATTTTTTTCTCTTCCTGCTGCATTTTGCCTTATTGTAAAATTTTCAACTGGCTGAAAGCACATTAGCTGCTAGATAGGCATCACACTGATGTCTCCATGCTGTAGCTTACAGCCGTGAATTTGCTACGATCTGTTTAATCATCAGTGTATTGATTTTCCTCAGCTTTCCTTCATTTTAGACCCATAGCAGGCTTCTGTAATTTCCTTTGGACAAAGTGTAACCAAACTGTGCTAAGTGATGTTGATTTGCAGGCAAAAGTAAAGGGGTAAATATAAATTAACAAGCTATAAACATTTTAGAAGTGGGGAGTCAATAAAAACAGTGTCTGCAGTTCTTCAAGGGGGGAAAAAAAAATAAATAAATAAAATGAAATATTTCAAGCAGGTTGTTAACAAAGGTGTCCAAAGAATCTGACATGAGTCTGAGAATAATTTTTGCGCTTTGTGATTAAGAATTGATCAGTCTAAAAGCCTCTGATGCAACTGAATCACCCATAAGCTGCTGGACTGAAAAGGCTCAGCAGGGGCTGGTATTTGTTTGTTAAACTCCCATGATTCCAAGTAGATAATTGGTCTGTGAAGTTCATGGCAGAATCTGAATTTGCTTTCTTGCTTCCCAGCTGGCTGAGCACTGGTTTATAGACTTCTGTGTACAAATTTAGCCAGCAGCAAACCTCACATCTTTAATGTAAAAGGTGTTTTGTTGTGTTTTTCAGGTGCTGAGTGGAAAGCCCACACTCCAGAAGCTCATTAAAAGGGCCAAGTTACAGTACAGGTTTATTTCTGTCACAGCGTTTCAAAAAACAGTGACAAGGATTAATATGTTTCGTTGGTACTGGAAAAAGCCTGATACGATCCCTTGTGAATTTGATCATCTGTTTCCTTGCCTGTACAATATTCAATCTCCTATTATATCCTGAAGTTACAGCTGTAAACCAGAGCTGATAAGAATTCAGGCAACACTGCCAGAGCCTTCAGATGACTAATTGTTTTATTAAGCAGTATCTTGTTTATTGCAATTTATTTCATACGTCACTCAGAGAACCAACTCTTCTTTAAAATGGTAACACATGATAAATCTGCTGTACATTACCCATGACAGGCACTATATTGTATAAATATGTACAAGTAATGGAGTTTAAAAAATCTCTCAAACTGGTACTTCTATTCTGTGTTGCTTACGAATAGCTATTTTTGAACATTTATGGAATTCCTTCCAAGGCTTTTCATAATTCTGACAGTAAACTCACATCTACAGATTGCCTAAAAAGTCATCTCCATCTGAAGATAGAGCCTGACAATGTAATTGCGTGCTCTGGCCTGATCAGAGGAAAGCTATGCGCTATGCAAATGCTCGGGAGATTCACAGGGGCCCCCCAGCTCCAGGAGCACAGGTAGCTCTGTTTCTAGAAAGTGCTCTGTGAAAGGGGCACTCTCCTGAAAGATGGGCAACAGAGAGGGGCACCAGATCCCTTCCCTCAGAGATTCCTACTCCTGTCAAATCTTCTCAGAAACCCTGGGCCAACACATCTGAGGCTAATGGTAGCTTTATCGTTGCCTCTGATACCTTTGTGATCAGACCCAGAGATATTACAAAGAGTTACAAGACACTATTTTAAATCACAAGCTAGAACAGATGGGCTTCACTGCATATTTATGAACCACCAGTATAATGGGATCATTTCTGAGAGTAGGAGGGAGAAGACTGAAGGTCCACTTCCATTTGCTTAGGCTTTCTGTAGGGAACAAATAACGCTGTCCTTTAAAGAAAGCTGCGTTCATGTTCGAGCCTAAAGTGGGGCTCACTTTTTTTCCTTGCACTCATATGGTTAGTCCTGATGGTTTCGTGGAAATAGTCAGAAGAGGGGGAAAAAAAAATAAACCACTTAATCATTGGTGCTGTGGGTAGAGTTTTGATTATTTGTCTTTTTGCTGTGATTCATTACCGTGTGTGTGAAAATATATTTCACTACACCGTAATTCAAAGCCCACACCCTTACGCAGAGAAGGATTTAAGGACCGAACATATTCAAACAAACAGATATAAAAGATACACATTTTACTGTACATGTCAGAAATTAGACAATAAACCCACGTTATTCTTAACAGGAGTTCTTATTCCTAATTTCTTAAGTGTCACACCAGCATTTTAACCCATAATTGGTTGTATATGATTGTACAATACATAGCTAAACAGACCCTTGTTTGCAGCTGGCAATTTATTGCCCTCCTGCATTACAACAAAGAAACCCAAAATGGTAGCCAAAGAGAAAACTGCCAGTCAAAACACTCTTGCTCTCTTATTCACACTGTTGCTTTCTACCTCCACACTCCATTTTTCTCTAACAACAAATTTAACTTATGAATGAGAAAGGTTAAAGAAAAAATATTTAGTTGCCAAAAACATGGCAAAAATATTATAAAAAGATCTGTTACTGTTAAACACTGTATGTCCTTAGGAAAATGCTAGGAACCACAAGAGTTACACTTTTATCTAAGAGGTAGCATATGTGCCATATAATACATATGTTGCAATCACAGCAACTTATTTTGCATGAACAGCAGCAAACTGAAAAAAAAATTGTCCAGTGCTCAAATGAAAGCTGTCATCATGCCTTCATTTTAAATATGCATTCAAAGGAAAAGCAGTTTTGTATACTTTCCCTGACAGGTTGGTGGGTTGTTTGGTTTAATTTATTTTTTTTTTTGGAGGGGGGACGACACACAAAGGTACCTGCTAGCCTGAAAAGAAAAGCGGCACATTTATCACATTTATGGTGTTTTTCCTATTGCAAGATGTTTTGAACAGTCCCATAATGTCATCATTTTCATGCAGAATGATATGTGTTGAGTTCAAATAATTATTCTTGCTCACATGCTCTTATTTCATTCTTCCAGGGATCACTTAAAATGAGGGTTCGCATTTGCCTTGTAACAGTTACTCAGCTAGTACTCCCTTTAAATATTTGTTATGCAACCAGCAACAATCTATTTAGCTAAAAAAAAAACAAAAAAAGACATTTTAAATAAATAAATAAATTCCTGGAATATTCTGGAAATCCAAAGATGTGTAGCTAAATGAGTATTAAGTATTCAGCACTCCTTATTCTGTTAAGCATCCACTTGTGCCCTAATGAAGCTATTTGAACGGTGGCCTATAATTTAACCCCTGCTTTTGTGGGGGCTCTATTGTACTAGCACCATACATTCATATAGCAAAACCAACCTCACCTAGATTGCTGCCCCTCTTGATAATGGACCAATATCTCTCTCTCCCAGTCCACTCTTCAAAAATAGGGATGGTCTTACACAAAGGGGAAAACAAGAGATCACAGAGCAACAAACTGTCCGGAGGGCAGAGTAGTGGAAAAGGCATCCACAGACTCTGAAGTCTAGATCACTGTTTTCATACACAGCAATATGAATTAATCTCAGAAACTTAACACACATTAAAACCAGACAGATTGGTCTCCATATTTCTCCTATTAGAAGACTCTATCCAGAGCCTTTATACTGCCAGCAATGATGGCAGATAGCCCAGTCACCAGCCTTTGCAGGTTACATTTGCTTCAGGCCTGAGACAAGAATGATTGGCATCAGCTTTTCAGGGAGGTCTTCTTCTTCAAAAGGCATAGTGGCAGTGATCATAGAGTTTTAAGAATTTATTTATTAGATAACATTAATTTGAGCTCTTGCACTATAAAAGCTGAGTGCAAATTAAACTAGTAAGGATAGAATGTGTCTCAAAGCATGAATTTTATAGAACACTTGCAAACTACAACCAGGTTTTCCTGAACTACAGGACAATCATGGGTTTTGTAACTGGACTTCTTGGTACAGTTTTAGATGCATCAGTATTCACTCTTAGCCATATCATTCTGAATCCAGCAGTCTAGACCCTCAAAAGGCAGGGTGGCACTTAATTCCAGAAAAAGACTTTGCCCTAAATTCTTGTGATCTCAGATTAGCAGTGTCTTAATATCTAATTAAACTCTCATGGGAACTTTAGCATTTTGTTTCAAAGGCTAATTTGACCACCACGTACTCTTACATGGTTGAAAAGGAAACTAAGCTTCTACCCAGCCTTAGAGACACCCCAAAAAAAGTATTCACCACAGCCACAGAAATTCTACAAATTTATTTGTTAGATCTGCTTTACTAAGAATGATCTATTGATTTAGACTCTTTCCTGGCATTGGGGTATGTATTTCTTTTATGCTGAACTGTTACATGAGTAAATAGTCCTAAAGCTTCTGAACTACTACACAGTACTCCTAAAACTCTAGGTTATCTTTCCTGCAGCTACTGTGTGATGTTTGTTTTCTTTTCATTCGAAAGGACTGGATGACCAGATAAAAGCAATGTGAACAGCTTGTCCAAAGAGCTGCTTCACTTTGCTTTCAAAAGCTGAGAAAATGAGAAGGTTTGCAAAGAATCAAATATTTTAGGGGGGGAAAAAAATGTGAAAACATGAGGAAGAGGTAAGTACAACAAAATTTCAAGGGAAGATAAGTGTATGGTGCTTCATAAAGACAGATCTCTCTGTTCCCTGGAGGATAAAACAAACAAACAAACAAAAACTTTAATATTTATTTTGTTAATCAAAAGAACCTTCCAAATCCTTTCCCTCTTCAAAGACACAAATTGACATTCTAATCAAGAGGCTTTACAATTAAGCACACATTTACTTCCACGAAAGCTACCAGACCGTGTGACTTCACATGATCTAATTTTTCTCCTGACTGTTTGCTGATGCTACCTTTGCAGCCACCAGAGTCTCAAAGAGACACAGAAGCAGGCAGCCCAGTTAGTGATGGGGTGGAAAGTATTCCCTGACATGAAGCCCTACTCCTTGACCCTTTAGAGCTCTTGGGAGTGCAAGTGTTACTTCTGGCAAGCAAATGAAGAGTCCTCCACAGAAAGGCTACACAGCTGTTCTTTAGCCACATCTTTGTGTGTGAAATTCAATCTCCAGAGCTTTCACAGAGCATAAGGGCTGAGCCTACCTATTCAAAACGGGCAGTGGAGTGAAACTGAGGTTTCATTCAGCGCTTAAATATGAAAATTACTGTAATATGTGTGATGGACAAGGACTTGGAGAACAGTAACTCCAATAGATCTGAGTATTTGCACACATACACATTCTATTCAAAGCATCTGTAGGCTATAGAATGTTATCAGAAGACTAATATATCCCAATCAGACAGGATTTATTTATAGAGAACGCTCTTTTTGCAGTGTTAGATGCCTCATTAACTTGATTCAGCTTGCACACAGCAAAAATATTCCCTCCCTCTTCAGATTTTTGATAGGGAATTATAATTTCTTGTTTCATTTGTTAAAATCCTTTTGCTATGAGGACATTTCAGAAATGCTTTATTGCACACGACTTTTTCAACTGCCAGACTATTCATTTTGACCAAAAGGCTCTCCTTTTTTCTGGTTTCCTCCTAAGAGACACCAGAGAGGATTGTCCTATTTCTTCTTTTCATTTGCCTCTTCCAGAAACCATTAATAGCCAACATTTGATCCTCCTACACAAAAGTTCATGATAGCAAAGTTGAAAGTGTGGGTTATATAGCATGCTAGGAACTGATTATAACTTTTGTATGTCACTGCTACTGTCACTATAAAGCTGAGGGAAATTATGCTGTAAGAATTTTATGTAAATGTAAGCACAAAGCCATTCCTGGAAGATTTAGGAAATCTATGGGTTTAGAAAATGTGGAGATTTTGAACTCAGCCTTTCAAGTTAGTGTGGAGGTTTACGTGAGTTGTCATCATAACCTGGTCAGGAGAAACTGGCAAAAGAGCATAACTGTTTTGGGGACTTCACCATTTTTCTCTTGGTTCCAAAAAGCAACAAACTCCAAGATCCCTTCCTCACTGGTTTCAGGTCGACAGCCTGCCCTCTTTACTGATTACAGAGCAAACGGAAAACATCCTGAAAAATACACAAGCCTACAAATGTGTTGAATTGACTGAATTCCAGTCATATGCTTACCCTGCAGACAGGGTCTTTCTAATGACTGGAATGCAACAGGGATTAGGAGCTGGGGATGCTATTTTTAGGAAATGAATAGGCAATGATTCTTTAGAAGTTGTAGTTCATTTATGGCTTGATTTTTAAACTACCAATATCAACTTGCTTCAGCGGGTTATTGATCAAACTCCTCTAGCTTATATTTTTTCAGGCCAATGCAGACTCTTTTTTAATATCTCTTAAATGTTTACAGGCATTCCAGTCATTTCACAGTATCACAGTATCACAGTATCACTTAGGTTGGAAAGGACCTCGAGGATCATCGAGTCCAACCTGACACCGCAGACCCCATGACTAGACCATGGCACCAAGTGCCACGTCCAATCTCCCCTTGAACGTCTCCAGGGTCGATGACTCAACCACCTCCCTGGGCAACCCATTCCAATGCCGAATGACTCGCTCGGTGAAGAACTTCCTCCTCACCTCGAGTCTGAACCTCCCCTGGCGCAGCTTGAGACTGTGTCCCCTTGTTCTGGTGCTGGTTGCCTGGGAGAAGAGGCCAACTCCCTCCTGGCTACAACCACCCTTCAGGTAGTTGTAGAGGGCAATAAGGTCACCCCTGAGCCTCCTCTTCTCCAGGCTAAACAATCCCAGCTCCCTCAGCCTCTCCTCATAGGGCTTGTGTTCAAGGCCTCTCACCAGCCTTGTTGCCCTTCTCTGGACACGCTCAAGTGTCTCAATGTCCTTCTTAAACTGAGGAGCCCAGAATTGGACACAGTACTCAAGGTGCGGCCTAACCAGAGCAGAGTACAGGGGCACTATGACCTCCCTGCTCCTGCTGGCCACACTATTCCTAATGCAGGCCAGAATGCTATTGGCCCTCCTGGCCACCTGGGCACACTGCCACCACCAACCTCATTCTGTGTTCTTAACCATTTTAATTTTTCAGCATCTGAATATAGAGAGCTGCCCTTTGAGGAGTGGTTTATCAAATTTCTTTTTGAGCACCATATGGGAAGGTGACATGGTAATAATTCTTTCCCTCAAAGGTAAGTTTGTTGCATTGCTACTTGGAGGATGATTCCATGCCCTAATAATACACACAAAACTGCCTTCATTTTAAAAACACAGCAAATAGAAAGTCACTTTTCATCTCAAGTGTAGTCTAAAGGCCAGTTACCTAAACCAAACAGCACTGCATTGCTGAATAGGGTGACTTTGTTGCCAACTGTCATAATAATTTGATGATTTATTAAAAACAAGAATGAAAATTATGAATCTTAAATAATTGATTATTATTATAATAATACTATTAATATTAGTAATAATAATTTCACTTCCATATACTATAATAACAGTTGGGCAAAAACTCTTGAAAATATGACCTGAATCAGTAGGAGACAAAAGAACATAAATAACCCTACCTCTATTCCTATGACTGACTGCCTCTTTCATAGAATCATGGAATCATAGAATCAATAAGGTTGGAAAAGACCTCAAAGATCATCAAGTCCAACCTGTCACCCAACACCTCATGACTACTAAACCATGGCATCAAGTGCCACGTCCAATCCCCTCTTGAACACCTCCAGGGATGGTGACTCTGCCACCTCCCTGGGCAGCACATTCCAATGGCTAACAACTCTCTCTGTGAAGAACTTTCTCCTCACCTCAAGCCTAAACCTCCCCTGGCACAATTTGAGACTGCATCCTCTTGTTCTGGTGCTGGTTGCCTGGGAGAAGAGGCCAAGCCCCTCCTGGCTACAACCTCCCTTCAGGTAGTTCACCTTTCTCTCTAGTTCTGTCTCCAGTTCCCTTTCTCTCTTAATGTGTCACATTTTTAAGGACAACCTCATGATTTATGCACTCACTACATAGCTCTTGAACATTTCAAGTATGTGCATAATATTCTGGAATCCAAAGGACTTTGAAACACAAATAAATTATTACAGGGCAATCAGTTATCAGATGTGCTTTGATCTGTGGTAAATATGCTTCTGAGTAATCCCGTAGCACACATGATAATGATGGTGAGCTTCCCTGAATTAGCTTCACAGTAAGCATAAAGGCACTTAACCTGGAACAGCTGATGCATGCCAAATCAATAATTATGTTAATTTTATTGCAAGACTATTTCTGCTCAAGATTCTTAAGTTAAAGAAAGTTATGTGGACATTGTGAGTACTGCTTAGCACTATTTGGGTTAGAAAGGCAACTGATTTGCTGAATGCCTTTCAGCAGCATTCTCAGTGTCACAGAATCCAGAGCTGATGTGGATTTCAAAACTGATAAATGCTCTGGTGTAACACAGAGTGACCAAGCCACAGACCAGTTTCTCTCTAAACAATATGAGAATGTTAAGAGATGTCTTTTTAGCCAGACAAATGCAGTTAATTTCTGTCTTTGAGAATGGTTGTTTTCTTATTTTGGCAATGCAGTCATACACTAGTTCTCCCTGTATTTCCTTTTTTGGTGCATTAAAGCTGATGAACCTGTGCAATTTCCTCAGTGATGAGCCAAACTTGCCATTAAAAACACTGTCTAACCTAAAACATATAACAAGAAAAAGAACAGCAGCAGTTCATAAATGAATCCCGAGTTTCCATGGAGGTACTATAGATCTTGCTTGTGTCTCAGCTTCTCTGCTCTTTAAAAGTGCATTCTAGCTAATCTGATGATCCACTGAGAGTAGAGAGTTGTTTTATAAGCATGGATTACTCTTTCTTCCTGTGCAGAATGACTGAGATGATCAGGATGATCAAAAAACAGAGCCTAGAGTCTGCTGATGATGCTACATACAAAACACATCCAAACGAAATACGCTCAAATGCAAGACCCTGGAAAGTGGGAGCAATAAGAATAATAGAATTTAGAGATTTTAAAGACACTGTTCGTATTTTTTTTTCTCTAACAGCTCCTCAACTAATGTGATCTTTTCTGAAATCGTGCCTGTAAGGAATGCAAGATGGCTGCAATCAGCTGTTTAGTAAAGCAGATTGTATAAATTAATAATTAAGTCTTTCTACCAAAATATACTTATGGTAAGTTTGTAATAAAATCTGGATCATTACCATGTAAAGGCCTCCTAAAAGCTCCAGAAAGCTTGTGAGTTTCAGCAGTCCAAGTGAAATTTTCCTTTTATTCCCTATTTTCATCTGTTTGCCTCCTCCACCAATTATTCCAATAGCATGAGAGTCTCTCAGACACATTTTTCAGCTTCTTCAAGCACCTGTATATATCTTCTTCCCTGTCTCCCAAGAATTATATTCAGCATGCCCCAACCTTTCCACAGCATTACTAGAAAGACTGATAATGTACGAGTGAACACTTGAGATTGCTCTGGTACCTGATTAGTTCCTATGTGAGGGAAGGTTCCACTGCGCTTTTAATATATTCATTCTATACACATGCTTTTTGAATACTGATCAATCTTCTCCCAACCAAGAACTCAAATTATCCTGTTTGCAAGCAGTACTTTTCTCACTTCTCTCTTGATTTTGATCCTCTTCTTTATCATCCTGTCTCAGCTTCAGGTTCTAACATTTTGTCTTGTCATGGGGGTTGGTCTCTTCTCCCAGGCAACCAGCGTCAGAACAAGAGGACACAGTCTCAAGCTGCACCAGGGGAGGTTTAGGCTAGATGTTAGGAAGAAGTTCTGCACAGAAAGATTGATTGGCCAATGGAATGTGCTGCCCAGGGATGTGGTGGAGTCACCACCACTGGAAGTGTTTAAAAAGAGACTGGATGAGGCAGTTAGTACCATGTTTTAGTTGATTAGATGGTGTTGGGTGATAGGTTGGACTTGATGATCTCAAAGGTCTTTTCCAACCTGGCTAATTCTGTATTCCGTATGGTCAGGCTCTGTAATCGCTTTATTAGCAGTCTAGAAACCCCTAAATCTGTTATGATTCTTCCCTAGTGATATCTTTTCAGACTCAGCCAATTTTTATCAAGAAATGTACCCCCTTTTCTTTTCTGGAGTAATGATGTGGTTCTGTATTGCACCACAATAAGACAGGCTGGTGTGGTTCTGTATTGCATCACAGACAGGCTTAGTTTCTTCCACACTACAGAACACTACAAAGACAGCGAGAGGAGAGAATAGAATAGAATAGAATAGAATAGAATAGAATAGAATAGAATAGAATAGAATAGAATAGAATAGAATAGAATAGACCAGACCAGACCAGACCAGACCAGACCAGACCAGACCAGGTTGGAAGAGACCTTCAAGATCATCGTGTCCAACCCATCAACCAATCCAACCCACTTAAACAACTAAACCATGGCACCAAACACCCCATCAAGTCTCCTCCTGAAGACCTCCAATGATGGTAACTCCACCACCTCCCCGGGCAGCCCATTCCAATGGGCAATCTACTAGTGCTGTTGCTGAGGGAACTGACCTTCATTTATGGTATTTCACTTTTGCTCTCCATACTACTTCAGGATCCTTGTGTACAGTGTCGTCTTCACAGTTCCCAGGGAGTCTGTTAGCAGTGCTCCCATTGCCAGAATTTCAGGCCTCAGAACCACATGAGGGTATAACGTCTTTTAATCCAACATGGGCTGTCATTATGATAAATTTATTTCCCTGCAAACACTAAAATAACACTTTACATAAGGCAGATAGCACCTGACAGGTAACTGCTGGAGGCCAGCTACCTGTTTTAATCACCGTTAGATTCAGTGGCAACAGTAATTGTGTTAATTAGGGTTACTTTAAAGATGGGCTCTGGTAACAGACTAAAAATGTGTTTTCTTGTTAGATGTGTTAGGCTATTGTGAAATTACTCCTCCTGCTACTACAGAGCAATCTGAAGCAGTAAATAAGAGGCTTGGACGACATGCACCACAGGCACTCACATACTGAAGCAACAATGTGGGAGCTCAGATAGACAGACAGATAGATGGACCTCAAGGAATGTTGTGTTGATGTGGTGGTATTCATGAACTAAAAAAGCAGCCCCCACACCGCCTGAAGTGAGTCAGGCTGATTATAAAATGCAAGGGATGCAGCCTCCCACAGCTGACTCTAAATTCCCATTCGTTCTGCTGAAAAATAAAAAAATAAAACCTAAAATTGCTCAATCTAGTTTAAAAATTGTTAGGCACTTCTGTGGTCAGAGTGACCCACAGCAAGGCATGCTCAAGCCTTTAGACAGTACTCTTCACTGGATTAGGCAGGAAAAGATTTATTTCTTCTTTTGAGGCATCACAGTGGGAATTTATTTTAAAAGAAGGACATGAATCAATATGTCGAAGCAACAGAGCCAGGGGGAGGCTTCAAAGGATTGTTTGCATAGGGGAGCTAAGAGGAAGAATGTTTTCGGGGTGCTCGGTCATGGAAAGGTAAAAAGCTACTCAGATGTGGAGGGAACATAAAGGAAAAACATGGGGTGCTCTGATTCATGAACTGAGTGAAAATATCATTTCCATGAATGGCTTGCCCATATGTTTTGTCAGGTTGCCATCAGCACTTTGCAGTAGCCGTTCTCCCAACTAATAGAGACCAACTATGTATTTCAAGATGTATTAAACCTAGGCTGAACAGTAAGATTAAATCAGGCTGCCAGTCAAGGAATGGTGTTTGAGAGCAAATGCCTTTCATTCACTGCTAAGAAAGTGAAAGAACATCACAATCCTAAAGCCAGAATACAGCAGATAGTAAGGCAGAAACAAAACCATTGTTTGCTTACCTACCATCCCCTTCATCCAATCCAATGCCTTCATGAGTTTAATCCTCTAGAACTGGGGTCAAGGCATCACAATCAACTCCACAACTTCCACTGCCATGTGCACTCCCTCATAGTGCCTCTCACTGCTTCACTCACAGACAGGGACTGTGACTTGGAGAAAACATACTATAAAAGACAGTGCAGGCTTAAAGGTTTGGGGGGAAACATACTATAAAAGACAGTGCAGCATTAAGGGCTCTATAATATTAAAGGCAGCAATGGCTGAAAAAGTAACTGGCACAACTGAGATATACTTTGAGAGATGTACTTCTGTACTTCTTAGATGAATCTTATTTCCAATTCTGTTTTGTCTCATTTCCATTTAATTATGATTTTGGATTGTATCCCTCTAAATCTGTACTTCATTATTACCACAGGCATATCTGGGCTTTTTTTTTTTTTTTGAATGGCACTAATTGGCATCCTTACAGGCAGTCTCAACAAAGAGGCCAAGACTGAATGTGCATGGAGACTGAATTGTCACCTTCTTCAAGACTGTCCTTCTTAAACAGGGCAGAGACATGCTGGAGAAGCAGGGCTTGTGATGTGCCGTGGAGAAGCTGGTGGTGTCGACCTATGGTGGGCTGAAAATTCCTCCCCCCCAGCATAAAATTGCTAGACCAGCTCAATTTTAAGCAAATGAAGCTGTATTTGCAAGCAAAACTACAATCACATTTACATTCTATTACTTTTTGTTCAGGAAAATTTTCCAGGCACAGCCTAAAACTACCACGAGCCCACTCCCCTAGAGGCATGCTGGAGATGTTACTGTGCATAGACCTCTTCCTGCTACCAGCTCAACAGCAACAACCTTAGTTACTCTTATACTGCAATTATTTACCTGCCTTACCTTTCCTTATTGTAGAGGAAATCTAATTTACTTATCAGATTGAATGTTTTATATAAATCCACCCCCCCCACCCCCCCACCCCCATTAATTTTGCCAGACCAGCTCAGCTGGAAGCAAATGAAAGTTGTTTTTACAGGCAAAACTACAGTCTACAATGGAATGCAATGAATATGTACAAATATACAATACTTAAAATATTTATAGATACTCACAACTAACAAACGACATGAGAAGCCCTCTGGTCAAGAGATCAAGGAAGCTGTCTCTCTGCTCCCTCAGCCCTTGTCCAAAAGGGAGAAAGGAGCTGAGAAAGTTGCTGTTATATTTAATCAAAACAATGCAGCCAAGATCAAGCAGAAGCAGTTTAGTATCTCTCCAGAGCAATGAAGAGGGAAGGGAAGGGAAGGGAAGGGAAGGGAAGGGAAGGGAAGGGAAGGGGAAGGGAAGGGAAGGGAAGGGAAGGGAAGGGAAGGAAGGGAAGGGAAGGGAAGGGAAGGGAAGGGAAGGGAAGGGAAGGGAAGGGAAAGGGAAGGGAAGGGAGGAAGGGAAGGGAAGGGAAGGGAAGGGAAGGGAAGGGAAGGAAGGGAAGGGAAGGGAAGGGAAGGGAAGGGAAGGGAAGGAAGGGAAGGGAAGGGAAGGGAAGGGAAGGAAGGGAAGGGAAGGGAAGGGAAGGGAAGGGAAGGGAAGGGAGGGAAGGGAAGGGAAGGGAAGGGAAGGGAAGGGAAGGGAAGGGAAGGGAGGGAGGGGAGGGAGGGGAGGGGAGGGGAGGGGAGGGAGGGGAGGGGAGGGGAGGGGAGGGGAGGGAGGGGAGGGGAGGGGGGAGGGGAAGGGGAGGAGAGGTTCAGAGAGGAGAGGAGAGGAGAGGTTCAGAGAGGAGAGGAGAGGTTCAGAGAGGAGAGGTTCAGAGAGGAGAGGTTCAGAGAGGAGAGGTTCAGAGAGGAGAGGTTCAGAGAGGAGAGGTTCAGAGAGGAGAGGAGAGAGAGGAGAGGAGAGGAGAGGAGAGGAGAGGAGAGGAGAGAGAGAGAGAGAGAAGAGAAGAGAAGAGAAGAGAAGAGAAGAGAAGA
>NW_027142401.1:1226794-1313989 GCF_026170545.1 Melanerpes formicivorus | reverse complement strand
AATGTAAGTGCTTCACTAATTGTATTGCTTATTTAAATTTTTTAAAGGAGTATATTTTTTTTTTTAAATTGCCTTTTTTTTTTTTTTTTCCTTTCTGACTCAAAAAAAAAAGAATATTCTCTGAGGGCAGCTGTAATTTGTCACCCTTCCAATGTATTTAAAGAAGAAGAATTACTATCACAATTGATATTCCCAGCTGAGCGGCCAAAGAATGAATCAGCAGGGAGAGGTTAAACCAGCTTTTCATCTGTAAAGGGTAGACTCTTTGATTTATAGGTTGGAGCATATCTGCAGAGTTTTGCAGGAAAGTTGGTTTATTGGGGTGTTTTTTTTCCCCCCTCTGGTGTGATGCACATGCTCCACAGAGAGCTTCGGGTTCTGTTTCCTGCGCTATCGGTTGGGCGCCTTCGGTAAGAGCATACCCAGCAAAGAGGAGGGCAGAAAAATCAGAACGGAAACGGGCAGCTCAAAGTTTTCATTTCTAAATCAAACTCAGCTCAAGTGAGGCATGAATTCGGTTGGACAGACTTCTGTCTCTAAAAAAGAATGCAGTAGTTCTAATAATCTAAGTGTTCTATTTCTGTGTGTGAGTCTTATTTGGTAATTTTCTATGGCAGCGATTCAAAAATAATATCTGTTTCTCCTCCATAAATGGGGGAAAAAAAAAGAAAGAAAAAAGAACATTGATCCACAATCAAACTACTCACAGTCTTAAGATCACTACTATAGGTAGAGTGTGTCTTCAAATTCAAAAATATCATCTATTTCTACTCTACATGTCTAAATGCCAAAAAAATATGAGAACAAACAACAAGCCACAGCCAAACTGCTCACACTTTCAAGCTCAGTACTTTAGGGAGAGTGTGTCTTCAAAGTCTTCAGAGTGTAAACCCAAAGTCATGGACTCACTGCAGTTCCACACACTTGTAATAAAGACTGAAATGCAACCTCAGCATAAAGTTCTTTCGTTATTTGTCTCACTTCATCCAGAAAAAATACTTCAGTGTCTGAAAGAAAGTACCCAGGGAAGTGAAAGTTAATGAGAAATAAAGACTTTCCCTTTTTATTAGGGAAATAATCTTACAAAGTAAGAAAGACGTCTCACAGGAGGAAAAAGGCTCAGTGTCAGTCCCTGTATTTAAAGTATTTCTATATCAGCTCAAGTGTCATTACAATCTACTTTGTATTCCATTTTGATCCATCCACTTCATATGTCACTGGGCCAAGAGTATGCTTGTGTTCAAAACCGCTGACAAACTTACCACGATGCAGGCTGCTCCTTCACAGCATTAACATAAAACAGTTCTAAATCGAGCAATGTTCAATTATCCCTGAAAGTACAGATGACTTACTTCTTCGTTAACTTAATTGTTTTCCAGCAAAAGTGAAATGTGCTGTATGCAAATTAAATAATACCTAGTGTCAGCACTTCAAAGAAATGCTCATTTAGCTTCAGTAGAGGGGTTTGGGGTTTGGGGGTTTTTTGTAGTTGTTGTTGTTCAGATCTTGTTCATTTATTTTATAAGAACTTGTGTTTGTCTTAATTTGTTCCAAACACAATAACAATTGTGAGACACGGTGCCTGCTGGCAAAGTTGGGCTTGCTGTCAGCAGGAAATGGCAAAGTAGTAATAAATGGTGGTAAAATATTTATGTTATAGTTTACAGGGAAAATGAATGCCGTTTTCCATTTCATTCCTGCTTGAGACACTACACAATAACATAGTTGTTTCCAAAATAAGTGGATAGGATTCTAAATGCTGTGGTGGCTTATCTTGTAACCATCAGATTGGGGAAAAAAAGAATAAAGTAATTATAAATATAGAGCCTTTTACTAGCTCTAATTTAGGACATTTTAACTGGGAATCTGTAGCACAGTAATTAGTAGCATCTCACATTCAATGTCATTGGACACTGGTCTGACAGATCAAACGCTTGTGTATGTGGCCTACTTACTTAGCTGCTCCCTCATAATTTTCAATAACAGTGCTGTTCTCATACAGGGAGGGGTGGTCCAGAGCCACAAGAGTACTCTGCAGGATGGTGATGTTCAAGTACAACACCGTGTTTATGTACTCCCCAAAGTGTATCAAAGCTCAGATCCACAGAAATAAAAGAAAAGTCAAACAAAACAAGCATTAGACTGCGTAAAATAAGGTATGGACAAGGCAAACAGGTGAGGCATTGTTTAGGTGGCTAAGGTAGATCAATATCTATGCTTGCAAGCCAGGAATTCTGCCTGCCTTCCTCTGGCACTATGCAGATCATCTTACGGCCTGCAGACAGACTGTCGCCTAAACCCAACTGACAGACAACCTATTTCACCCTTGCAAAAATCATACCCATCTTCATTCTTGCAGCTCACAGGGGAAAACTAAAAGCCCCTATGCCTGCGCAAAGTCGTTCTGAAGTGTAGGCATAAAACAAAATTGCAGCTAACGTTTTGGTTATTTTGTTATACTAATTACATGATGAAAGCAGGGAAGTTTTCTGTTTCTTCAGTCGCTAGCGACAAGTCGTGCATTTTGCCCAGGCTGGCTTATCAAAGCACACTGCAGTAGTCTTTCAGAGTTTGAAAAAGATTCATATGACAGGTTGATACCGTTCCCTCCTTTCTCTTCAGGTGATCTGTTTTATTATCTGAGATGTTTTATGATTTGAGACAAGGAGATATTGAGAACCTCTGGCTGCACGTCCTGATTACATAGATTGATTAAATCCTTTTCCCCCTCCAAAATATCTTTTCATTTCAACCAGGTGAAATTAAACTATAATCAGTTTAAAGAACCACTGGACTCCTTCAATAAAATCTTGCAGATCACTAGCCAGTTTACCTATGCCAGAAGCAGTGTCAGGATTTTGTAGGAAACCATGGAATACTTTATTTCCAGTACCAGAAATTCCTGTGGAAAAGTCTGCCTACAGGAGAGGATAAGCCTCAAATCGTGCCAGCTTCAGTATGGGAGAGACTATTACTGCATCCTGCATCTTTTAGGTCATAGGCACATAGTATCACAGTCTGATGTTAGGGAAGGAAGTGAGGATAAGAAAGACCTTTTTAGACCCTTAGAGAAAGCATCATCCTTCGTTTAATTAAAGATGTTAGCACATCTATGACATTTTATCCACTTTCAAATCTGAAAATCCTAAACTTTCTTTCCTCATACATGAACTGATTAGCTATTAAACAGAGCTTAAAACTAATGTCTGATTCCTTATTTTAAGGAGGTAAAATGTTCAGCTTTAATCTCCAGAGTGTAAAAGGTCACCTTTGTAAACTGATGAATGTGCTACCTCTGAGTAATGAGAACAAGTGTGCATTTCCTCAGTGCAACAACCCTAGTTACTCTTATATTGCAACCATTTTCCTGCCTTACCTTTCTTTATGGTAGAGGAAACGTAATTTACTTGTCAGATTGAAATGTTTGATATAAATCCTTAGCCTTTCTTTCAAACAAGCATTTCAGAACCATTATATTATAAACAACCAGCATGTTTAATTAAACAACTGCTTTATTTTCAGCAGCAGAAGAAGGTATGATTACATTAATTAAATAGTAGGACCAGTGACCAAATTTTGTTGGGGAAAAAAAAAAACCTAAACAAAACAAAAACCCAACATATTCAGCTCAACAAGGAGGTATGATTATCTTAATTTCAAAGCAAGACATGTGAGTAGAATTGAAACAAAATATTTAAGCCTCCATCTTCACAACTATGAAAAACTATTTTCATTGTAAAGAAAAATAAAGGGCCAAACAAAAGTTCAAAGATGCAATTTACAAAATATATCTTCCCAGGATAACTCTTGCTTCAAATCACAAGCTGGCTCACCAATTATAGTCAATCAAATAGAAGTCGTGGAGCAATTTAATTCTAAGATGAAGAGGGGTTTAACTGAACCCAAATTTTAGCATACTTTAGAATTAAAATATCTAGCATGATTAGTAAGTGCATCATAGCAAATTTGCTCTATATTTCATGAGATATTTGTAAGTAGATGAACGTGACCAGTGCTGATGGTTTGCTCACCTAAGTAGTCCATTTAACTGATTTCATCAGCATGAGTAAAGGAGCAAAAATTCACCTAAATTAAATGACAAATATTCTTCTAAAAGTATCAATAACATCAATATATGAAGAGAAAACTTTTGTACATTGACAGGAAAAATGATGAGACACCAAAACAAAACAAAACAAAAAATGTTTGCTTGTTTGCAGTAAAGAAAAGCAAGATGTGCATCATTTCGATGCATCATGTCAATGCTTCTGACCAAAGGAAATTATCAATGAGAAAGGCAAAGCTGTTAAGGGGCACATACGTGGAGTCACGGTTTTAATTACCTGTGTTTAGATAGGTTGATTTAGGTAAACAGAAGAAATATTTTTCATCCAGATGTGGCAATTTCAGTGCTGTCATTTACCTTGCAGAGATCATAGAATTTTTGCTTTTATCACATTCCCCCGAGTACTTTCATGTTTTCGTTAAGAAGCGGTAGTTGAGAAAACATGTCAGATGCTAAGCACAAAATCCACAATGCAGCAACATGGAGGGGGGGAGAAATAATAATGTAACAACTGTTTTGGTAGAAATGTCTTTAAGTCAACCTCCATACAGTCTTAAATGACTTGCCAATGAATGCTAATTAGGTCTAAAGTTACACCACGACACGACTCTGAGTGCTAAGTAAAACACTTTCTGATTTAACTGGTCTCTGACCAAAGAACAAAAACTACTAGCAGATATGGTTTTGAACGATAACTGTGGGTAAAGTTGTGTTAGTATTTGGGATGGTTACTACAGTGCTAGCTAGAAATTAAGCCAAAGGCTAAGTAATGTCCATGGGCAAGTTGTAATCATTAAAGATGTGACGTTTGTTGTGTTTTGGTTTGGTTTTGTTTTGTTTTGTTTTCATTAACAGCTGACCTTAAATGAAGCTTATACTGAAAAGCAAAAATGTCACTAAGAGCAGAGAATTTCTTCTTACAAAAAACTTAACATTTTATTCCTGCTGTAGCTAATGAGACTCCACAGGGGTGTAAGTTGAGTATATTATCCTAGTTCATTGCATCATTACCCAACACATCTAACAGTTTGGAGGATGCTTGTAAAGAATATTTCCAGTGACAATGAAGTCAAACATGAACATTGTTTAAGTAACCCCCCCAAAAAAATCCATCAATAAGTGTCAAAAGCGTTAACTATTTTGTGTAGCAATGCCCCTTCGTCAAATGTGGACAGAGGACTAGTTCCCTTTTAATTTATTTACCTTTGTACAAGCAAGTGCAATATGAAAGGACAAGTCTTCTCATCCTCTCACACAGAAACTGCTTAGATGTCAGCAGAATTATTCATGAAGAAAATTAATGAAGTTTAGTGCAAGATTTTGAATTGTTAATTTACTTGGGGGGGGGAACGTATATGGGTTAACAAAGATGAATTTTTCATTTTCCTGATAATAGGAGATTTCCTTAGAGTCTTCCATGACATATCTCATCAAGATTCATCATTCTGCAAATGATATAAAGACATCAAAAGCAAGCACTCACATTTGCTAATATATCCTGTGAAGTCTGTTGAAGAGAAAGGAGAGCAGTCTTTCTTGTATTTCTGTACAAGGCTGAGCAGACAGTCAGAACTCAATAGACAAATGGAAACAACTGATTCATAGGAGATGAAAGAGACAACAAAACTAGCAGCCAAACTCTTCGTGGTAACCTTTTAATACTTCTCTGCACTCCATCTTTCTAGTTAGAAAGTCCTTCCAGTCAATCTGTAAAATGCTTTGCTGATTCAAGCTACACATTTGACCAATTACTCTAGCAATCATCATTTCAGCCCTTTACTAAAACTCTTCTGTTTCATTCCTGCCCTCCCTCTCCCTGTGCATATCCTCAGCTAAATTTTACAGTTGTTCCTGAAACACGCTCTATCTCCTTCACTTCTGAGAAAGGAAACCTCTTCTATTAATGCATGTGCTCCCCAGTCTGCATGTGGTGTTGACCAAAAAAGTCAGCCACTGGCCTTTGTGCCTACCACCCCAAAAGCCTCCTCTGCACTTTTGTTTAAAGTGTGATACTGAAAATCACTGATCATAATGGGGAAGTATGAATTTGCTTGGGTCACTCCTGCAATTCAACACATTTTGGCTGTTTTCCACCTTTAAAGAAGTTTAAGAGGCATTTAATCTACTTCTTGCTGCAAATTGTGTTTCCGTTTCTTCCTGATGCTCAAAGTGACTAATCCTGAAGAGTTTCTGTACTAAAGTGAGCTCTAAGGAGCTCCCACTCCCTTTCACACACTGTGCATCTTGGCTAATCGAATGGCTTCTGATCCTCTCTGTCCCTGAGCTCTATAATTTGGAAAGGTAAGAATGGCTGATACTGAGCAAACCTTCCAAACTACACAGATGTTTGCAACGTTTTCACAGCATTTTAGGACATCACCAGCAAATTTTAATCTTCCTTTAACTGACTTTCTCAGTTTGAATTGCAAGAGTTGCACAATAATCACTGTATCTTCTTGTCATTTTATAGAACCTAAGCAAATGTTCATGCTCATTGGCAGTATTCTAGGGATTTTATTAGCAGCAGCAGTAAAAGACAGAGAATGAAGCATATTTTCACAGAATCACAGAAAGATTCAGGTTGGAAAAGACCCTCAGGATCACCAAGTCCAGCTGATAGCCTTGCTCTATAAAGTTCACCCCTAAACCATATTCCCAAGCACCATGTACAAACCACCTTTAAATACATGCAGGGTTGGTGACTCAACCACCTCCCTGGGCAGCATATTCCAATGCCTGACCACTCTTTTTGTGGAAAAAGTTTTTCCTAATGTCCAGTCTAAACCTACCCAGTTGCAGCTTGAGGCCATTCCCTCTTGTTCTATCACTAATTAACCTGTGAGAAGAGACCAGCACCAACCTCTCTACAACGTCCATTTCTCTGTTGCAGTTGGAAGGAATACTCTCATCCTGTACTCAACAAAGCTACTTTAGGGTTTCTTTCTTTACCTTCTTTACCCTGTAAATCAGTACAATTGCTTAATCCTAGTCATCCTCTCACCTTGCCTTTTACTCACCACCATTGCCATTAGAAATATGTTAATATCTCCACTTTCTTTTTCACCATCTGTTAGGGCACTTTCCTATTTTTTAACTCCTTCAGACTGACTTTCCACATAAAATTAAAGCCTTTTGAGGCTATTCCTAACAACACTCCACCTGTATCTAGGATGCCATGCCATGCCTCTCTTCTCCCACTCCTGGCTGGATCGTTTACAGTATCACAGTATCAAAGTATCACTTAGATTGGAAAGGACCTCGAGGATCATCGAGTCCAACCTATCAACACAGACCCCATGACTAGACCATGGCACCAAGTGCCTCATCCAATCTCCTCTTGAACGCCTCCAGGGACGATGACTCAACCACCTCCCTGGGCAACCCGTTCCAATGACGAATGACTCGCTTGGTGAAGAACTTCCTCCTCACCTCGAGTCTAAAGCTCCCCTGGCACAGCTTGAGACTGTGTCCCCTTGTTCTGGTGCTGGTTGCCTGGGAGAAGAGGCCAACCCCTTCCTGGCTACAACCACCCTTCAGGTAGTTGTAGAGGGCAATGAAGTCCCCCCTGACCTCATTATACATGTTTTCTGACAATGCTGTTTCTGCCTGTAATTTTGTATCTGTCTCACAGTGCCAACCTCCTTTTCAGACCCATTTTTCAAAGAATACCTGGCCAGGTTCACAAGTGTTTACTGTCATTCTCGATACTTTGCAAATATATTGGAAAATGACACAACCATTAGGCTTTTAGCTAATTTTTTGCCACTTTTATGGCCTTTTTTTTTTTTATTGCTCATGCACATAAACTGGAGCAACCTTGGGACAATAAAGCAAAATCTGTGGTTATCCAAAATAGAAGCCAAATGTTAGTTTATGCCCTGAGCAAATGTGCTTTCCAGGAAACGTAACAAATGCTATGCCTATAGTAACCTGTGCTTTAAAAATCAATGACTTTGTTTATTAAAATACATGTAAGTGCTGTAGAAACTGAACACCCATGGTCATCACTTGTATCTAGCTTATATCTTTGACTTGACAGTCTTCTGCTTGGCTTCTAATGCTTTTTTGGTTTTAGAAGTCTGTCTTGGTTTAAGGCAGGCCACTCTCACAAGCAAGCACCCCGCGGAAAACATCAGGAGGGAAAGTAACACACACACACACCAAAAAAAAAGGGTTGAGATAATGGAAATAATACAATGTATGATTACCTTAGCTATTTCACAGAAAAAAAACTCAGCAAAAACAGAAGCAGCAGCAGAAGCCAGCCATAAAATAATCCCACTCTCCCATCATCCAAGCCCAGTGGAAAAGGCCAAACCCACACAACCAGAAACCAGAAGCAGCACCTGGAAACAGGAAGTCTCTCATGTTACAATCCCCATGATACTTTGCTCCAGCCAGCATTCTCACTTTAAAGCTGGCATGATTGCTGAGAGAGGTGGTAGAAGCCCCATGCCTGGAGGCTTTTAAGGCCAGGCAGGATGTGGCTCTGAGCAGCCTGATGCAGTGTGAGGTGTCCCTGCCCATGGCAGGGGGGTTGGAATTAAATGATCCTTGAGGTCCCTTCCAACCCCAACAATTCCATGATTCTATGATGTCAGCCTGGTGTTGAATACTCACCAGCAGATTCAATTGGCTAAACCCATTACATTCTCTACCCCTTATTCTATACCACTTACACCATGCCCAGCAGCAATTAGCATCAAACAGCACACTGTCTTTTGTAACTCAAAAAGAGGTCCTACACCCATTAAACAATCCAAATGGCTGTGTTATAGCTGAGCAGATCATAGGTGCTGAGCCCTGCCAAATAATGACCAGAAAAAAAAAAAAGTACATCATCTTCTATCTTTTTGAAACAGAATGCTAATATTAAGCTTAGATGTATGTGAGGGGGAAAAAAATACAACTGGTAGCTAAAGAAAGAAAAGCATTGGTGGGGCCTGTGAAGTAATTCAGCCTTTTTATTTCAGTAAACACAAAAACAATTAAATATAGTGCCTGAAGTAGTCGTAACACAGTGAATCCACTGGCAGAGATGGAGTTGATGAAAGAGTCCTATTGCCTGTGAAACCCAAAGCTTTCTTATTCCAGTGGAAGATACTAGTCTTCCAACAGCTCTGGTTGTCGAGTGGAGAGCTCTTGGCACTACTCAGGTCTATTCAAATTGTTTGATCTGCAGAATCTCTAGAAAAAAAAATGCCATGT
The DNA here is from genome assembly GCF_026170545.1 of Melanerpes formicivorus. Lineage (NCBI taxonomy): Eukaryota > Metazoa > Chordata > Aves > Piciformes > Picidae > Melanerpes > Melanerpes formicivorus. The sequence continues at coordinate 1,304,715 of NW_027142401.1, read as the reverse complement.
AAATAGTAGCTGGAGTTTGAATATGAATATTAATTTGACTGCATTTGTAGCCTTATATAAATTTGGGGGGTTTTCCCCTCATCTAAATATGTCTTTCATTGAAGCCAAAATGTTTCATAAAAATGTGTCCGTTTTAATGACATTTTCAGGACATTAAGACACTTGAACATGTCTAGAGAAGGGCAAGGATGCTGGTGAGAGGTCTCAAGCGCAAACTCTATGAGGAGAGGCTGAGGGAGCTGGGTTTACCCTGGAGAAAAGGAGGCTCAGGGGAGACCTTATTGCTGTCTACAACTACCTGAAAGGAGGTTGTAGACAGGTGGGGGTTGGTCTCTTCTCCTTGGCAATCAGCAACAAAACAAAATGACACAGTCTAAAGCTGTGCCAGGGGAAGTTTAGGGTCAAGGTGAGGAGAAAGTTCTTCACAGAATAGTTGGCCATTGGAGTATGCTGCCCAGAGAGGTGGTGGAATCACTGTCCCTGGAGTTGTTCAAAAAAGGATTGGATGTTGTCTCTTGTCCTGTCACTGGAGGCCCTTGTAAACAGTCTGTCTCCATCCTTCCTGTAGCCCCTTTCAGGTACTAGAATGCTATTAGGTCTCCCCTGAGACCTATTCTCCATGCTGAACACCCCCAGCTCCCTCAGCCTATCCTCATAGCAGAGGTGCTCCAAGCCCCTGATCAATTTTGTGGCCCTCCTCTGGACCCACTCCATCAGGTCCATGTCCTTCCTTTATTGAGGGCTCCAGATCTGCACACAGTACTCCAGGTGAGGTCTTAAAAGAGTAAAGTGGCAGAATCACCTTTCTGGATCTGTTGGCAATGCTGCTTTTGATCAGCCCAGGATGTGACTGGCCATCTGGGCTGCAAGCTCACACTGCCTGTTTGTGTCCAGCTTCTCATCCATCAGAACCCCAAATCCTTTTCCACAGGGCTGCTTTCTATCACCTCATCCCCCAAGTCTGTAGTGATAGTGAGGATTTCTCCAGGTGCAGAACTTGGCACTTGCTCTTGTTGAACTTCAAGAGGTTCACCTGGGCCACCTCTCAATTTTGTCCAGGTCCCTCTGGATGAAATTCCATCCCTTTGGTATATCAACAGCACCACACAGCTTGATGTTGTCTTCAAACTTGCTGATGGTGCACTGTCTATGTCATTGATAAAAGTATTAAACAGTACAGGTCCCAGTACAGACCCCTAAGGGACATCACTTGACACTGCTCTCCAACTGGACTTCAAGCCATTAAGCCCCACCCTCTGGATGTGACCATCCAGCCAATTTCTTATCCACTGGAGAGTCCACCCATCAAACCCATTTTGCACATATTGTGTTGGCCTGTATAAATCAACACAGAAACATAACAAACCAGCATTATACACACAGATAACTGAGGTTTGTGCTCAATTACATTTCAAATGTCAGTTATATTGTCTGGATGTGTATGAGGTATCTGTTAGATTGCATACAAAAACATTTTAATTTCACATTTATATTGGCTTCTACAAAGAGTTTTCATTTAAGGAGTAAAAGAAAATATCAGTTATGAATTTTCCATTGCTGGATAAGATGGAACTGAAAGGATCCATAAGGGCTGCCCTTATAATCACAGTTACTCATTAAATAGATGCAAGGGTGATATGAATTTGCTTTGACCATCCCACAATTCCTGAAATTTAGGAAGTTATGGCTGCTTTGCCTGCTGCTGGGGAGCTGCAGTGTGAACAGATGTTACCTGTGAACTGTGCTTGTGCTTCTTCGCAATGGTCAAGGACAATAGCGACCCAAGGAATATCTGTGCCCTCTGCCAAAGCATGTCAAAAAACACTTCCCCAATCTTTAGGATTAACTTAATTTAGGATTTATAGTAGAAGGTCAAAAGCTAGGATTAAGATGAGTGAGAAGTTGAGAACAAATGTTACAGGTTCCTGCAGTAAAAATCATAGTATGTTAAATAAAACTCTCAGCTAATCCATGGAATACAATAATATTCCTCATTATAAAGGAGACAAAACCACTATTCAGTGGCTCCTTTAGTCGGATCTGGCGAAAAATAATCTCCCTTAGTTGAAAGTTGGCAGCCAATTTTACCTCAAAGCTACGATCATGACATGTTACAACTTCTGAAAATGAACCAATATTGGACTGCTTTTGTGTTGCTACTCAGATTTTCAGCTGAGGTGAGTTAGCATAATATAGGCCTACCCATCCTGAAAATAAGAGCACAAATAAATTCACATAGCCCACCCAATTAACTAGGACAATGCAACTTGCCAATGGCCAAAATTCACAACAAAACAAACAGGAAGGGTCCACAGAGAGAGGATTATCCACTGAAACGATTCACAAGTATTTTTTTTAAAGGGTAAAAGTAGTAGAGAATTTTGCAGATAATTGGAGAACTTGGGGGGGGAGGGGGAGTATAAAATTTGCTATGTCAATTATTCATTCTGGGTTGATCAGTTCACTTTAGTTGATACTCTAGTAGAGACATTTTCTATAAGCTTTGCCTACTGCAGTGACGTAAGGCATGCACGCAGCACAGGAATGAAGGAAAGCCATTTCTTGGCCTCATTTTTTTCTTTCTTCTTCCTCTTTGTTTTTTTTTTGAACCACAGTCATGTAGTGATTCTTTGGACTGCTCACATTGTTTACAAGGTGGTACATGTATCGCCTATAAAACATCTGTGAAGCACAATATCTGCTACATGTTAGTCAGGGATCACTTCCTTTCAAAGCGATTATTGATCCACTGTTAAAACAGCTTATAAAACAACCATTTGTGAACAGACTTAGAGCTTCATACTGCTATTCTCGTACACATTTAAAAGTTATCTGAAGGGGAAATTGCAATATTGTCAAATAATTTCTGATCTCATTACAAACACCTATGAAATCTAGAAATAAAACACTCCTGGGATTATTTATATTTCTATAGAAAGGAAAGATAATGTCCAGGACTGGCTTTTAAAACTATTAATGAGCACTGGCAATGTGAAAAAAAGATGGATTAGGTAGATGTAATGAGATATGATTAAAGGGTGTAGGCACTGAAGGGTGTTGGAGAAATTCTTTTCAGAAGGAGTATAATTAGTGTCTGATAAAAGTACTTAGTAGATGAGATTTTTGAAGAAGAAAGGTTAAGATAAACACATACCATATGACAAACTTGTTTAATTTTTTTCCCTTTGGTTCTTTGCATACTCAATAATCAGTTAAAAGTTTCATACAGAAATTACATTTGTTGAATGCTTGATGAAACTTCACGAGACAATTAAAGGGATTTTAATTGCAAAACACAGAAAGCAGAGAAAAATGTTTAAATGTCCTCTTGCCTTTCCATAATGCATTTCTCTTTTTATTTATGGAGGCTTGAGGATTATTTTCATGAATCTAGACATGGGCAAGGGGAACAGTGCTATTTCAATGGTAAATCAAGATCTTAAAAAGAAGTAGAACAGATCATTTGTCTCATTACTTCTGCAGTTTATACAGACCCTAGCAGTCTATTGCTAATTAATTAATTAATCAATTATGAGATTCGTAGCTCCTCCAAACATCAAGCAGACCTTCCAATAGAAGGGAATGCAGGGTCCTGTTCCAGGTGCTAGAAGGAAGTTTCAAAGTAATTCCTAATCAACAGCCCTTAAAGAAGATTGAGAAATTCCATTTCTTGTCAGCAATCTGTTCCTTGTGAAGTATAATGATAACACTTTAGGTCAGCTCTGTCCAGCACTGTCAGTATTGTTCACTGATGCTTCTTTGTCATCTTCAGCTAAACACAACGCTCCCACCCCACCAAAAGAAAAGAAAAGGGAAACAAAAACCACACACACCTGTTTTATTATTATTACTATCCCAAGGTAATGTGTTCATTTATTAGAATAAACTTTATTAGAATAAACCAAACCAGGTTGGAAGAGACCTTCAAGATCATCGTGTCCAACCCATCAACCAATCCAACCCACCCAAACAGCTAACCCATGGCACCAAGTACCCCATCAAGTCTCCTTCTGAACACCTTCAATGACGGCGACTCCACCACCTCCCCAGGCAGCCCATTCCAATGGGCAATCACTCTTTCTGTATAGAACTTCTTCCTAACATCCAACCTGAACCTCCCCTGGCGCAGCCTGAGACTGTGTCCTCTTGTTCTGGTACTGGGTGCCTGGGAGAAGAGACCATCATCAGCCTGTCTACAACCTCCCTTCAGGTAGTTGTAGACAGCAATAAGGTCACCCCTGAGTCTCCTCTTCTCCAGGCTGAGCAACCCCAGCTCCCTCAGCCTCTCCTCATAGGGCTTGTGTTCCAAACCCCTCACCAACTTTGTTGCTCTTCTCTGGACTCATTCCAGCAAGTCAACATACTTCCTAAACTGAGGGGCTCAGAACTGGACACAGTACTCGAGTTGGGTTATGTTTATGTGAAAGTTGAAATTCTAAACATGTGCAAATTAAAGGTGCCCTTAGACTATCTATTCCCTTTCAATGAAAGGACGTTCTTCAGATTACACTTTTCTCCAGGTTTTTCACAAACTTGGCATCAAATGGTTAGATTCCTGAGGCTTCCAGCATTTTCCTGGAGAATATTTTTCTCCAGATTTCATCAATCAGGAATATTTCAAGAACATTAAAACCTAGGTTTTCTCCTGGTGATACTCCAGCACCATCAGGCTGGAGGTTCAGTGAACTCTAAAGGAACAGGAAAGAAAATCATAGAATCATAGAATCAAGAAGGTTGGAAAAGACTTCAGAGTTCATGAAGTCCAACCTGTCACCCAACACCTTGTGGCCAACTAAAGCATGGCTTCAAGTGCCACTTCCAATCCCCTCTTGAACACCTCCAGGGATGGACACTCCACCACCTCTCTGGGCAGCACATTCCAATGGCCAATTACTCTTTCTGTGAAGAAGCTAAACTTCCCCTGGTGCAGCTTGGGACTGTGTCCTCTTGTTCTATCAGTGGTTGCCTGGGAGAAGAGACCAACTCCCACCTGTCAAGGCCTCATTGCCCTTCTCTGGACACGTTCAAGTGTCTCACTGTCCTTCTTAAATTGAGGGGCCCAGAACTGGACACAGTACTCAAGGTATGGCTTAACCAGTACTGAGTACAGGGGCACAATGACTTGCCTGCTCCTGCTGGCCACACTATTTCTGATGCAGAAAACGAAAGTTTGGGAGCTCAATTGTGTTGCAGAAGGAGAAGATGAGGAATTTCTTTGGGTAGGATAAGGCAGCTAGGCCACTTCCTTCTCATACACATTTCTTGCACTCACTTGCTCACTCACTCGCTCTATCACTCACTCACTCACTCACTCACTCACTCTATCACTCACTCACTCACTCACTCACATACCTTCTTATGGAATTCTCCATGTCCATTTCTTCCTGTAAACCAATGACACTGTATTTTATACTTCCAGTAAATGTCATAGTGGAGATGTACAGTGAAAGTCAGGACATTTTTGGGTTCCACACAAAACCAAGGCAGCAAGTACTTTTCTGCATTGCTTATAGGGGCATGGACGTGTCGGAAAAATCTCAGAGATAGTGACAGAGGTGGCTTCACATGCTGCAAAACAGGGACAGTACTCAGACACCCACAGACCAGACCTATTTTCTCCTGTCACCTGTCTGGGTACTACAAACTGTGGCACACTCCCTCTTTGAGCTAGGAGCTACATACATGGAAAACCAGTAGTACAACCTTGCTCTGTAAAACTTTTCTACTTGCTTGCCTTCACTGCCATTGGGATTTCTCTCCTTTTCATTCTCTCTTCATACTTGATACAGTCTTAATGTTGCCATTGTTGCTGATACTGCTGTTATGCTCGAAATTGGAACCAAAACCATGTGACTTTTCCCAGCTTTTTTAGTATCTGCAACCCCTCAAACTGACGGGACAGCCTCCAAAGCAATAACTCTAGGCCTCTTATTGGTGAGTCATGAAGATTCGGTACCAACAACACACCACAAAGAGAATAAAAGCAGTTGGGCCTATAGCTGCTCTGCACTTTTCACTGAGCTCATTTTAAGCTGACAGAAACTGGGTGCAGTGCTTGAGAGATAGCATTTACCGTACCCAAAATGGAACTCAGTGTAGAGGAGGGAAACATCAGCAACATAATTAAAATCTTTAGAAAATGACATTCTGTTTGAAGGGAAAACTGTGGACTAAGTCCTGCTGGCCTTAAATTCTTCAGGTGTTTCTAAAGAGAACTGAAACCCACCATTGATTTGATTTTTTTATACAACGAGTTTATGACTAATATTTTCTGCTGTATTACTGCCAGTGTGTGTGATTTAATGTTCCCTGCAACTGTTATACACCAGTTCATTATTTTCTTTAAACGTGAACTTACAGGGATTTTCTTCTGCTACATTCTCACTTCATTGTGTTGTGGGGTTTTTGTTGTCATTGCTGGTTGGTTGTGGGGTTTTGGGCTACCTTCAAATAGGTTCTATTTCTAGGTGAAAGGAATATTTCCTTCCTCTTCTCTCCCCAAAACAAAAATGAAAAGTGGCTCTTCTAAGCATCATTCTCCTGCAGGAAGGGTCTCTGCTATCTGTTGAAGATTAGGGACACATTGTATGCAGGAAGAAAGTTGTCACAGATTAGATCAGGTGGGGTGAGGGGGAATGGGAATTTAAAAAAACAAGAAAAAATAATCACCAAGCTGATCTGAGAGACTGCAAGGCATCCAGTTCCTTCTGTGTCAGGGAAACACATATCTTTTTCCCACTACTTTCAAGGAGTTGAAATAACTATTTGAAAAATAAGGAAAATCGCTCCTCACCTCAGGCTTGAAACAACAGTGAAATTTAGGTACCATCACTCTGAGCCGAAGCTTTAGGAAAATATTGCCCCCCTTTTCACCTCTCAGACTGCTAGGAAATTCTTAGCATGTTCTGTTTCAGAAAAACTCACAAATAATGGATAGCTCCTTTCAGAAATTGCCAGCAACACCCTATTCTCACTAGATTTTCAGAGCTCACAGTAGTGGCTGCATAGATGAGGCCATCACGAGCCAGAGGCACCAGCAGCACAGAACACTCTGCTGTTTATTTAGACTCTGAAAAAGAGCCTTCTTGCTTATTTTCCTAAAATAATTAAAATGCATCACTGAAGTTCCGATTTGCTAAAAAAGAAAAAAAAAAAAAAAAAAGGAAAGAAAAAAAAAAAAAAGCGTGGGAGCATAAATGTTTTGGCTCTGAACTGACAGTAAATATATCTTCATATCATGTTTTTATTTTACCACTTTTAATGCATCTATCCTTTCTGCCCGCTTCCCCTCCCCCATTAATTCCTGAAGTGCTTGAAAGAGCCCTGGAGCTCACACTGTTCTCTCCCCTCTCTGCAGCGGAAGATCAAATGTATTACTTTACCCCCTTTGCATGTCTGGTGACAGGATAGAAGTATTGGCTCAGTCAGGATTTACTTCTCCTCGGGGACGAGCCCCGGCAGGGCGAGGGCTGGGAGCCCGTCCCCGTCGCCGGTGCGGAGCGGCGCGGCGCGGAGAGGGGCTCACCGCGGCGGGGCTCGCCGGGGCGCGGCTGCGCGTCAGCTGCGGCCGGGGAACAGGCCTACCCCGCGCTTGTCCCGGAGTCGGGCTTGATTTGAGGGTTTGTTATTCTTGTTGATGGATTTATAACCCACGAAACAGGTCGTGGGGAGCGTTACCCCAAATTCCTGCACTGCTGACTGGCTACACTGGGATTAAACCAGGGGGAAATGTATATCTGCATGTATTTATCTAAATCTTCATTGCCCTCGAAAGCTGAGAGATGACTGTTATTTGCACGTTGTGCAAGGAAGGCATCTCGATATTAGTTTAAGAAGGGTAACTCCACCACTGCTGGTGCTGTTCATTTGCAATTCCTACACACTGGCTATTATGTGCAGTGAACTAATCCTGCCTTGCCTTGGAAACAGAGCTTCCACTTAGCCCACTACACTCCTCAGATTTCCTTTATAAGAGAGCCATTGTTTTGCTGGGATTTTATGATTATTTATAATATTACATAGAAATCTGTATGCTCCCAACACGCATGCAGAGTTTTCTTTCTTTTTTTCCTGGCCTTTCTGAACTTTCTGGGGTCTTTCTGTGCTCCCCTTGTCATAGGAAGGAGAAACTCGGAGCATCCATGTTTCTTTAGTCCTTCCTGTGGCAGCTGCTGGGGGTGAGTACTACACGATAGGCACTGCACAATGGCCAACCCTCTCACACTCTGTATCAGTGTCCGACCGCGGAGGATCGCCGAGGTTTAATTGCATCCATCTGCTGGCGTTTACTGGAAGGGTGAGCGATATGGGCCATGGTTCACACCAGGGAATTCGTCCCTGGGAGAGCTGCTTCTCCTTGTAGGCAGCCACTAAGTGGGGCCAAATTCTGTCACGGGTGTCTCTGGCCGTTGCACTTAAAAGTCCTGAAATCCTGGCCTCGCTGAAACGAAGAGAACCCTTGTCTCTGCAAGCCCGGAATGGCCCCTCCGAGGAAAGAGAACTCAGCGGCCGGGGCAAAAGCTTCCCACCCATCCACCCACATTTTCCCAGAGCACCAAAAGTCCCCGAAGGCAGGGAAGGACCTCGCAGCCCTGGCACGGGATAGACCTCGTGTAGTTCGGGCCTGAGAGGCTGGAGCATCTGCTGGCCGCTGGTCAGACGCGGTTTATGCGTTTATTGGCATTATGGCAATACAGTGCACGGTCAAAAACAACGCAAGAAGTTACACGCTCGCCGCGGGAACATTTCCGCCAAGGCCGGGAAAGACAGATCTGCACAAAGTCACCCAAGGAATTAAATCATGTTTGCAGTTTTAGTGGGGTTTGGTTTATCTCGTCCCGTCTTTCTTGGTTCTCCTCCATCCCCCTCCCAACCGATCCCTTACCCAGGGGCAAATCTTGCTCCCTACGATTTTTCGGCAATTACCAAAGAGGCTGGCTTAACCTCGGACATGCGACTGGGAGATTTCGGGACTGATTACTTTATGTAGTACTGTCCTTAGATTCGTCTTGGATCCAGATTCCATGGAAGCATTTTGGAGCGGTCCGGTGCCGCCCCTGCCTCTCGCTGGGCTCTAGTACGTTTGGCAAACGCAGCCTCCCCATTTCCAGAGGAGATGATGGAGTCGTGTTTACATTCCAGACAGCCACTAACTTCTCCGATCGCTCCCTCCTAACCCCCACTGCCTCCCCCTCTCCATTTTTCTTTTTGGTTCTAGCGAACAAAACCCGGCATTTGGTGGCAGCACGCTCTGCTCTGCTGTTGCATCATGACCATGCAGACCTCATTCATCACGGATCCTTCTCCTGGACAGTTCCCCCCTTTGCTTGTCAGGCGTTTCTTGTCACGTCACCTTCTTCCTCCAGATACCTAATCAGGGAGAGAACACATCCCGGGCACAGCCGCAGGCAGAAAATCCCGCCCCCCCACACCCCACCCCCGCCCCCCGCCACCGTACTCCCTGCGACTGTTCCTCAGGCCCCATGGCTTGGCTTTCCCAGGGCTCAAGAAATACAGGAACAGAGAAAAGGACCCACCTCTACAGGACCTGGTCCTAACGCAGTTTCCCCGGGTCTCAAGCTAAGGGTAGCGATTTAGGGACTAATTTCCCCAAGCATGACACAACACTCCCAGACACCCGGGTGACCAGGCTATTCATACCAGTCTCTGTCAAAGTACTTGCAATGCTCAAGTACGATGCTGCTGAGATAGTTAACGGCTTGTGAAGATAGGTTAGGAGATACTGAGTAGCTGGTTAGCAGAAATGGGAAAAGGAGACGACGAGGACAGAGGGTCCCAATAAAGCCCCAGCAGATCACCGTTTTTCTCAGAAGGAAGGTAGATTTATGAGGGCATCTGTTTAACCCCTTTATTAGTCTTTTTAAAAGCAGAGAAGAGGGTAAAATCTTTAAACGACGGTTCATGAGTCACTTGATAGGTAGCTTGGAACTGTTGCCAACTGCAAGTTGTGTATATGGCATTTAAAAAAAAAGAACACCAAACAAACAAGGAACAAACAACAACAAAACCAAACAAAAAGAAGGAAAAAAACCCACACCACAGGAGCTACAAGCCCAAACTCCTTTGAGTCACGGTGTTTAATAACTAACTAGGTTCAACTGTGCATGTCTATGTGTGTTTGTGTTTCTATTGTCAAAGAATGAGGGTGTATGTTCTTCACATGTTAGATTTACCATTTCGTGTTGATTTTAACATCCCCTAACGACCCATCCCACAGAGGTATCTAAAAGCACCTACAGATTATCTCCCATCTCTCTACTAGTCTAATGTGACACACCTACCTACATTTTAGGGGTGCATCATTTGAGACAGATTTACAGTTCAACCCTCTCGGAAGACAGGAGGAGAGATCTGCGTGGAATATAAATTCAAGAATGTAATTCTTTCTCAAACAAATAATCTGCTCCCTTTCAAATATAATTAATGTTTTGATAGTGCATTTCTTGTAAGAGAGAGATACAAAAACAGAGGCAACCTCTAGGCTCTCTGTTTGTATATCTGCAACAGGAATTTACAATACCTATCTTGTGAATGTGACAAATAGGGTGTTTTAAACATTTAGAAGTTTATTTATTAGCAGAACTACAGCAGGAAACTGATAGGTCTTCGCTATCCACCGTGCCCACTTTACGCACGTTTTTGTTGAAAGGAAATTGCAGTTGCAGGAGGAGGGCATTAGTCTTTCATTGGGATGAGAATTGTTTCCCAGCTCTCAGGATGCAGCCTTCTGTCCTGTTGTGCTTGGAAGGCACATGTCCTTGCGCTTTGTCTTTCATCCTCTTCTATCTTTTCTCCGTGGGGCTGAGCCTACATCCCTTTTCCGCCCGCAGGGAGCTAAGGAAAAGCTCCCTAACACAGCGGGAACAGTCAGCATTTCGGTTTTGACAGTCTTCAGCGTTCAGACTGGTTCGGGCAACGATGTGTTCCAAGCCATATAGTCTGAACAAAGCCATGCTTGAAAATGCTCGGAACATTTGTCAGATGCTTGTTAAATACTGTTATATGATCGTATGGCTCATTAGTTATAGATCCGCTACCAAATCCAGCGGGGCTGAGTTATCTTTTTTTTATATATTTTTTTATTCCCTATCTCCCTCTCTTTTCTTCTCTCCCTCTTTTCTTTCTAATAGCGGTTTCATAGGAAAGTACCTACAGGCGATTCTGCTTTGGTGAGGGCCACGAAACTGAACGACATTCATTGCGAACGTCTACATCGTTCCTAAAGCACAACACAAAATTGCCTCAGTGAAAAAACTTCTGGTTTAACTCCAAATCCTACAAACGCTGGAGATCGGCTTGAGACCAAAGCCATCTGGATACTCCTCTCCCGTCCATGAATGGCCAGATTCGGCTTCCACCAGTACCAAAAGTAAATTTCCCATTCATATCACTGGAACCTGCATTGGGTCCTCATTATTTCTATAGCCTAGCAGCACACTTTGGCATGCCGTTTATTTTCCATTGTCACGTTATTTTTGAAAATCTGAGTGTAAAATGGAACCGTGCTATGAAGAAATTTTAAAAAGCAATGGTTTCCAGCTGGGGTTAGCTTGCCTCGCCTCGCTCAAATGGTATTTTCAGAGAAAGGGAGGACATATTTTAAAAATACTTTTTTTTTTCAGAGAGAGAAAGAGACCTGTAGTCGGTTTGGAGGTCTTTAGCAACAATAAACGTTAATAATACGCGTTATTACTACCCTAAGGCTCTCTTAGTTATGAAAGAAACGGACCTGGCTATTCTGATGGCAGGCTTTCAAAAAAAAAAAAACCAAAAAAGAAAATAAAAAAGAAAAGCACACAAACAAACAACAACAAAAAAAAAGCAAGCACCACCAAAAACCAAAACAAACCCAAACCCGCACAAAACAAAACAAACAACAAAAAAACTTTTGTTTAAAAGAAAAAAAAAATCAAAAGCTTCAAAAATTTTCAGCGCAGTTTATGCTCTCTGAATAGATTGTTACAGACCATGGAGTATTTCCTCCCCAATGACTTGGGTTTGGGATAGACAATATTCTTAACCTCCTTTTAATTTTATTATACGTGTTCTCTGGATCTGCCTTTTCTGAAAGGCCTCAGATATCTTGTAAACACCTGGACACTATGGCAGAGATAACCTTAGTTCAAAACAAAGTTACCAACCTCAGTCAGTGAGATCCAATTAATTCGATGTTTGCCTCCAGTGATCTGTGAAAAAAAAAAAAAAAACATACGATGGGAGAACACAGGGAAAAAAAAAAAAAAAAAAAAAAGAAGGGAAATATTAACTGCACTGATCTGATAACATCTAGGAAAATGCCAAATACACGTTTTCATACTAATTTTTTTTAAGGAAAAAAAAATAAGAAAAACTTTGGTACTTTTGGGATATGCAACTGGTCTTTTTTTTTTTTCGTCAAAGGCTAACGTTAGGGACGATCGCACTCACGTTCAGAAAATATTGCTATTTTTCTTAATGGGGAAAATTGGACTCCCGCGACTTAGATCTGCGGTTTTTAGAACTGGGATGGAAATTGGACTGACACCACTTTGCACTTTAACAATCGGATTTCGTCAGGATACAAGTTGTTTGTTTAACCCGACAGCTCCGTGCACCCCGTCGCACGCTTTTACACACTCATTAAAACGATTATTCACGACCTGTCGAGTGTTTTCTCGTTCATTCACAGGAAAGACTTAGCGCCCTAAGATTCAAGCGCATACGGCCAGCTATACCACGGGCCGAGGGGAGAGATTACTTATCTCTGTGATCATCTGATGCTAGGCCGTCTTATCTCTACAGGTTGTAAGGCAGCAGTTGCAGGAGGTAAAAGGGAAAAAAAAAAAAAGAGGGGGGGTGGAAAAAAAAATTCCCCCCCCTCCCCGACAAAACTTGCTGAAAGCACAAGACAAGGGAGAAATGAAGAGCGCTCCTAGTCGCTAAGAAGGGCTTGGCACTTGCTCAGCACCGCACGCAGGTCCTGCTCCCTCTTCCCCACCTATAGTTCGGGCTCCCGCTGCGCCGTTCCCCGGGCAAGCCGGTGGCAAATGCCCCGGTGATTCTGCGCCATGGGCGGCCCGTGAAGCTGCGCCCCGGTCAGCCGGTGGTTCTGTGCCCTGGGCCGCCGGTGGAGCTGCGCCCCGGGCGTCTCAGACAGCGCGGGCTCTGGGGAAGAGAGCTGCCCCTACCCGCACCTGGCCTTCGCACCGCCGCCTTCCATCGACCCTGTTTCTAAGCTTGCTCTCCGCCACCGAGGTGCCTCTCCTAGCACGGTCGAAGACGAGAAAATAAAATATTGATAAGGCACAACTCTCCTCGAAACAGTCTCAAAAGAAAATGCCAGTGTCGGGGGGGGGGGGGGGGGGGGAAGGAAGTGTGATGTAAAATATATATCAAAAAGTCAGCGGTCTAGAAGGGGATGGCTGGAAACGAGACCGTTTAGCAGAGAGGCTGGGGCAATTCCTTTTGAACGTATTAAATCACTAAGCCAAAAAAAAACAAACTTAAAATATCGTCTGCTTTGGAGCACTCCAACACTTGAATGCCGATCCTTCTATTTTATTTTATTTAAATATATCGATTCCTGATTTCTCTATTCAGATTACAACCGATTCTTAAATTCCATCTCTGAGGAAACCCCAGGGGCCATTCTATTGCTGGGAAGGTGTTTTACACTTACAAAGGAAGCCAAGGGCCCAGAAGGCGAAGCCTTACATCGGTTCCTGTTCAGCCTCTGCGGGTCCCGAAAATCACTTTTACTTTGGAAAAATATCTAAACAGAATGTCCTTTTATTTAAATGAACCAACTCCAAATGCAACAAGGGATTTTAATCTGAAACGGTTTCCTAATTGCTCGAAAGGCAAGCACGTATAAGTAATTTGTTAAACTTATTGGATTGCAATAATCCACTATCAGGTTAGCTAAGAATGGATCTGTCAAGTGTGTTTCCCGGTCTAAGCTCTTTCTTTCAAACCAATCTGGTATAATAATTAGCAGACAAAGAACCCGAAATATGTAAGCAAATACCTAAAGTTCTGCATAAATAAACATACTAATCAATAGCAAGCTACTCAACACTTGTCTTATTGATGAAGAGACAATCGATTTTGCTGTTCCAACCTGCAATCAGAGGTTTGTATTTAATTATCAGTACTTTTACCTTCACTGATTTAATAATAAAAATAGAGTTAATAAGCCCTACTCTTCCTTCTAAATGCAAATTATATTGATGACATAAGTAAAGGCAACTTACACCTCCCAGAAAAACAAACAACTTTGTTCAAAGAGAATAAATAAGCAAGCAAGAAAAGGAACATGCAGGGCTGCCTTTCCTGATGAATGCTAGAGGACACTTTCGTATTCAGAAAAGATCAGGCAAATATATACGTGCATATATACACACACGTGTATATATGTATATATATACAGAGACATAGTGGGGGAAGTTGACTGATAAAACAACAATGCGATTTTTATTTGCATAATTCTCATCTGCTTTCTCACAGACCTGTGTGAGTGTGTGTCTACTATACGCTAATAAAAATATCCTTGCCATTCTGTGCCACTGTGATTCTCTCCTTCAGATGCACTTGCTATCAGAAGTGCGGTTCAGAAACCTAAAAAGAAATTTGCTTATTACTAACGTGTTTTTAATTTACCTATGAGCCATGGTACGATATATATATAAATGATTGTGTGACTCGTTTAACCATTTCCCTTCATAGACCGCTGTAATAATCTGTCTCAGCTTTGTTTCTTTTGGTGTCTAGTGAAAATGTCGGAGCCGTTTGAAAATACACTGGCGTGGGGTTGCGAGTGTGTTTGGGTGTGCCTAGAGTATAAAAAGGGGGGAAATGTAAGTTCTGGGAGAGCATCACAAAGATTTTTTGCTGCAAAAGAACAAAAGAACAGCCTGGTAACTGATTAATGTTACCCGTATTTAATTCTCAAAAGTCTTGCAGCCTTTTGGGACACGCAGTGCTTTATGATGAGGGTTTGCTTATTTTTATGAAAAAGCAACTTTTATTTTCTTTCTACCTCTCTTTTTTTTTAACTGTCTTCCAAGACTAAGGAAGGATTCCTCTTTTTTTACTCTACAGCCAGACTTCAGCCAGATTCTTTGGCAGATGCCTGTCTCCTCTTGGATATGATTAATTTAACAGACTAGCTAATCTTTAAATGCTTGCGATAAGATCATTTCTGGGTGGAAACCAGGCATGGGGTGGGTGGTGGGGCAATAAGGGGTCTGCGAATCCTTCTCCTTCCAATAACGAATAGTGCAGGGTGAAGACTAAACTTGGAGGATCATGTTAATGGAGAGCTCGGTGAGGTCTTGTCCGCAGACCCGCCGCGGCAGCCCCCATCCCTCTGCCACCGTCACGGGAGAGTGGCCCTGAGTGCCGCCAACTCGGGAGCGCCCCGGAGGGGAAGGACTTCTTTTGCGTATTCCTACCTCCCTGTAAAGGATGCCCCTGCGAAATAAGGGCTCTGACTTCCCCACTGCAGGGAGGGGGAAAAAAAGAAAAAAAAAAAAAAATGAGAGAGGGGGTGTGGGGGGAAAGCAAGAAAAAACCCCAAGAGAGCCTGGGCTTCGTGCCGCCTTTGTAGCTGGAAACTCAGACTCCCTGGCCAGGCAGCTCCGGGCAAGGAGAGCTTTCACCTCTCGGTCTTAGGTTAAGCAGTTCTTTGCAGCTAACTTTACAAGGATGCTTTACTCATCTTAGGGTAGGGTGACAATGGCAGGCTTTTCTCAGACTCCTCGTTTAGTCTTTCCTCTCAAATCACGGATAACCCCAAATACACTTGGAGGACTCCCTAGAGATAATTCTTTGAAACGGACTTTGCATTAATTTCCCCGATTGAGAATAGAAAATCCGCTCACTTTAAGTCTAATTCGCTAGGCTGATACTGTATTCTGTTACATGGTATTAAGAGAGGGGGTAGAAGTTGCTGATAATTGCTTGGGTTATTTATTTTGGCGATTTGGTTTATTTCCTCCGGGTTTGTTTTTCTTTTTCGAGTTTTCGGTGGTTCTTTTTGCCCCAGTGGAGGGGAGGGTGGCTTTTGGAATACCGTTCCTGAATAGGAACATCCTGGGCCAGTTTGCAGGAAGAGGACTTTAAATGTCTTTCCCCACGGCAGCATGTGTCCCTTGGTAGATACCAAGATGCAAACCGAAGTCTGCGCGGAGAAGGACACGTCAAGATTTTCCCCCTTTCTGAAGGGGAGGGAGGAGGCACAGGCTCAAGCCGTCCAAATACAAACGCCTCCTCTCGCCTACAAATCGCAGTTTTACCGGCTGGCAGGTGAGCGCCGGGAGGTGAAAGAGGCCCCGAGTACACAGGGATTTCCGAGGCGGTGGTAGCCGGCGGTAAGCGGCCGGTGCCCCGCGAAGCCCGGGGGCGGCTCTCCCGCGAGGCAAGAGCGCCCCCAGCCGCGGCACCGCGGCGCCGCCGCCTGGCCCCCGCCCGCCCTCCGCTCCGGCCCCCGCCTCGCCCCGCGGACACGCGAGTCCCGGCAGGGCGGCTTCGCGCTGGGCTTGGGGCTGCCGGAGGCTCTGGAAGAGCCGGGTCCCTGCTGCCGCGGGGACGCGCAGGGCTGGGTGCCGCGCTGCGCAGCGCAGGGGTGCGGAGCTCCGCTCGTGCCTCGCGGGACCCACGGGGCAGCCCTGCCCCATCTGTGGGCAGACGACACGCTGCCAGTTCCGTCAGAAGTTAACGCCGGCGTGTGCTGTGCGTGTGTGAGCGCACGCTTCCCCGTGCACCGGTGCCGTTTCCTGCGGTGCGAAGGAGACAGCCGCTCGGTATCGCTGCCCCCTACGCTCACAACGTCACGGAAAACTTAATCTGCTGTATATTAGAAAAAATCATTATTTTCATGAGGTCACGAACAGCAGGAATAAGGGGTTTAAAGTCATCCACCAGGTGAATCCTCTCTTTCTCTCCGCCGCTTCGGGTCAGCGGAACGAGAAGAAGCCGATCCACAGAGGGCCCCGTCTCGGGTCTTGCCCACGCAACCAGGCGCCTGCCCCCGCCTGCCAGCATGAGCAAACTGAGCAAATCAGTGGTTTAAACTTTCGCCCCTAAACTGAGGTTTCAATGTGCGGTACCTACATCTTCATATATCCAGGATGTAGTCACAGAATTTGTGGAGTGGGAAGACAAAGGGAGTGCCTGGAGCCCTCCCGTGAACACGAACATGCCCGTGGTCGGGTTGGCGGTTGTAAGGCAGCGTTTGCTCTACTGGCGCACTCAGAGCAAAGCCCAGCTCAGTTTTAGATGTACGACTTTGTACAAGGTCTTCCTCCTTGCTCTCCCAGAATTTTTGGCATTTAGTCACTTTTCTGAGACTCTAAGGATATTAGCGCTGTTTATGCAAGCCCCCAAAGGCGCGAGAAGCCCGTAGCTTTATATCAAACGATAAGCTCAGGGGTTTTAAAATCGATGCCTTACAGAATCCGCCTATACCCGCCATACTAAACCCGTCCTTCATACAGCTAAGACGGAACATGGAGCAAATTTCATCCTGGAATGGTGGTGGCGGAGCATTTTGCCTAGTCCCCATAATATTTCTACACTCAACCGTGACCAAAAAGGCATGACACGCTCCGGGGTCTGCGGGAATCGCTGTCCCTCCCAGCCTGATACCAGCGGACTCAAATCGCGAGTGTAATTACTTGATCCCTGAATATAAAAGAGGAGCAAAATCTACACTCACCCTGTGCCGGTGGAAGACTCCCATTCCCAAGTGCCATCGTGCAGGTAGAGGCAGGTTCTCCTTGGATCTTAAAAAAGGCAAACACAACATTGCACCCGTGTGATTTTCTCTGGCGTTAGTGGCAAAGAAGCAAACAAAGACCACATTAACAAAACAAGCTTTAACATCTAAACGTGAGAAGAAACTTCCGACTTACCGATTGAAACGAAAAGAGCCCGAAGGGGAGGGGGGAGGCCGGGGGAGGAAACGACCAAAAAAAAAAAAATAAGGAAGGGAGGAAAAAGAAAAACCCTAACATTAGACACACGCAGTTTTGGTGTAACTGGTGCTTTGAAACTATGCTTCGGTTGCATGGGCGATCTGCTTATTAGGGGGCACGGGGGAACAGTACGATTAGACAGAAGTCTGTCATCTCTTCATTCGTATCACATGGATCTGCCTGTTGGGAGAAGAAGTAGGGAAGGTTTTCTTGAAGTGCACCTACCCTTCTGGCGGGAAGGCTTGCTGGGATTGCTGGGCAGGTTTCTTCTGGAGGGTCCCATCTCTCTGGAGTAGCTGCAGTGGAGTTGAGGGCAGGTTCTCCGGTGAGGTAGGAATGTGCAGGAACTCCGCCCTCTGGGCACAGTCACACAAACCCAGCAAAACAGCCACAGCCAGCCCTAAAACCTCTAATGATCTTCACCTTCACCTCTTTCTAACCCAGTTCTCCACCACTTTTTGACCCATTTACCCAGGCATCTTCACCACGGGGCGGGGGGGGGGGGAAGTGGGGGGGGGGGAAGCGGGGGGGGAGGGGGCGGTATTCAAAACAGGAACATTTCAGTGCAGAAAAACTGCCGAGAAGCTTCTACAGGCACTAGCTCATGGATAGACAACTCCGTAGGGTTGTGTGTGTCTATATGTACACATACATATTTATTGCCATTCGTTCAACTTCAAGCCGTCTAAAATGTATGAGCATTCCTGTCTTAAGCGCGTGTATTATTTGTGATATACCATTAAGTACATCGCGCTGGCTATATATAGGCAGACAGGGTTTTTTTTGGTGTTTGGTTGTTTGGGGGTTTTTTTTTTCTGTCCTAAAGGAAAATACGAACAATTAAATAATATAGTTATTAATAAAGCAACGAACCTCGCTCAACGTTCTTTCTTAAGAAAAACTCTTATGTAGTTCAGTCAAAACGTAACCGGAGTTCAGTGGGAGTTTTGCTTGAGTGAATAGTGAATACGTGGTGATTGAGACCTCATATTAACACAAGTGGTGAGGGGGTGTGTACCTGAATCATAATTTCTGACATAAATCTTAATAGTCATCAGAAGAAAAGCAAAATGACGTTCTGGTTAAACTATTTTTTCCCCCAAGTACCAGAGTAAAAAAAAAATATATCCCACCCCCAAACAGAATTCTGCGCCATTTAAGGCAAAATATATTATTATTCACTTTCTTTTAAACTCCTTCATAAGAATATATTCCACGTAACGGATGTTCTTTTACTGAAACAATACCCCCCCCAAAAAAAAAGTGTTTCAAAGAATTGCAAAATTGGTTGACCAAATCTCGTATTATGGATTCCAGTTACACTTACTACCCTCAAATATGGTGGCAAAAGCAATCTTAAAATCGTAATTGGTGGTTTCTTGATGAGGAAATTTCTTCCTCCATTTGTGTGAGCAAAGTTAATCACCTCAAACATCAGCTAGGAATATAACAACAGCTCCCTAATTCCATAAAGGCCACTCGCCCCCCATAAACACTCTAAATTAGGAAACTCTAAAGAAATGACACTAAGACACTGCAATATTCTAGAAATGTGCACATTTTAAATAATTTTTTTTAATCCTAAAATATCCTAAAAGCTCAGCTTTGAGGCTTTGACATAGAAATCACAATGGAGACAAGTATCAGAGTTATTGCTTCTTTAAAAAATAAAATAAAATAAAATAAAGTGGGGAAAAAAAAAAAAACCACCAACCAAATTGCCTACCTCACATTCAGTACCGAGCAAGCCTGTGCACAGGATAGCCTCAGTGAACAAAAGGGTTTCTCTGACTGTGGAGCAAGCAAAGGTAAAAGCATGTTTGGGGCCTTGGCAGTCCTGCCACGATCCATGACGACTTTAGAGGTTGTGGGGATTTTTTTCTTTACAAAGACAATCACCTTGAGGATAACACGTATATGGAAACCAGCACAACGACCACCCCTTTCCCCAGTATAAGAGGAAAAAGGGAGAAGTCTGTGGTACCTGAACTGCTTAGGCAGCATTTTGCTACACTGAACCTCAAGGAGAGCAAAGAGAGGGAGTGCTTGCTTAAATGAAGTCTGGAGAGGCATGCATCAGGGTTACCCTTTTCAGGAATTATTATGCATCACGCTTATCTAATTAATGCCAACCCCAAACTCTGACATGGCAAGATTGTGCTTTCTTCCAACCTGATATGTCTTTTCCTCCTTTTAGTACATTGTCAGTGGAATTTTTTTTACATTGTGAAATAAATAATACTTTAAACTACATGCTATTGGATTTCCTACGGTACACAACCAATTGCAAGTGGTAAATAATAAATTATTTCCTTTGTCAGCTGCAGGAGATGCCATTCTTTTAATTTGCTGAGGCACAAGTATACAGAATGGGTCTCGAGACTTGAAGAGTTTAAATCACACCTAGTTCATTTAATTATTTCCGATAGGTTACTTGCGAAGGAGCTTTGGGTTTAGGTTGGTTTGTTGGTTTTGTTGTTGTTTGGGGATTTTTTTGCCACCACTTCTTTTAATGACAATAGGGTGAAGAATCGGGGGTGGGGGGGGGAGGACACGACAGGCGCTTCCAAGTGGTCGTATCATCTCTTCATCACTAAACAAAGCCACCATTTTCTCATAGTGACGATTAATTTTGAATTGCAGAAGTGGGAACGAAAGCCAAGAGTATCAGAGATCTCTCTCCTTCCCCACGTAGTGCAGACCTGTTCCATCTCTCACCCGTAACCTTTCACTCCTTTCTCTTTCCTGCAGATCTGCTTGCGTCTGTTTATTTATTACAATAATTCCGAAGATTTCCCCTCCCTCCCCTTATTCTTTCATGACAAATATTCTGTTTTCAAGAATTCAGATTCGCTAGTGTTTCTTTATTCACACACACCCCCCCACCCCCACCACCCTCCCCCTCCCCCCCGCACCACCCCCCACCCCCTCGGCATTTTCTCTTTTTCTTCCTCTTTTCTGTCTTTCTAAGATCAGCTCTTTAAAGTGTTTGCGATAACATCTCCGACCTAGAGATTATTTTTCATTGGGCCTATTGTGAGCAGTCGCCAGCTTATTGCGCTGCTGCAGAGCCCAGTTTAGACTACACAAACGTAACAAATGAACAACTTGTCCTCTGCGGACTCACGGCGGGATCCAATTAGTTCCTAAACCTTCTGCACAAGTTTTCTAATTATTTTCAAGAGTTGCGGCTTTTACAGGCTTCCCTAAACTCATCAAGAAACCAATTCTTTGTAGGATTAAACGCTTCTTAAAATTAGTTCTAGCATTGCCCCCTTAAAACTAATGGATTGATTCTCTGGGCAACGGAGCTGGCCTGGGTTAGTGGGCTCCGGCAAGCGCTACCATCGGCAGAGAGACAGTGGGGGAAAAAAAAAGAGCTGCGTCTCAAAACTTTACATTTAAGTAAGCGCATCCACACAGGTTTGGGTTTGTTGCACACACACACACCCCCTTCCCCCCCCCCTTTTTTTTTAACCCTAAAACGTTTAAACATCGGCATGCAAGCTCGGGCGTCACGTGACCCCTGCAGCTCCCTGCCTTCCCGGAACGCAACCCTCTGCAACTTCACCCCAGCCCTGCTCGGGTCCTTCCCGGCCAGGGCCGGAATGGCATAGCACAGAGCTCCCAGCGGAAAAAACCGTCGCTACCTTCACAATATTTAAAAGCCAAAGTGTTTGCAGCATTAAAAGTATATAAATACATCTAGTATAGATACTTCCGGAACAGTGTTCCTTTTCAAGTAGGGATTGCATTTGATACACATACACATCATAGCTTTCTGAATTTGATCAAATGATTCTATGAAAGCTAATATGCATATGTATACACACACATCCACATTCATAATATATCTCCAGTTATCACAGAGTCGAAAATAATTTCTTTCAAAAGACTTCTTTAAATGCATTTCAGAGATTTCAGGAACAACACATAGCTAATAATGCACCTTGCTTTTTTCCTAATGTGTACATATATACACTTACATTTTATCTGTATGTATATATACAGGTATATATACACATATGCAATTTTAAGCATCTCCAATGTACTGCAGAGTTTTTATTAAGACATCCTACCTCCTTGTACTAACAATTTTAAAGCAGACTTGATAAGATTTATGCCCCCCAAACGGACATCACAATAATGGCCGTGGTGTTGAATTAAATACCCTGACTCTTTACATTTGAAAATACTGTTAAAGATCAGGGTTGGGGGGGAGGGGGGGGGAAAGGGGGGGCAGGGGAAAAAGAAACGAGCCTGTGAAAAATGGTGGATTGCTGTATAATAAGCAGCACTCTAATCTCCCTGTAACTTTAAAGCCTCTGTCATATTAATTTTACTTAACAAAAGAGACAAAAAAACTATCAAGTATATATGAATTTAGCCTATTTTTTTTTTTATTTCTGTGTGTTCATAGTAAACATTTTTGTAAGTGACAAACACGGGCATATGACCACAGTATCACAATCAAGAAATTTTAAGACGACATTAACAATCACTCAAATTTATGCGGCATTTGCGCAACACAGGTTACATATTTGCAAGGTTTACCTATAAGTACAATAGGTATTAACATTTCACTACATTTAGAAAAAAAAAAATAAAGGTGACCTGTTAGTGACCACATACATCAAAATATACACAACACAAACTGAAGGCAATCATTAATTTTTGTCCCCTTCTGAGTCATTTGAACGGGCAGTGCTGCAAACTGAAATAATGTTGCTGTTTGTTGTTTTGTTTTTGTTTTTTTTAAATTACTCCGTACACTGAGTGCATTTTCTAGATCCAATCTTTGGTCTAAAAGTAAACAAACAAACAAACAAACAGGAAAAAAATAAAAAGAATTAAAAAAAAAAATAACACCAAAAAAAAAAAAAAAAGAAAGAAAGAAAGAAAGGGAAAAAAAAAAAAGGCAGTTCTGTAAAGAAAATTACTTAAAAAAATAAATGGCCAAACTGTAGGTTTTGGGCATCTTTCGGTATTAATTTTGCTTAAATACAAATTATGTTTTATTTATTTTTTTTTTAATATAGTTTTCATAAATTTAGTGATTTGCTGGTTTTGCTTTCTTTCAAGGTCTGCACCCACCGACATATCCATGATAACTTATAATACTGCAAACATGGAGAATCTGGCGGCTTTTAGTGATAGACTTATCGTATTTGAATAAAAAAATTGCAAAAGCAGTCACTATTTAGATACACATTCTACTATAATTTTGTCTTCCAAACTTCATAGTCTACAATGTAATCTCCCCACATTGCACCTTGCTGACACTCCTTATCTTGGTGGAATAATAAACAACCCTAAAGACTGAACAAACGTACAGAAAAATGGGGGACTTAATAAAAAATACCTGGACTTTTTTGTTTTTTGTTCTGTTTTGTTTTGTTTTTCCTTTTAATTATCATTTACAATGCAAATGTGTGTAAAATGTTCACTTACAGTCTGATCCCATGGATGTTAATGTATTAAAGGGTTTGAAGAAGACCCCTGATTTTGATGTGTGAAATAATCAGAAAGTCCTCCGGAAAGTCCCGTTGTAAAACTTGGCAAAGAAGGTCTTAAGGACTCACAGGGGAGAGTGGAGGGCGCCTGTGGCGACGTAGAGGAGGAGGCTGCCCTGGCCGTCATTGAAGTGCTGCTTTGAGAAGTCATTGAAGGGTGAGGAACATGGGGGAAAAAGTAACTCGTCTGTCCTGCTAGGAGGTTTACAGAGCAGGGATTTAGGGAATAGGTGCCGGAGCAAGGAACTGACAAGCCACACGGCACTGAGGCGGCCAGAGCTGCTGCTGTGAGGTGATGAGTGGCATAAGGTATCTCTCCATTGACTAGTCTATCAACACTTAACCCATTAGACGTGGAAAAGGAGTGGTTGTTTCCCAAGGAGTTTTGAGTCAACACTGAGCTGTAGGGCATGGGGTGGCTGGGGTAGGCGGACGTGGTCCCATTGTAACTCAAAGTGCTGCTGGCCCGGGGGTGGTGCAGGGAGAGGAAGGGGGACATAGGCCAGTACAACGATCCTGCCCTATCCATGAATGTCAGTCCGGTGGAGGTGAGCCGGGCGCCCCGCTTGAAGGCCAGCTTGGCCCGCGAGGTGGTTGAGCGCCGGCGGAGCTTGCCGGTGGTGCCCCCGATGAAGACGTCGTCGCTAGAGGGGTCCAACATCCAGTAGTTCCCTTTGCCCGGGTCGTCGTAGTGGCGGGGCACCTTGACGAAGCACTTATTGAGGGAGAGGTTGTGGCGGATGGAGTTCTGCCATCCCTGCTTGTTCTCCCGGTAGTAGGGGAAGTTCTTCATGATGAACTCGTAGATGCCATTGAGCGTGAGGCGCTTCTCGGGGCTTTGCCGGATGGCCATCATGATAAGCGCGTTGTAGCTGAACGGCGGCTTCTCGTACTTGCCGTTCTTCTTCTCCCCTTCCTTCCCGCTCTCCCCCTCCTTGGCCCCCTCCGTCGCCCCCTTCTTCTCCTCCGCTGCCTTCTCCTTCTCCTCTAGCTCCGTCGCAGCCGCCGACGCCGCGCCCGCGTCGCCTTTGCCCGCCAGCATGTCCGCCTTGGCCACCTCCAGGGCGCCGGAGGCGGCGGCGGCGGGGGGCGGCAGGAGGAGCTGGCCCTTCTCCTCGTCCTCCTCCTCGGCCGCGGCGGCTCGTTGGGGCTGCTGCGGCGGCGGGTGGTGGTGGTGGTGATGGTGGTGGTGATGGTGGTGGGGGTGGTGGCTGTTGTGGTGGCTGTGGCTGCTGTGGTTGTTGTCGCTCTGGACGGCTTCGGGCACCAGGCTGTTTATGCTAAAGGAGGATTTCGGCAGCATTTTCACTTCCTTCCTATCTCCCATGTCCAACATCACACACTAGTCTGAGGGGGAAAGTTGCAGCGGCCGAAGAAGCAGCGCGCGGGGCGGAGGCGGCGGCGGCCGAGGCGGCGGTGGCCGAGGCGGCGGCGGCGGTGGCAGCGGCACCACCGGCGGCGGCGGCGGCAGCGCAGTTAGACCGCAGTCTCAAGCGCTGGCAAGTCATGTAGCAATGACAGGAACCGCCGGGGAGGGAAAAAATAATAGTAATAATAATCACCAATCAGATAAAATCAAACCGAGTCAGAGCCGAGGGGGAAAAAAAAAAAAAAAAAAAAAAAAAAAAGAGGATAGAAAAAGGGGGGGAAAAAAACCCTCTGAAAACCCAACACCAAAAAAAAAAAAAAAAAAGGAAAAAAAACCACAACAAAAAAACCCCAACACACAAACAAAAAAAAAAAAAAAAGGGAAAAAAAAAAAAAAAGCTACTTCATGGTGCCTGGTTCCCCCAGCAAGGCAGAGCAGGGGGGAGGAAGGAGCAGCCGCAGCCGCGGGTCGGCGAGGAGCGAGCGGAGACGGGCTATACAGACCGCCCTGGCCGCAATTAATTTCAGAGCTGCAGACACGCACCGGGGCTGTAAAAAATTTTTTGGTTTAACCTTTCCCACCGGCCGACCAATCAGGGCCGGCGGCGTGCCGGCGCGTCTGCCCGCCCGCCGGCCAATGGCGGATCGCCGCTCCGCCTCTCTCCGCGCCCGCCCGCTACCGGCCCGCCCCCCGCCGCCGCCGCCGCCGCCGCGGCTCCCGCGGCGCAGGGATACGGGCGCAGGGGCGCATCACCGTGGCGGTTTGCGCCTCTTCCCCTCCCCTCCGTGTCCCCCCGACCGTCGCTCCAAGCACAAATCCCCTCACGCCAAACAAACAGCGCTCGTCCCACGGCGGCGGGTCTGGCCGGTTTTCCTACTTCGTAGTTTCTCCGGTGGACTAAAGTTCTCTCGTCCTTCTTTAGCCCCCTCCTCTGGCGGCGAAGGAGGCGGGGTGGGGGTCCGGGTGGGTGAGGAAGCCGCGGCGCATCGGCGGCGGAGGTACTATTTTGCGGATCCCGACAAAGTCACTCGGGAGTTTATTTTTCTAGGCCCCGGTGTCGGTTATTTCTATTTATTATTTTACCGAGAGGGAGGGAAAAAAAAAAAAAAACCAAAACCAAACTAACCATCTGGACGGCGGGGTGGGCCTCCGACCTCCGCGAGCCCGGGGTCCGGCAGCGGCCCGGGAGGGACGGAGGCCGTTGCCCGCGGCCTGCCGGGGAAGACGGTTTCCTCCGGCCCGCTAGGTCCGTGTCTGCCACGCTCCGGAATGTGAGTTGGGAAGGCACGGAAATGAGCAGGCGCTCTCCTTTCTTTCTCCGCTCTCTGCCTATGCTTCTGGTCGCCGGGCTCCGCGGCCCCCTGCGCCCTCCTCGGCCCCGCGCAGCCACCGCTCAACCGCAGCTCGCGGGAGCGCTGGAGCACGACGCGAGGCGTCGGAGTCCTTCCGTGTCCTCCTTTGCGCTGCCGGGTGGTTCAGGAAAGCTCAGGCCGCGTGTCAGGTGTTACAAATAAATAAGAATATTAATAACCCGTGAAGCATCTATCGCGATTTGTTTTTTTTTTGCCAACCACCCCCCGGCCTGGTCCGTGGTGTCTGGCCACGGGGTTTCGGTTCCCCGGGGTTTAGTCGTGCTGAGGGAGGGGGAAGGCGTGGGGGCCAGCGGCTCGGGTGTTCCCGGGGCTCATGAAGCGGTCGGGTATCGTCGCTTTCTGCCTGACGTCCTGTAACCGTACGCAGTGGTACAGACCCAGGCTTACGGCTTCAGTTTCCAGGGGCCAAGGAGCTGCGTGTTAATGGTCCAAATCACATTGTTTCTTACTTCAGCATGGGGGGGAGAGGAGGGAGGAACATGGGGTGTGTGTGGAAATAACCCTAAACAAAGCGAAACAAATAGCGCAGCTTTCTTAGGAAGGAAAAAGGGATATGTAATGGACAGGGAGCAATTGGTAGCATCCAAAGCGAAGCTGTAGGCAAAGGCAACGCACAGCGCCGCGTTAAGCTACCTAAAGTTTACGTTTGTGCAGCAGGATAAACAGTTCCGTAGGGGAAAAAAAAAAAACAACACAACAACACAACAAAACCAAAACAAACAAAACCCCACCAACAAAAAAAACCACCGACGTGCAATTCAACCCCAGCTACAACAATTTATCCCGGGGAAACTCTCGTTCGAGCTGAGCGCAGCAAATGTGCTTGTGTGTAGACGCGCGTTTTATATATGTGTTTGTGTATGTCTGTAAGGGAGGGAGGGAGAGAGAGAGAGTGCGAGAGAGAGTAAATAACGAGAACAATTACAATGGACCGGTAATAAACAATTGCAATTGGGAATGGCATGAACTCTGTGCATTGGATTAACCTCGAATGACCTCACCACAATTGTATTTATTTATCCAATTTCATAACAGGTTGCTACTGAGTAAAAATAGATAGAAGTCAATGATCGAACACGCTGATTTTTCACCTTTTTTTTTTTTAATATATATAAAAAAAAAGAAATGCCGTTTAAAAAAAGAATATTCATGTCCATTTGTAATTCTTTCATTGCTTTACACTGAAGTGAATGCATGGGAATTCTCGAGAAAGAGTGCGGTGTGAAGATTGTGACTTGGCTCTACCATGGCAAAGGGGTAAGAGGAAAGGTAAGATTCCCTGCATATTATTATGATTCTGACGATCATTAGCTAATATGTGTCATCATGGTGCACTAGGATCCCATTAGGGTGGCTGGGCCCAGTGCATTTTCCTACTCGGTCTAGCATGTAATGATTCGGTGTAACCGGATTCTTGAGAAAGGACAGGTTACGTAAACATTTACTGATGTGGAGTAACTATACTATTTGTACTCTGATATGCAGGAAGGAAAGTGTTGATTAACACAGAAGAAAAAAAAAGCGAAATTAGCTGATTGCATGCTCATAAGTGCAAGCTGTCATTGAACTGCTTTTAAAATAGACACAGCTGGGTGTTTGTGTTGAAAAATTTCTTGTGTTTTTGCTAATACTGAAATAAGCATGATTTTGTATACCAAACATTTTCAGATCATTAAAATTTGTAATCTGTGCTGGTTTTAAACACAAAGAAAAGAAACAGATTCATTTCGCTGTAAAATTTGCTGATATTATATTAACTCAATCAGGTCTGTACAAATGCTGTATTGTGCCTTATCAAATCCCTTTGATCCATTTAATACACAAAGTGCCAAACGTGTGTATTGTTTGTTAACATTGAACGTTTTATTCAAATCCCAGCTCTGCAGCGAACTGGAGGAGTTCTCGTTTAATGTAACACTGACATTGCCTGTTGAAATTTTAATGCGCTGAGGTGTTTCTTAGGTCAAAGCTGAGTTTACTCTGTGCTGTAATCGGGGATGAAAATGTAGCAGGGAAGAAAATAAACGTTTTATCTTTTTTTTGCGTTTCTGAGCAAAGGGCTAACAAAGAAATAAGCTTTTAAAACGTTTGATGGGCTAGATTTAGTCATTTGTCACGAGGGCAGAATAAAGCTCTGTGCACAAACTTGAAGATTTATGTTTTTTTTAATGCCCTGGATATACAGTTCTACCAAAAATGGAAATGTTGTGTCCAATATGTAGTACATAGCTTTCTGAATCCATGAAGATTAATTCACTGTTTACAGGACAGAAAAGGATATGTAAGAGAAGCCACGTCAATTATTATTTCTGTTGGACTTTTGAGTACCTCTTTATTTTTCTTTCTTTCTTTTTTTCTTTCTTTCTTTTTTTCTTTCTTTCTTTTTTTTTTCTTTCTTTCTTTTTTTTTTTTTTTCTTTCTTTTTCCTTCCTTAGAAATTCTCCATTTATATAACTGGAGATATTTACTCTGGGAGTCCTGCTCTAACACCACTTCTTCCTTGAGCTCTGCCTTGGCCACGACTCCCGTGCATTTCAGCAGAGCACTGCATGAGCGGGTGATTTGACCCCTCCAGCTCTGGCTCAAATTCATGTAAGAAAGTCCCTCGTGGCAGCATTTTCTAACAGAGAAGTTTTCGTGGAGTGTCTGGAGAAGAAGCTTGTGCCTGAAATGGAAGCGCATAGCTCCAACCCTGCGAAACACGAGTGGATGTGCGGGGGGGTGGGGAGGGGGACCGAGTCCCTCACCTGAGCGCTTGCTTGCGCTGTGACCCTGTCGCAATGAGCGGCGGGAATGGGCTGAGAGTGTCCAGCTCCGGGGTCAGGATTGGGGCGAACGGCCGAGTTACAACGCCCAGGCTGAAGCGCCATTCAACAATTTCTGTGCAGTTCTTGGATGTAACTCGTTGGAACAGCGCTTCAAGTGCACACTTTCCTCTCTCTTATTTTATTTTTATTTCCAATTCAAGGCAAAATTTTTAATAAAAGGGAAAGCAGACCCTCTCCACTGTAAGCTCAATGGATATAACGTACCCTCTACCATCTCTCAGCTCCAGCCTTCACACGAGTATTGCCGCTCTGTACTCTCAGGCTCTTTCAAGGGGTTAAGCTGCTAAAATGTACTGACAGCTTAAGAAATGAATGAGGGTTTTTTCAGCCATGAAGAAAGGGTATTTAATAACTACGCTTCGATGGCATCATGCTTCCATGAAACGAGTCGGGACACTTCGGTTTAGCAATCAGTAATATCACATTTGGTACAGTAAATGCCTGGATGTACATATACACGATTCTTTTCCCCCCTGACTCTAAGCTTGCCTTATTTATTCCGGGTTTACCTGGGCAATTAAGGTAAGGGCTGCTCAGTAGACACTGATACCCTGCTGCTAGGGCATGGCGAATGGGGACGGAGCCGTGCGCTAACAAAGGGAAAGAGGTAGTCAAATATTTTGAAGAGGAGTGAATGAGACTGAAGGTGGATGCATGAATGGAAGCAAAGAGGCAGAGAAGGAAGTAGTCGATGGTCTACCCTTCTATCCGCATTTGTAGATTTAAGTTTAGGTGTGCTTCTCTAGCCAACTTCCAGTTAATCCTCAACAGCTGGTAGTGGTGCTACCGTTTAGTGATCAGAAGTTAGTCTGTTTAGCATGCTGTATCCTTCTTCCATGGCTTTTGGTTACAGGTTATACGATTAGAATTGCGAGAACAGTAGCAAACTAAACTTCCCAGTAAGAGGTCTTCACACCAGGGAAGTGTTACTTTGCTGCAGCAGCCCTGCCTCGTCAGTCATTAGGAAGCTGCAGGTTGTCAGAGGCTTCTCTTGCGCGCACACACGCGCAGACACACACACGCACACACACAAAACCACAGCACTAAAACTAAATTAAGAAGCCGATGATTAAGACAAGCGTCTACGAGGCCTGTCATTTCAGCATCCTTCCATCATAACATTGTGGCACCGAGAAATTTGCTTGAAAACCCTGGAAAAAATGTCTATGGGAGAGCCTCGTGTTTGAGATAGCATAAATGTTAACATCAAATATCGACTGGGAACTGCCTCGGATGCAAGACAGTATTCCTCAGAGGAAAGGAACACTGAAGAGACCTTTGAGCTATCCGCGCACTCCCGAAACTCTGGTAAGTATCTCTCCCTTCTATTGCAGCACGTACGCAGGCACTGTGTGACTGGAACTGGACCGGGTTTGAAATCCTCAGCTAAGTTCCCTTCGGAGACTTCGGGAAACTCCCTCTAAAGATAGATCTGTAATAAAAAGTCTCTACTGGATGACTAATGGTTATTGGCACTCAGTGCCCCTTTAAGGAGAGCAGCACATATTGTGCCGAAGACCTTGCAAGCACCCTTTAAATACAAATATTTTAAGTCCCCCTCCCATGCATCCTCACCCCTGTTGTTTTCGGGCTAGTTGTGTTGTATCTCCTCTCCTCCCAGCCCCCCCTCCCCACACCCCCATGCTCTCTAGTCTTCCCTCTCCCCTCCCCCATTCAGAACTAATTGCTCAGTTGCTTAAATGTTTCAAGAAGAGCTAAATTTCTCCCATCGACGATCCTTGAGAAGCTGCAATGCACCATAAAGAACAGCCAGCAGGGCACTGTGTACCTTCAGGAAGCTTGCATAGCTAGAGGAGAGGTAGCATTAAAACAATGACATTAACCAACTAGGTGCCAAGAGTTCCCCTCCCGCTGAACTTTAGGAAGTTTCTTGGGCAGGCAGAAGTTGGACGGACAACGTGGAAGTGGGAAACAATGGCTGTAGGGGCCAGAACACTTTGCAGATGCCGTAAATGTAAGACGAGATATAACAGCGACAGAAAGAGATCCGAGTAAACATTGGAGTGTGTGTTTCCCGCGGTAGCCACGCTGGGTGGAGAGGTCTGAATTAAATCGCCCTAATTGAAAGATGAAGATTTTGTTTATTTATTCCTGAAACTGTAGAATAGCATCCACTGCAAGCCTGTCTGGAGAGTGTAGAGGATCCACTAGATTTGGTGTGTTCAGCTGCCACTGCCAGAATTTTTCAGAATAGAGTATTTTTACACCCTGCCAACTTTAACGTTAAAATGAGAGTGGTTTTAGATGCTAAATGTCACTATTGTTTTATGTGCCAGCGTGCATGAGAAAGCCGTCACACCTGCCAGGGTAATACGTGTCCTTGGGAACAAAAGCTCTACCTAACTCCGAAATCAAGCCGAAAATTAAAATATCTCTTAAGAATTTTCCCCAGAGTTATGAGACGACGATAATAAAATGCGGGGGGGGGGGGGGGGGGGGGGGGGGGGGGGGAATGGACGAGTTAAAAACTTTATACCGTTCTAGAGGTTTAAATAGTTTTATTTTCTTCTGTGTTTACTGTTAAAATATTCTTGACCCACATAGTGATTTTGCCGGAGTTATCAGACTGAATTGAAGAATCGCGAAATAAAATACAGGGAAAGAAAAAAACCTCCCCATCAAATAGTGCTTGAAGAGACTTCTAGATGCCTCTTTGACTCCTAAGAAACTGTTGCTGGAATATTTTCATGGTGTTGTTCTAAAGCTTTTTAGCCTCTTATAAATGTAATCTTTGGCAAATGACACATGGGATTCTGGCTTTTTTTTTTTTCCCCCCAGTTTTTTCGGTAACTCTAGAGAAAAGACGCCCCCCCTCTCTGTCCTCGGTCTTCTCCCCCTCCCCCAGCACAAGAGCAGATGCAGTCTCTCTCCCAGTGATGGCACATCCTAGGCCTCCGCTGAGGGCCGCCCGGGAGTGCCCACCCGTCCTACCTGGCCGCGCCGCTGCCCGCCCGTAGCCGCTCCGCCCCGTCACAGCCCTCTCCCTGCACCGCACCTCCACCGCAACCCCTCTTCTCGGAGCATCTCGGGCTCTGCGGGATCAGCTGCGTGTACAATTTTTAGGGCCTACAAAAGCGCAACATCCTCCTCTACCACACCCCACTCCACCCCCCCTCCGCCGGGGCCCTCTTGTAACCATAGCGAAATGCCCGGAGTAGCACAAAAGCCATAAACAGCTATACACCCCTCTAGGAGAAGGCGTTTGGCGAGCTTGGGAGCAAAGCCGATTTTAGCTTTCTCCGTGCCTGGGGCTTAGGCGGGAGTAGGAGGTGCCGGAACGAGGTGCCGGTGCTCTGTAGCGGTGGGACCCGCACTTTGCGGGTGTCGAGGGTGACGAGGCTTGCTCCAGCGCCGAGGAGGCTGCCCGGAAAGCAGACTTTGCTGGCTCCTTGGTCTCCTCGCATGAGAGGGACTCGCAGGAGTTGACTCTTTATGTAGGTTGTTCTGAATATTTTTATATATCGGGCAGGGTGGTCTCCATGTTTTCTTTCTTTCTTTCTTTCTTTAGCGGAGGAAGGGGGGAGTGATGGTAAGGGGCTGTTGTTGGATGATTATAACCGCTACCACTTCTAAATAAGTTTCTTGGGGAAGGGCTGATATCGTACCCTTGATATCAGTGGGTGGTGTTCATGTATTATTTTAATATGATATGTCCTTTTATACAGAGCTTGTTTTCTCCTCCCTCCACAGCCACCCCCTCTTCCATCCACCCCCCCCCCCCCCCCCCCCCCCCCCCCCCCCGCTTTGTTTCTGGAATTTGTTTCGCTTTTAAAGCACCAGCACAAACAAACAAACACAAAAATGACTGGCAACAAGTTAAATCCCATTTGTGTCCCTCCCACCGAGCACGGACGGTGCCTCGCTAACGCCTGGGGTTCGTAGTTTTGCCTCGACAGTAATTTGACCAAGAAAGAGAAGCGGGCTGCAGACAGACTTTCTGTGCACTGACAATGCGGGGAGGAGAAACGTTGAAAGAAAAGAGTTCTCCCGGGATGCATCTCCTTTGTGTGTTTTCTCTTCTCCATCTTTTAGATGGGGCGGTCGCACAGGCTTGCACACACACAGACGCACACACACACAGACACACACGCAGAGGTTATGTTTCCTAGGGGGGTTTTAGAAAACAATGTTTATTATGATCGAGTGTGAACTCCACCTAAATGTTGAAATCATGCCGTAGCTCCGGAAACTGCAACAAATAAATAAATTCCATTTGCCTACTGACAGAATACCAGCAGAGGATGGCTTTACACTTTATATTCACACTTATTTCAAACATCAATGAAAGGGTAAAGAAAAGGCTCGCAAGTCCTTGTACACATTTGAATTAATAAAACGATCACTGTTTAGGAATAGATAACTTTATTGTTTGTTGGTTTTGTTTTTTCTTCCTTCTAAGGCGACTACAAGATAAATTCTATGGTTATGTTAAATAGTGAACCCGCAAAAGCAAAGGAGCGTGTTCTCACTGAGGGTCTCACTGTGCTAAGGCTTCACTGAAAGGCTCTCGCAGCGAGCCACCGGAATTGCCGCGCCTTCCCTTATTTTTGGCTCATAAAATCGCGGAAAAAAACATTCATGCCTGACTGTGCTAAATGTACCTGAGAGATACCTTTTCACGCAATCGCACGATGCGCAAACGATAGTTTAACTTTTTCTGTTGTGGTGGGCACGTGTTTTGTCATATGAAATTAACTTGTGAAAGCCTTTGTATCATTTTTTGATTTGTGTTTGGCGACAACGCAGATCATATCTCATCGCGTTGATGGTTGGTAACAATTGCTAAATTAAAGGCATGCTTTCGGCTTTGAAAAACAAGGGAAAAAAAAAACAAACCACAACACACCAACAACCCTCTCAGAGCTCATCCTCAGCAAAACAACCCGAGGAGCAGTATAACAACGCAGCGTAATATTTTCCATGCGTGTGCAACGTCTCCAAATACATCTGTATCATTCCACGCCTTTATTGTCTGTGCCTAAAGATAGTCAAAGTCACTCCTGGGCTTCTTATCTATATCTGCCACCTAAGAGAATGTACACACAGTATATGAATAATCGCTCTAATTGCTTGGAATGCTCTAATTTGCGTTAGATTCCCCTTCCCTTCCCCCCCCCGCCCCCCCTCCCCGTCTTTACCTATTCTCCCATGGTAAATATTAGCAACTGAACTGCTTGTCTTAACGTGTTTGTATGTTTGCGCTCCAAGAAGCACACCAAATAGTTACAATAAAATGATCAAATCCTTTGCACGTCGCAGTGTTTTGTTTTTTTTCCCCCTTTTCTTTCTTTTTTATTCTTTCTCTGCGTATGTTCTGCTTCTTATCTCCAAGGAGGACAGCGTGCGGTATTGGGTTAGGCGCTCCTCTGAACTTAGGGATTTTAAGCCTAAAGCTTTCAGTATGTTTGGGCTGAAATGATGGTATTCCACATTTCAAAAGGAACGAGGCTCTATTTATAAATGTTACAGAAGGTTTCGTTACTTCAGGAACAACAAAATAGGAATAGAGCTGCAATTTTCAAGAAAATAGGATTTCAAAATATAGAAATAGAAAAAAAAAAAGTAGCGGAGACGATGTATAATTCAATCAAATTACAGAAAATTGCTTTAAAATTCAGAACAGTAGAGATCCATTATGTCTGTTTCATTAGTGACAAGTAGAATTACTCTAAAATAAAGAACAGTGGTGAATATATAATTGGCTGTAATCATGTTAGTGTTTGAATAAAAATGACGGGGACATTTAACACATTGACAACAAAATGTTCAGAAACAACTTATTTATTCAAACAGTTTTTATTTGCATCCACGTGAAGGAGAAACACACTTTTGCTTATGATAAATCAACGCTTTTTCCACTTTCAATAAATAGATATCTAAAAAAAATGTATTAATTATTTTATTATCCGAGGCTTAATAAAGTCTCCTGAGTACGACTCTATTATTATTGATTACTCAGTACCCAAAGGACGCCATCTACAGGAAAAGGTCTTTAAACTTAACACAAATCTAATCACTGTTGATTTGGAAAAAAAAAAAAAAAAAAGAAAAGAAAAAAATCAGAGTTAATATTCCTCTCTAAACCCGGCTCCGATTTTACCCACAACACCGATCACAATATTTGCTTTGTAACTGCTTCTTGCGATTCAATTTGTTATAATTTGACATGATGTAGGAATCTGTTACTAGAGGCCTTTTCTCTGAGATATGGTGTTTAGAAAATACATTGAACTCCCCTTCTAAAGCGACTCCCAGGATTGATTTGATCTGAAAATGCATAACAGCCCATGGGATCTCTCCCTTCAAACCAACTGTGTGGAAGATGCTTGCAAAAGAGCCCCTAAACCAAAACAATTTGATTGAAAGCAGTTTGTGCAACAATTGTGTCACGGAATATCTAACGTTTCTCTTTACCTTCTTTCCATTTGGATAATGTCAATAGTTATCAACTTTGGCAATCATAGTCTCATCGGTTCCTATAATACATCCTTTGCCCCATAGCTTAGTACTTCAATGTGCTGCTCTTTTCAGAACCTTTGCTGGGAAACCCATCGAAGTAGAGAGAGTGACCCTTAATATTTTGATCACACAAACACAGATCTGCTGAGATGTCATATGCCCTCCGTGACGTGACTCCAACCAACACCCTAGTTCAAACTACAGAAATACGTGAACAGCTAGAGGAAACTTTCAGGAAGATTTTTTCCCCCCCGTATTTTATTTTCACATTTATCTTCCCCTCTTGATAAGTCTTCGAATTCCTGCCCCTGTTGTGTGTGCACGCTTATGAGGAGACCGACCCGTGCGGAGCCCGGCTGCCGTGAGACGAAGGGCCGAGCGATCTGACTGCGCCGCGCCTTCACGCCGGTTCCCAAAAGTCTCCCCTGCCCAGGAGGGTTTCGCCAGCTTTTGGGGCTCCTTGCAAATAA
This sequence comes from Melanerpes formicivorus, assembly GCF_026170545.1. Lineage (NCBI taxonomy): Eukaryota > Metazoa > Chordata > Aves > Piciformes > Picidae > Melanerpes > Melanerpes formicivorus. The sequence continues at coordinate 1,268,707 of NW_027142401.1, read as the reverse complement.
AGTAGCTCTGGCTTCATTCTAACTCAGGCCAGAGATACAGACGAGATTACAAAAATTCAGAGGTGTTATTAAACTATACAGAGAGGAGTCAAACGCAGACGTACGCTGGCACAAAGGCTGAGGAAAATGAATGACCCCACGGCGCACCTTCAGTTTTGTGTATCATTTTGGAAACTGGGAATAAGAGTCCGGAAACTATTATTACTTGTGCTGCCACTGGAATCAGGGTCAAAGTTTATACCGAAGGTCTCCCCCTTTCTTCTAACTTCTGGACATTGACGGTAAATGCCCCAGATGGAGAGATTGTGTCGTACCCTTGTGTTTAAACTTGAGTTTTCCTTTCACTCGAAGCCAGCCGCTCCCGCAAGAGCAGCGGGGACCGGTGGGTCTCTCCCTGCCAGGAGCCGAGGCGCGAGCTCCCCTCTGAACCAGGAGGTCTGTCGTTTCTCGGGTGCCTTGTACTAAACCGCAGATGTCAGCCTCTTCCTACGTGTTCGGGCTGCTAATGCGGGCACTTCACACAACAGAAATGCTCATCCCTGGAGCTTTTCCCAGAGCCACATTTCGTGCGCTACCTCTGTCGCGGACGGTCTCGGGGTCCTGGGCGGATAAGCAGGGTACCTAGTTGCCCCTGCCGATGGGGTCCTGATTCCCCTCGGAACTGAGAACTGCAAAGCCCCGGGATGTGTCTGTGTCTTGTGTGTACCCCTTCCATCCGCGCAAACCGTCCGAAGCACAAACTCTACATATCCCCTCAAGGACTCGCGTCGAGGTTCCCAGCTAGACACCTCCCGTGTCCCTCCCGAAGAGATAAATTTTTTTTTCCAGTGTAATTCACGCCAAAAAGTCCCTCACCTAGCAGCCCCCCACCCCCCTGCGTCGGCAACTGAGGAAGCCCCGACCAGGGCAGCAGAAAGCCTTGTTGCTTCCAGGACCCCCTGGGAGGTGGTTCCCGAGGTCGTCAGAGGAGAGGCAAGGGGCCCCCGCGGCCCCGCACGGTCAAAGCCGTGCTGAGCCGAGCCAAGCGTTGCCTGAGGCCGTCCTCGGCCCATCGCGGCGGGGAGCGGCGGCGGCGGCGGCCGCGCTCGGCGCCTTCCCGCGGAGCAAGAGCCCGATGCGAACGCCGCTGGCGACATCTAGCGGCCATTGGCCGACAGTGCCACTGCCCCGCAGCGCGGCGGGAGACAGCCACCCCTGAAGGGGACTGCACGATTGCAAGGGAACACTGCTCACAGTCCCCCGCCTCTCGGCACGCGGTTTCCCTTTGATTTTTTAAGGATCAGGCACTGTTGTATTCCACACTCACCGCCCCCCTCAGCCCCCACCAAAGTTTACGGTGCAGTGTCGGTACCAGTACAAAACTTCTAGGTGTCTACTTAGTATTTACACACATGGGGCACTGAGAGGAACAAATTCTAAACGCTTGCGTCTTCCTAGCTCGCCCCCCCAAAACAAAACCAAACCCAACCAAACAACCCCGCCAAAAAACCTCACCAAACCCCAAACACCCCAACCAACCAACCCAAAATTTAAATTAATAATAATAATAATAATAATAATAATACCCACGCTCTCTCCCCCCCCCAAAAAAAATACCCCAACAACCCCCAACAAAAAGCCCACCCCCCAAAAAACTCCCTCCATGATTACAAAGCATGAACTCAGGATCGACAGTCCCCTCCGAGGTGCCCCCATGGGCAGGAAATCTTCCTGCATGCAGTGAAGGGGCAATTCCCGGAGCTGTGAATTAAAAAATTCCCAAACCTAAACCTCACCAAAAAATAAATAATAAAAAATATCGTTGTGACTTCGCTGGCGAAACGAGCCCTCACTATTTAATTCTTAGTGTCATCTCTCATTAACAGCTCAAGTCATTATTTTTTTTCCTTCGGTAAGACCTTATCTGTTCTCTATCGACTTAATAGAAAACTCAACACATGTTTATATTCTGCTATTGCAGTTTCGCTCCTCGCCTTGCAGAGAGCAAAAACGGGCTTCGCCTGCATCGTGACGGGCTTCCCGAAGGCAAAACGCCTTTCCCTCCGTTCCTTCCTCCTGCCCTCCCAGGAAAAGTGAAGGATTAGGGCGTTCGCGTCCTGCCCTCCCTCATGAATAGGGGCTGTAATGGCAGCCACATGAAAAGGCTTTCACTGGAACCGTGGAGGGTAAAAAGAGTCTAAGAAAAATAGTTACTGGTATGTTCAGCCAAACTTAGCAAAGCACAATAGTCTCTGCGGGAAACTTTGGGGGGTTATTTGTGCATCAGGTGAAATGCCAGCGGCTCGGATCCAGCTGCCAGGACCACAGCATCGCTCAGGGAAGCTGGCCGTGAGGAGACGAGCAAGCTAGGCAACAACAGGCGACAGACTGAGAGTTTCGAGCCAACCCAAAACAAACAAACAAGCTCCCCCGACTCTCCCGCCGGGAAGGTGGCTTTAGATAGGGAAGCAGGGAAAGTTTTGAAGATCTGCAGATGTTTTCCCAAATGTATTTTAACTTGTCCGTGAAGTAAAAGCTGCTTTTATTTATTTATTTATTTATAATTTTTTTCCCCTTTTGAGACAACAGAAGGGGAAAGGGCTCAAGTAAGACCTTGATAAAACTAAGGAATGCATTTCTCACTCAGCGAAAGCAGGAGAGGTCCGCAGGAGTTGCGACCTGAACTGACCAAGGGAGAAAAATGGTGGTGCACGAAAAATGAATTATCAATGTCATCTCATCCTCAGTGCCTTCACTGGGATACGGGTCTGTGCTCAGTTTCAAGCACAGGACACTAGAACCTCACAAGAGTAACCGATCTGTCTCAATATTCACCTCTTTACTGATCCCTTTAAGTAATTTTTTTCTGCCCACTTTTTTTTTCAACCCGCTTCGGGACTCGGAGATCGCCATAGGGAAGGTACCAATGCGGAATTGCGCAGAGGCAGCACCACACACGGGGCGTTCCTTGCGCGGCTGTGGAGCCGGGATGCTCAGTCCCAGCGGAAGGAGCAGGGCCCCGTTCACGGGCGTCTCGTCGGGGACCTCTCTTCTTCTTCCCTCTCCCGCCCGGAGGACCCCGGCGCCTCGGGCATAAAGAGTGGGGCCCGCAACTTTTCTGCTTTTGAAGCGGCGTTTACTCTCAAGTGCTTGGCTGTAAATAAACGCTGTGGCAGGGACAACACAGCCGTCCTGCAGTCAGAGCGGAGGCTGCTTCTGCACCTTGCCTCCGCAACATACGCCGTCAGCGTTTTAATTCCAGCTCCAAAGGGAACCTGCAATTATAAGCCCCCCTCGTCCCCTCCCGCTCTCATTCTCTTATTTGAAACATTCACTGAGGAACGTTATTTGGATTGAGAATAAAATCAAACAGGGAGGAGAGGGAGGGGAAAAAAAAAGAGAAAAGAACAACACAAAACCACAAACCCAACAACCCAGCAAACCCTTCCATTTGCTATTTACAAAACTCATTGTCATGCTTCACTCAGGCTGTCTGCCTAGCTTGGGGAAATAAATGTGACTGAACCAGAGACAAAGCCGATGCAGCTGTATTTGAATTTCTCAAACACTGTCAAACGTGCTCTTGTCTCATAATTTTCGGGGTTGTTGTTATTATTATGATCATCATATCTAATGTGAACGTACTCGAAAGCGAGGTGATTGGCGGCGTAGAGACCTCATTCCGGTCGAGAATGCGCACAGATTCCTTTAGCAAGGAGCCAAAGGCTCCTTTTCCCTCCTGCTTGGGAGTCTTGGCAGATAAACTAAGGAAAACTCGAGACCTGCAATTTCCCTCTTTCCCCCCCCCTTTGTTTTTATTTTTCCTTAAAAAAAAAAAAAAAAGCAGAAAAGCCCCCCACGTTTCTTGTGTTTCCCCGATTCTCGTAGAAATGGGAGGGTTTGACTGCCTAATTCCCCAAGACGGTAACCTGATAACCAGCTTCGGCAACCCCTCGCTGCAGAAGCGAAGGGGAGGAAAAAGAGACTGCTGGTCTGTGGCCAGGGGAAAAGGCACCTGCTTGATATCACATCCTAGGCTTCATGTCAGCTTTCCTGAAGAGGTGCTAGGAACCTGCCAGTGTGTTTAATTTTGTCAGGCTTATTACGAAGCAAAACCTTGACCTCGACTACTTTGGCGAGGAGGACGCTAAAACACACCGGGGGCACCACAAGAGGTGTCCCAAAGGGAATACCTTAGCGCATTCCCATCTATCTCGCCTTAGCCGACGGCTTCTGGCGAGGGCTGGCAAACCTTCCCGATTCCATCCCCGGGCCTTGCCGCCCTAGCAGACTGGGCCGAGCCGGGATATAGGACGGGGGCCGCCGGAAATCCTCCTCTCCCGGCAGCAGTCTGTTGGCCTCGGCAAGTTACCTCTGCCTGGTCCCGCCGCCGCGGCGAAGCCTGCCCCTCGATGTGACGGGAGTAGGGGAGCCGGTTGGCCCAGGCCGTAAGGGCGCTTCGGCTCTTAGGCGGCCGCCCCGGCTTAGCTCTTGGATCCCCTCCTCCTCATGCGCCCCTTGGCATGTCATCCAAGACCCGCTGCCGCCTTGCTAGGATGAACCTTGGGCTTTGGGAAAAAAGTGAGGTTCCGAAAGCCGGGGAGACCACCTTCCGCACCCGTAAGCTTAAGCTCAAACTTTGCCATCAGCCTGGGGAACATTCCCCCGGCCTTCTGTTGTTTTTTTTTTTAAACAGCCTTATTCGTTGGCACACTTCTCAGAGAGCCCTCTCGAGCTCTTCTGAGGGGAAAAGGTTTTGCAGCACCTCTGTCTGTCAGGACTACCGCACTGAGCAGGGCCATCCTCGCTCCAAAGCACGCTGCGTTGCTTTAACGCCCTTGGCGATTTTCGTTGCACGGTGTCCTTAGCTAAAGTGGAAGCAGGGGAAGGAAAAGTAATGTGATCAATTATTATTTTTGTACCACATTTATGGACGGGTGGAAGTAATAACAGTTATTTGCTTTGTCGAAGTGTTTATTTCACACTTGGTATATTTCCTTACAATCGGAGAACCGACGTGGGAAAAATAGGCACAAATAAATTAAAGTAACAACAACAAAAAAACATTTTTAGCAAAAGGCGATTCTTCTCCTGTCTAATTTTCCCGGGTGCATTTCTTCCTCCTAACACCAATTCACATCAACGAAAGGGCCAAATAAATTAGTCTCTAGCCCTCAAGTGAAGCAAGAAGCAGAATAATCATTTACTTCTCTGCCCCCTTCATAAAAAAAGACGTTTAAAAAAGTCTCCAAATCGATGATAAAGAACAATCAAAAAGCAGAGCAACCAGAAGGGAAGGAACCTGGGCGGGTCTCCCTAGGGTATGCCCTCGGTAACCTTGTTGTCCTTGAGGCTCTGCGGACTCCACTTTCCTCTTTCTCTGCCCGGGTTGCTGGGTATCGCCTCCCCTTCTAAGCGCAGGGCTGAGGGATACTTTGATCCCTCCCGCCCTGTCTCTGTCCCGTTGGAGGCTTGTTAGCTTCCCTAATTTGTTAGCAGCAGTTCGGCTGCCTTTCCCACAGGCTTCCCCCCAGCCAATGCAAGAAGCAGAATGATGCCAGGGCCAGGGCATCAGATGCCGCTCTCGGTATTCACAGTGGAGGATTCAGTGCTTTCACATGCACATGTCACGTACATCATATGCATCGTATACATGAGGGTTATCTCAGCGAAGGGGACCGGAAAGGTCGTGAGAGGGAAGAATTAAAAAGATACAGTTCTAAACGTGCGTCAAGGATTTCAAACAGAACGGAGCTTTATACCGAGGTTAACGCTTTCCCATTGCCGGCTCTTGATCTCCTTTGAATTGCTTCGTTTCCCGTATTCCAGTTATGTATTTTGTCTCCAGCGACAGTGTATGACAGTGCTATAGGTTTAGTGACCTGTGCTGGAAATAGGCAATAGAAAAAAATAAAAAAGGACTGCTGTCGTGGCCAAGGTCTCCAGCGAACGCTCTACAGCTTGTTGCCTGACGGCTCTGTTCCGCTTACACGGAGCAGTCGGCGCCTCCCTGTTTCGGGGCCGCCCCGCCGGGGCTGCCCCGAGGCTGAGCCAGGGCCGGGGCCGGAGCCGGAGCCGGAGCCGAGGCCGAGGGTCTGCACTAGGTTGAAAGCAGGGCTGGAAGCTCTTTGACCAGCAACCTGCATTTATGCAATCATCTCTTTCTTCAGTCATTCTCACCCCCTCTAGTTGCTCCACAGGTAAAACTGATCTTTCGTATGTACCAAGACACCTTGCCGCTGGATCTGGCAGGGTGACAAAAGATAACTCACAACTCAGCTGAGCCACCATTCCAGCCCTGCAGATCTCACCATGAAGCACAATCATACCTTTTGCAGCACAACCTGATCAGCACCTGAGTGTTAGACATTTCTCAGGAAACCTACAGGGCTGATGTTTCACATAGTTCCTGGTCCTGCCCTTTCCAAAGACCAGCAGAGCCAGGTGGTCTGGCTGAACATCCTCTGTTCTCTAAGAAGAAGACACGGTAGCTGAAGGTGTCTTTATGTCTACAGTCCTGAAAGATGGGACAGAAAAAAGGAGCAAGATACCTGTCCTTGAGACCTACAGTTCTGGGGCTACTTTGGTTCAGGGTTATTGCTCCAGCATCCCTATCTCCAACAATAGTCCTATCTTTCAGACAAAATAAGGTAGACAAATCAACCCTTTATAAAGTTTATAAACACAAATTACTTGATTTATTTGTTTAATCTCAAGTGAGCTATTTTAGCCAAGTTAGAAAGATTACTTTGTATAATAATAAACTATCTGAAAGCTACCAGGAAAATTCCAATGTATAAAAAGTGGCAACCTTATTTAAACTCTGGGGAAGAGAATTGTTTGCCCTTGCTGTATGTTTTGCATTCTTGAAGTATATCTTTTAAGGCATAATATACATTTTGAAATCTCATATATGCATCTTTACAATAGCAATGGCTTTCCACAAGCTCTGTGGGAGGTTGACATTTCAGCAAGATACTTCCCCTTGACTTTGTTTATTTCAGCAGTTTAAATTCTACCTCTGGTGATAGCTGTTAACTTGGCAATGTGAAAAGTGCTACATGATGTGTACTGTGCTCAGTCAGCTCATCAGAAGCTTACCAATTACGACTGTGGAGCCCATTCTTCCTGCCACAGCATGCCACCCACCATGCATACCCGGGACAGCTGATCTTCACATGTGCATAAAATCTGAAAGTATGCACACATTTATGCAGAGCCCATACAAAGCAGACACAGTAAGTCTGGTGCTTCTTAGAAGCCCTTTTGTTTCCTGTAATAGCTCCTACAGAGGTAGTTGCAGATCATTTCTTGCTCCCTGCCTGCCTTGGAAATGTCAAAAAGCTGAGCTTTTGAACCCCACCCTGCAAAGGGATGAGCTTTAAACCTGTCAGGCCATCAGGATGCTTGTATTTTGGACATAAGGCTGAACTGTCAGGATGGCTGTGAAATGGGAGGTTGCAGCTATGAGAATTATCCATCTCACCTGCTGTTTGGTCCCCATCCACATCTTTGATAGGCTTGGGAAAGGAGATATCTGGAAGCAGATTTTGAACTCAAATAACTGAAAGATGCTGTAATGGCCCATATGCCAGGCATATCTGCATTATGAAATTAAGACCTTTGCTAACAAAAGCTTTGGTAAGCCTGTTTCCCCAGGATGAAATCTGATCTCTGTTTAAGGTCTCCAAGTGACATCAGTGAGACAAGATTTACTTCTAGACAGATGCTATTTGTCAGGCACGTAGGGAGTGTTCAGGCTTCGGAAATAATTCTACCTTTGAACATTCATTTTTGTTTGGAATATCCAACTGCAGACACAAAATTCAGATTGGCCTCTTTGTTACACCGTGATTTGCACTTACCCTAAGGTTCTATTTTTCTTTATTTCGAAGCAACTATTTACAAAGCAATCTAGTGCCTGACTGTCACCTTTGACTGTAGTTCCTTTCGCATCATTTAAAATAGAAGTAACTCTGTTCAAGTAAGCAGAGTAACACTAGTGGAAAAACTAGAATAAATAATCAGAGAATCAAGCCCTTTGAATAGCAAATGACTCCATAAATAGTCCCATTGATTTCGGTGATGTTTCATGGCATAAGTAGCTACATTAATGGAAACAGCATACAAGACCCTTAGTGCTTGGACAGAGAGAGGAAAAAAAAAACCCTCAAACTTATAATTATATAAAAAAAAGAAAAGAAAGATTCCATGGTGCATTAGTCAGTTGACATGTTACTAGCTTATTGCCTGACTTAACAAAGACAGAATGAATTGATTTAATGACGAGGATGACTCCTTTGCTACCTTCTGTGACAAATGCACCACGCCTGTGACATGAAAGCCCTGTCCTCTACTAAAAAAAAAACCCAACAAACCAAAACAAAACCAGAAAGCAAGTAAAGCCATGCTACTGAAATGCTTTCCATTACTCTTAAAGAAATGCTTCTTTAAGCAGGAGAACAATATTATAGTGAATGGAGCTGCCCCTTTTTGGGAAGTTTATGGGTCATATCAAAACATGAGACTATTACAATGTGGTCTGTCCTGGCTCTGTTGCTCTGGATGACCTGGAGATGTTATTTTCCTTTCCCAAATATGCTTTCTTAATGATGTTTCTTTGGCTACATACATTTTTAAAGGATAGAGAAGTGTTCTCTGGAAATGTTTTGTGGCATCTTTAAGCCTGAATATGAGAACTGGGTCTGGATGCAGAAAGCAGAAAAACACCTACCAAGCTCTAAATCTTCTGGAGCCAACAAAACTGTTGCTGGGATCCAATCGCTTTGCTGTGGACCCATTTCTGAAAGTGACTTTGGGTGGTTTGACACCACTTAAGGAGCTGGAACATGATGTACAAGAGCAGAGGGAGAAACCATGATGATAGGGGAGCTTCACAGCCTGACTAGCAATGCCATCAGGTCTCCACACCTTCCTGCCAGTACTGAATTTGCTGTCAGCATTCTCAGGGTACAGGCGATACGTTTCGAGTATTCCATAAAGAACAGTGCACCCACGTACACGGTACCTCTGAAAACTTTTGTAATTACAGTAATTCTGGTGAAACCACACCAGCTCTGTCCTTGCCTTCCTCTCCCTGCTTTCCTTTGTATTCTCTTGTCATATCTCACAGTAACTGCAAAAAATGCTTTGTCCAAAACACAGAATCCCTGTTCCAAATGCCACTCTGCTATCAGCAGGAACAGTATTTCAAATAAGCTGCTGGGCATTTGCCTCTATGAATAGCTGCTTCTTTGCTTATGCCAGACTGTACAAAGCTCGTATGTATCTTTTGAGTGCACATTTTTCATTAAGAACTTCCAGCACACAAAAGGAAGGAGTCACAAAAGGTGAAAAAAGAGATCTTTTGCTTTGTGACAAACAGTTCTCTGCTGCGTCTCCTCCGTTGTGACCAGGCTGCAGCTGTTTTCTGTTGAGTGTGTAGTATTCTGATTCTTGGGAAGTTTTTAAGGGAAATACTTTGAATAAGGTTATACAGTGCTGATTTTTAATACTATCTGAAACTAGCCTGCTATTTTTTTTTCTTTTCTGTATAACAATGAAATGATGCAAAATGGATGAAAAGTTTCCTCTCTATCAGTTAAGGACAAAGCTGTGTACCAGCTCATACCTATGGCACCCATGCTATTATCCCACAGCTGAAGGGGAGGATGGTCTTCCTTAGACCCCCAGTTTTGGGGGAAAAGGTGCTGTTCAGTGCTCATGCAATGCACAACATTTGGAGGAGACTGGGAGGAAGCTGGTTATCTATGACTGGCTTTCATAAGCTTTTGGATGAGGAATAATGTCATGTTGGTATAGGCTTCTACTGAATTAGTGAGACCTTTAAAATAGAGAGGGCAGAGGGAAGGTAGGGAGATATGTTCATGAATCAGTGAAAGACTGCCAAGGCCAAATTTCTCACAACCTCCCCACAAGCCTGAGCGATATGTGGTGCTGGCTGCAATTGTGGGCACTAGTCTCATAAAGACCAGCTCCCTGCTCTTTTACAAAGTGGCATTCTAATGCCAAAAAAATGAAAGCCTTTTCTAGTTTACTAATAAAAATATTTCCCAAGCTCCCAGAAATCAAAACCTGTGCTTCAGATTTTGCTGTTTTCTGACAATGACTTGTTTCTAAACAATCTCATGACATTTAGGAGGGAGAGGGATGATGCCTGGTTTGTAATTTTTTTGGTGCTTGGCTACACTTTCCCACACTTATCCCAAATTTAAAAAGAAGATATGTTTTAACCGAGTGATTGATTTTAGTCTGTCTTATTATATTAGAGCATCCAAACATCCAAACTCCTTGGAACTTTTAAGGGTTCTTATTTCTAAAACTTTCAAGTTATCCTTTTTGTTTCCTGGATTGAAACAAACTTCTTTCCCTCTCTCCCTTTCCCTTTCTCTTCCTTTGTTCCTCTAAAAAAATAGTTTTAAATCTTCTTTTCTGTTTTTCCTTTTCAACCAGTCAGCTAAACAATAGCCAAACCATTCCCCACCCCCCCTTTTTGGTTCTGCTCTGAGACAAATATACTGCCCAAAATAGTACCAGTCAGGAGCCTAACAGCCCAATGTTCTCTAATTACTCCCAAACCTACCTCTGCAATATCAAGGCAACTTGATCTCACTGCATCAGTAACACAGCATCCGGTTTTGTGAGCTTGACGGTGGTGGCACGAGAAGGAGTGAAAACTGACAGCAAGTTGACAGAATACTACTGGGACTACTCTGAGGTTCATCACACAGTCATCTTATCTTTATGCCACTGAAAAACTAAAAAAAAATGTTGCCAGAATAGCTGTTGCAGGGGATTGACTTGACAGTAGTGTTCTTTTTAGGTGTTTGCTGTGAATGAGGTTTTCTTCTTCAGCCCCTGGAATTATGCTTATGTATAGATAGAGGACACATGTAAGAAGATGAGAGAAAACAAAATCACATGGGAAGTGGAAAACATTTGTTTTCTTCATGTGCATGCATTGTGCTGAGTGCAGCAGGGTGCCAAGATTGACTCCTCAGATGCTATCACACTAACTGCAATATCATGTTGCTGTATGCGTTCTTCAAGCCTCTCTGGAAAATTCTGTAGTGTGATCACTTAGCTGACTGTTCAATCGACACAATCTAAAAAGAGAATGCATTTTCTTTTAGATGCTGAGCTTATTTTCTGCTCCTGGTGGTGTTCAAAACTCATGGTAAAAAGGACTCATTATCATAGTTCTGTGGGTGTGTTGGTTTCTGTTGTCTTAATGGAAATAATAAAACAAATTGTTCTGAGAAAAATCAGAGCCAATGCAGTGATCTTTTGAGGATTCGTGTCTGGTATTCTTACATCCTTTCCTTTGTCCCACTGCAGCAGCAGCAGCTTTGTCTATTTATGCCAAGCTTTATGTCCATTTCCATTAGACTTCCCTTTCTAGTCCCCCTCAGCCTCCTTTCATGTCTGCTGATATCAGCTGTGCAGAAGGCATCAGATGCTTTCAGTAGCTCAGAGCTACTTTCGCGCTGATATGCTGACTGAATACCTGCTGACTGGATAGCAAGAGGTCAATCAAAAATGGTAACTGCTGAGCTGTGACTGGTGCTTTATTCCTAGTGGATTCTGCTCTGTCCCCTCTATCCAGCCCCCAAATTCAATGAAACCTCTGAGATTTCTGTTTAAGGCTTTGACCTCATTCTAATCTTTGGCTGAAATTGGCTAACAGTTCTGGAAGTTACGAGGAGCAGGGGTACTGATAGACAAGAAATCTGATAGATCAGTAATGCAACATAAATAAGGGATATTTTAAATACAAAATACATATCCACAGCAAATGTGCCCCTCAGAAACAGCACAGATTTTAATGGAAAATTAAATGGAGCTTCTATTTCTAATCCATATAAGCGCTTTGAAGGATTTTTAATAGAGTTTGGGGGTGAGAGAAAAACACTTTAAAGGCACGCTAACAAAATATGCTAGTTATGAGTCCGTCTTGGCTGAGAAAAGAACATTTGAATCATGGCACTGACACTGAAATGCTTCCTTTATTTCAAATTTGTGTCTGGCTCAGAACCTTGCACGCTTGCTGCGTGATTTTGACTATCTGTTAGCGCATACAAGCTGTATCGTAAGTAACAGTATTGAAAACATATGCCACAGGGGAACGAAATCTGTAATAATACCAGCTGCCATTATATGAAAATGAATTTTAGTCACTACTAACCTGGGTAAGTGTTTTTCATAGGGAAACAAGTGGAAAAATTCACCAAGGAAAAACTGGTGCAGAACTTTCAAGTTTTTAAGCAAGCCCTAGAAGAGATAATCCACTTTGATCAATGGGAAAAATCATCTGGGGCTAGCTTTGAAGGTGTATACATCTAGTTTGATTAAACAGTGAGTGAGAGCAATATGGGGAAGGTTTTCACATATGTGGAAGGAAAGTACTTTTAAGGCAGCAGTTTTAGGGGGCATAGTCAGGAAAAAAGAAGAAATATGTTACAGGAAAATGTTACAGTGTCTTAAAATGCCTAAAGGTTAGGCTCTGTTAGACAGATGAGTGACTTAAAAAACATCAGTAAAGGTTTTATTATCTGGGAAACATGAAAAAGTTTGGCTGCATTATCAAATATATGTACTGAGAAGTAACCAAGCTTTGAAGTGAGATGATCCCATTATTCATTCACAGTTTTAATTTCAATGATTCTATAACTGATCCTCATGATGAGGTCACTTTCCTCTTCCAGAGCTAGCTGGCAGATAAAATCACTACGTATATTATAGCAAATAAGCAGCCAGGTGAGTGTTTGCATTTCATGGCCACTGAGTATTTTGCTATTAGGACAGCAGTCTGTATGTTTCCTTCAAATTCTCTGTTTAAAGTAGGCTGTATTCCAGCTGGTGACTATTATGTCCTGAAGTGGTGTGATTATCTCCAAGGGAAATCTGTAAGAACACAGCTACTTCAGGAGTCTTTTGTCAAGAACAAAGTCCATAAACAGACCCACCCACCTTGTAATATGTATAGATAGCTCCTTTAACGTAGAAATATAATTGCAGATCATATTTAGCATAACCAAAAGCAACTAGTTTCTCTTTGGAAGGATATAGGGTCAGCTGCAGGTTGTAGGAACAAGCACAGCAAAAACAAGGCTGCAGGTTTCTAAACCTGCAGTCTATTAAACAAATTCCCATGACTAAACTTGCTTGATTCAGAGGTGCTTTCAAGATACACGACGAAAAATGTCAGTTCCTAACAGGAAGAACAAGACTTTTGAATCAGATGTGGTTTTAAGTCAGTAAGAGTGAGTAAGCTTGTAAAGTCTTACTGAGCTTTTCAAAGCAAAAAATAACGTATTTGCACTGTCAGATATTTCACTGGAAAATAGGCTCAAGTAAGCAGGTAGGATGCAAATGTAACTTTCAGCTGGGATTACAACCTGTGGGTTGCCTGGCATAATGTCACATTACTAGCTACAGAAAAGCTACCAGCTTATTGATGCCATTTGGATTTCTGTCACTGTCTTAGAGGGGACAAAGTCTCACGGGTGTGTTTTCGACATTTTCTGGCAAGGTTTTTTTCATTGTGTTTTGGCTTCTTCTACTTAAGGCAATAAGGAGAGCTGCTGGGCTTGATCAAACACAGACCACCTTCTGTGTTGCAGCACAGGATGAAAAACTTCTTCAAATAGGGCCTCTTGGTCCTGAAGGGCCCAACTGAGCTGCTATACAGAGAGGGTAAAATCTTTCCCTTTCAGGTGCACTAGGCTGCTGCGTTAAGAGCTTTGTAAGGTACAGGCACACCCAGGACTTCCTGCATTGTGCCTAGTCCGTCCAAGCGGAAAGACCTTTTCCTGAGACAAAGCTCAAGCTGTTTTCTGACAGACCCATGCCAATCAGTCATAGCACAGACACCATGCTGTTAGTATAAAGAGTGCACAACAACATTCTGCTGACGTTCTTTCAGCAATGTATTTACTTGGCATCATTTGAGGCAGCCTCAAGGTACCATTAACCTCTGCTGAAGCACAGGATAGTACAGATGTGCTCTGCCAGACTGATCTGTGGCAAAAGAGATTCCCTGTACAGATTCTCTGTAATTCAGTTCAGGGAGCTGTTTGTTATTGAATGGTTTGTTTTTCCTGCCCAAATAAGGGTCAATCAACATTTCCCAAACCACCACAAGCACACAAACGCACTAGTTTCATTAGAATTTGTCTCTCTAACATTTTTTTTACAATGGCCCATAAAAATCAACCCAAGATAATAGCAGGAATAATTGACCAAAGAATAGCAGTTTCTTTAATCAAGGGAGCACGGTGATTAAATCAAAAGCTTTGGATCTGTGGATATCATCAATGGTCTTTTGTCTATTAATAACAATATGTCATCTGTGAATTTTAACAACGTAGTCGCTAAAGGGCGAAATGTCTACATCTTGATGGAGAAAGGTCAGGAGAGTATTATTTGAAATGAAATCCATTATCTGTGCTGTGTTCAGTTCTTCAAGTGATTTAGATTAAAATATAATACCAAAGTAAAGCAATACTTAGAAAGAAAGATGCTCAAATCCTGCAATTTCTTAACATTCAGGTATGCCTTCCTTGGAGTCTTTGTTGCTCTGAATAGGACTCAAGATGTAATACATATAAAAAAAAATTAAAAATGAGAGCAAAATGTTGCTAATGAAAGTCTTGGCTTTGTTTTAGAAACATTGGCAGAAATACACCACTGCACTGAAGTATGGGAGACAACCATGGCTTCCTGCACCTGTACTGCAGCCATAAGGACAGGGAGCATTTTCTACGTCTTTTGTGCACAACCACCTCTTGAGCACAAGACAACGTGAAAGCTTGCAGGGAGCTTTTAGGTTGGACTTGATTATCCTGAGGTCTTTTCCAATCTTATTGATACTATGATTCCATGAGCTTACTAGCCTGGGAAAGGTATCCAGTGTATGAAAGCAAGAGCAAGCATACACTGTTAGCATGGTCTGTGGCAGTGTGGAGGAAAGACTATCTACATGTGACAAGGTATAGATTCTTCTGCTTACTGAGGATGAAGAGGAGGGAGATTAGAATTTTCTATGGCAATATTTTATGCTGTTAGCTCATAGATGCTCCCTTTTCTTCCCACTCTTCCTTCAATCACTGAGCTACAGTTTCCAAGGGAAAAGTCTTTTATAGACAATGACGTTCTGTTGGTTTATCTGTCCTGCGTATTTGCCAGCCAAGAATCCTATGAAAACCAGATATGGTTTACTAATCAATGATAGTATCAAAACTAACCACAAGGCTGGAGCACCTCTTCTATGAAGACAGGCTGAAAGAATTGGGGCTGTTCAGCCTGGAGAGAAGGCTCTAGGCAGACCTTATGACTACATTTCAATATCTGAGGGGGACCTGCAGGAAGGCTGGGGAAGGACTGTTTGAAAGGACTTGTAGAGATAGGATGAGAGGCACTGGTTTGAAACTGGAGCAGGGTAGATTTAGATTGGACATAAAGTGGAAGTTCTTTACAATGAGAGTGGTAAAATACCGAAACAGGCTACCCAAGGATGTGGTTGAAGACCTGTCCCTGGATACATTCAAGATTATGCTGGACATGGCCCTGGGCAGCATGATCTAGTTGGAGGTATCCTTGCTGACTGCAGGGAGGTTGGGCAAGATGATGTTTGAGGGTCCCTTCCAACTCAATGCAGTCTGTGAATCTGTGTAATGAAAGTTGCATAAGCATGTCAGTTCTTTGTTACTACTGAATGCAACTACTAATTTTATGTTCCTGAGACTGTCTCATTAAATAGAGGCTTTGTGTCGATTTATTAGCTTGATCCGTTTGACAACAACTCTGTAGAAAACTGGGTGTGAAGATGTTTGGTATCGTGTAGGCATAAAACTTGGGTTTGATAGGCAGTATGCATTTGTCAACTGGAAAATAGACACCAGAGGCACTTCTGATGTCTAAATTGGAAAAGTCTGTAAGGACAGTATGGGCATCTGAACAACAACAGTCTTCCACATGCTGGGTGCATTACCTCTGAGACTGGAACACAAAAGATGGTCCAGGTACCATGGCCTGAACATGGTCACTTTCTCAGACAGAAATAGTGTGGCAACCAGCACCAGAACAAGAGGACACAATCTCAAGCTGCCCCAGGGGAGGTTTAGGCTGGATGTTAGGAAGAAGTTCTTCATAGAAAGAGTGACTGGCCATTGGAATGTGCTACCCAGGGAGGTGGTGGAGTCACCATCACTGGAGGTGTTTAGGAAGAGTCTATAGGGGTTCTTGGTGCCATGGTTTAGTTGATTAGGTAGTGTTGGGTGGTAGGGTGGACTTGATGATCTCAAAGGTATTTTCCAACCTGGTTAATTCCATTCCATTCCATTCCATTCCATTCCATTCCATTCCATTCCATTCCATTCCATTCCATTCCATTCCATTCCATTCCACTCCACTCCACTCCACTCCATTCCATTCCATTCCATTCCATTCCATTCCATTCCACCAGGTTAATCTTACACTGTGAGATGGACCATGAGAGGTGGAAGGAAGAACAAGTGTCCTAGAAGTATGCTAAACTGAGTAAAGTCTATCGTGGAGTGTTTTTGAGCTCTGAGCCACAAACAGGCAGCTGAGCAGTTTTATCTGACAAACAAAGCACAGATAGAGATACAAATAAAGTATTTACAAAATATTTTGAAGCACCTATTGAATTAATTGGCTGTAAATGAGAGATCTTTGCACATACATTCTTCATTGTTGTTGTATGGGTGTTTGAGTCACCCTGAGCACAGCTTCCAGGACAAGATGTAAGCAGGTGAAGATGTTTATCATGTTATACAGCAAAGTTATATTGTCTACCAGAAGGCACATGTGTCACATCTCAACTGGTTATCTTCTACTGGCATGCATGTAATTAAGGCATCCCATAGGCTAAAATAACAAAACAATATTTTCACACATCCAACCAAATTCTGCCCAATTTCTCTCCTTCAGTTCCAAGATGTTTACAGTCTTCTCCGAGCCAAAGACTAAACATAGCCTTCTCTAACTCGAGCAAAGGCAAGTCTTCCCCATAGCCACCCAAAGCTATCCAAACCCAGCCCTTCTCCAACAATTTATTACAAGTCCTTTAAACTCATCTGCAGGACTTTAAAGAATTTCTTTTATCTTTCAATTATTTTGGCCCTTTCCTAGTAGAATCTGTAATTTTCATTTTCAAAGTGCTCATATGCTATCCTACTTTCCCTCCCGCCCCCCCCCCATCCTGAGCACTTTCAGTGTATCTATTTCTCTCCCTTTTATAGAACTATTTCCTCTAATACCAACAGCTTTTCTATACTTCTTTCTGACTGCAGCTCATTTGTTGAAATTTCCAGTATATCTTCTAGAATATAATGATAATTTTAACTTTTTTTTTCTCCCTTCCCTTTTTTTTTTTTTTAATGTGAAGGGATTCTAACTTACCTCAAATTGCCATAAATTCAAAAGTACAATGTGCTGTAGGCAAGTCGAAAGTATCCAATATGTACTCTTCTTTCATTTTTCTGATCATCTCTATTTAGTTCTGTTAGCACTTTCTCGGAACAGAAAGTAGTCCGTTTAGAAATGATTGGATCATCTGTTTTACTCCCCACCAAGTGACATTCACTCACTCATTGATAGTCCTTTCCCCCCCCCACCCCCCATGCAGATGTCACCACGAGATAACTTTTTTTTTTCTCCTTTAAAAAAAATAAATGCCAAACCACTGAACCCAACAGGATAGTGGGATGGCAACAAGTGCAATTAAATATTTCATGATGTGAAACATGATGAATTTTTAATAACAGCAGAACTTGGGGGAAAAAAAAAAAGAAGGGAGAAAGAAGAACACAGCAAAAAAACTGTCAGGTAAGTAAATTACTGCAGGCATTTCCCTGGGGAAAACATGTGCTTTCTCAGGTTATAGCTCTACACCAGGGAGTCTAATATAGACTGATAATTCCTATACAGTTACAGCTGCAATCAGTCTTCTATTTTTGAGGCATATTTTTACTCCATTCATTGAAGAGACTTTTATTATTATTTTTTTTCCCCCCCAAACCAGTAAAGTTTCTCTCCAGAAAGTACATCCACTTCATCCTAGCTCTTTGGAGAGAAATGGAACACATAATTTTTAGGTTTTTTTTCCCCAAATGAAAAGTGAATTAAAGCAACTTCCCCCAAAACTGGAAAAGGGTAGTGCGCCTTAGTGTTCTTCAGGTGAAAGAAGAGCTCCAGGTGAAGTTTGCTGAGGTGTTGTTTGGAGAGGGATCATTTTATTGGTGTTCTTTAGGTGAAGGAAGAGCTCCAGGTGAAGTTTGCTGAGGTGTTGTTTGGAGAGGGATCATTTTGTTGTTGTTCTTTAGGTGAAGGAAGAGCTCCAGGTGAAGTTTGCTGAGGTGTTGTTTGGAGAGGGATCATTTTATTGGTGTTCTTTAGGTGAAGGAAGAGCTCCAGGTGAAGTTTGCTGAGGTGTTGTTTGGAGAGGGATCATTTTGTTGGTGTTCTTTAGGTGAAGGAAGAGCTCCAGGTGAAGTTTGCTGAGGTGTGTTTTGGAGAGGGATCATTTTGTGGGTGTTCTTTAGGTGAAGGAAGAGCTCCAGGTGAAGTTTGCCGAGGTGTTGTTTGGAGAGGGATCATTTTGTGGGTGTTCTTTAGGTGAAGGAAGAGCTCCAGGTGAAGTTTGCCGAGGTGTTGTTTGGAGAGGGATCATTTTGTGGGTGTTCTTTAGGTGAAGGAAGAGCTCCAGGTGAAGTTTGCTGAGGTGTGTTTTGGAGAGGGATCATTTTGTGGGTGTTCTTTAGGTGAAGGAAGAGCTCCAGGTGAAGTTTGCCGAGGTGTTGTTTGGAGAGGGATCATTTTGTGGGTGTTCTTTAGGTGAAGGAAGAGCTCCAGGTGAAGTTTGCCGAGGTGTTGTTTGGAGAGGGATCATTTTGTGGGTGTTCTTTAGGTGAAGGAAGAGCTCCAGGTGAAGTTTGCTGAGGTGTGTTTTGGAGAGGGATCATTTTGTGGGTGTTCTTTAGGTGAAGGAAGAGCTCCAGGTGAAGTTTGCCGAGGTGTTGTTTGGAGAGGGATCATTTTGTGGGTGTTCTTTAGGTGAAGGAAGAGCTACAGGTGAAATTTGCTGAGGTGTGTTTTGGAGAGGGATCATTTTCATTTCAGTTCTCACTGATATTTTCTGAGAGGAAACCGCCAGCGCTGTTTTTCCTGTAATGTCCTAGATCGTAGGCTAGGTGATGTTTTTCATGGTATCATTAATGTTAACATGATTTAGATTTGTAGCTCATCAGAATGACATAGTTTGTTATGGAGTTGCTCAAACATGTCCAGAGAAGGGCAACAAAGCCAGGGAGGGGTTTGAAGCACAAGCTGTGACGAATGGCTGAGGGAGCTTGGGTTCTTTAGCCTAGAGAAGAGGAGGCTCAGGGGAGACCTTATTGCCATCTACAACTACCTGAAGGGAGGTTGTAGCCAGGTGGGGGTTGGTCTCTTCTCCCAGACAACCACCAACAGAACAAGAGGACACAGTCTCAAGCTGTGCCAGGGGAGGTGTAGGCTGGATGTTAGGAAGAAGTTCTTCCTAGAAAGAGAGATTGGCCATTGGAATGTCCTGCTCAGGGAGGTGGTGGAATCACCATCACTGGCAGTGTTTAAAAAGAGACTGGATGAGGCACTTGGTGCCATGGTTTAGTTGGTTAGATGGTGTTGGGTGATAGGTTGGACTTGATAATCTCAAAGGTCTTTTCCAACCTGGTTGATTCTGTATTCTCTATTCTGAACAGTCTCTTGCTGCAAGCAGGGTCATTTGATTTGAGCCCTAGGCTTGTTAGAGTAAAAGGGGTGTTCCAGTCTACTCTGTATTCCAGCCTTCTTGTCCTTTCTCTAAGGGAAATTATTGTGTGCACTGCAATGTTTTGTCTTTTCTTTCTAATGTTTTACAGATAATTTATTTACTTGTATGACCACTGTCCAATGATGCTAGGAAATCAAACTGGAAGAAGACAGATGCTGTAGCTGGATCTGTAGGCAATGAACACGGGATCATTCCTGAGACTCCGGCATCATCAAGAGGTGAGTGTTGAAAAAGCACAACCTCCTGTACACAAAGGTTCTAAAATATTAAGTAATAATTATGTCAGAGATATTTTTCCCTAATGATTACGTAATGTTTTAGACACACTGAGCAGTCTGAGTGCCTTCAAGAAATGAAATTTACCTCAGGGAGTAAGCTTCAGTTTGTTGAGTGTGAAGACATCTGTCTTTGACCAGCTCCATGATTCTATGATTCTAATATAATTACAATCTCTCAAAATAATGTACCTATATAAATATTTGAATTTACTGTTAGTTTCCTTCTTAAAAAAAAAAATCTTTTATCTCATAGGATACATTTTAAAAATAATTTAAGCTTTTTTTTTTTTCATCAGATGAGATTTGGAAACTCATCTGGCCAGGCTGTTGCAGCCAGTGTTGCATTTGGTATCACTTGCTGTACATACTATTTCATTAGTGCTAGTGCTCGCTCTGATTCTGAGGTTTTATTAGCATATGTATTTTATTCTTAATCATTTCTGTTCCTCCTTGAGGCTCTGAAGACCTAAACTGGTTACCCATGGTTTCCTTACTTGTTTGCCTTTGCTTGGTTTGTGATGCAATTCTGCTTGCTTTATAGAGTATCTTTTAGAGAGTGTAGGGTCACTGATATTGGGGACTGAAAATATTTCTCAGAACAAGGGTGGCAAAAATAAGCCTACATATTCTTGGCCAGTTAAATATTGGTAATGATAAGACAGCTGTGTAAGAATGAGACTCATTGCATTTACTCTGAAACTATATTAATTCCCCAAATCTTTAATAAAATGACTTAGTGCCTTAGCTGTTTGGGGCTTTTTTCGCAATCCTACCAGAAGGTTGCTTTCCTTAATGATCTGGTGACATTCCCAGTAGCTGCTAAGTGTCACACTGCTCATTGCATGCATAGAGGATCATAGAACTGTTAGGGTTGGAAGGGACATCAAGGATCACCTAGTTCCAACCCCCTGCCATGGGCAGGGACACCTCACATTACATCAGGATGGCCAGAGCCACATCCAGCCTGGCGTTAAGAACATCCAGGGATGAGGCTTCTACCACCTCCCTGGGCAACCTGTTCCAGTGTCTCACCACCCTCATGGGGAAGAACTTCTTCCTAACAGCCAAGCTGAATCTACCCATTTCTAGTTTTTTTCCATCCCCCCTAGTCTTATCACTACCTGACACCCTAAACAGTCCCTCCCCAGCTTTCTTGTAGCCCCCTTCAGATACTGGAAGGCCACAATGAGGTCTCCTCGGAGCCTTCTCTTCTCCAGACTGAACAGCCCCAACTCCCTCAGTCTGTCCTCATAGCAGAGCAGCTCCAGCCCTCTGATCATCCTCGTGACCCTTCTCTGGGCTCGCTCCAGCACATCCAGATCTCTCCTGTGCTAGGGGCTCCAGAACTAGACACAGTACCCCAGGTGGGGTCTCACCAGAGCAGAGTAGAGGGGGAGAATCACCTCCCTCAACCTGCTGGCTATGCTGCCTGCCTCATCTGGGCATCTTGCTACAAGAGGGAAACTGGTGACATCTCACCCCAAAGTCTCTCTAGCAGAGGCAGAATGAAGGGGCATGGTTGTGACTACCTGGCACCACAGACACCTTGACTGTGATCTTCTATTAGTGATACTTTTTTCAGCTTCTCTTGACTTAACTCATACGAATCAAGCCTGTACATAGCCCTGTACACCAGGCCCTCCTTAACTGGGAAGCATAAAATATTCATAGCTGCTTAAACTTTGCATTTTCCATAAAAATTAACCTGCCCATGACCCTAGAGTGCACTGGTTAAATTTTTGGCTGAGTGGCAGGATCTGTATTCAAGAGAAACAGCCCAATTCTGTGGAGAAACTGGAAACAGTTTTGAGTCTTGTTCGTGGTAGATGAGATTGTTAAATTCGTTACACAGGAATAAGTAATTTTTAGGCAAGTATATTAGGTCTCCCAAGTGATTTACATGTATAATCAAATGAATAGACCTCTGGAATATTGAAACTCTGGATGAGAAAAGTGAAACTCTATTAATAAAGAAAGAACCTCTGCAGTTGCAGTGCATTCAGAGAACGTACCATAGCATAAGTTTAATGCAATGCAGCAATGCTCATCTTATTTTAAAGGTAATTATATAGAAAAAGGGGCATTTGAAGTGTATAAGTAGAAGTTCTTTTTTTTTTTGCACTTCTACAGCATATAATTAACGAAGTTCTTTAAACCTATTCATAAAAGAAAGTAATAAACCGCTTGTAAATAATGGCAGTCTCATATTCTTTACAGGTAAATGTCAATAATCTGGATGTCTTTTTTATACTTTGGTATAAAACTACCTTTTTTTTGACATGCTAAGTAAAAGCAGGTATCACTGGTATGGCATTTCAATTTTCTAGAGATTTAGACATTCACATTAAAAAGGATGCAAAATGAAGAGCCGGAGCTATAGAGAGCTGCAATGCCGGTAAATTAAATCAATACTTTTCCTCCAAAACACAAAGCAATAACAGAAAAGTGAAGTTGCAGAACATTTCATGGGAAAATTAAAAGGTGTGGGTGTTGAGACCTTAAAATACCAAACTGTAGGTGCAGAACAAGAGAGCTACAAAAGAAAGTGACAAAGCTTGTGGTATCATAGAGATCAATTAATAATGATTTGTTTCACAGCAATTACTGAATCCTCACAAGATTCATTTGAAAAACAAATCCAGCTTGCTTTAATGTTCTTGTGTTACACATTCTTTTCTTTTTATATTAGCAGTGAACACTTCTCAGATATAAAGGAGAAGAGTGAAATAGGGAGAGAGGTTAAAGAAAAGGCAAAGTAATGAAGGAAAGCCTATGTCATCGTTACCTTGGACTTATTTTTGGCTATATTTGATTACTTTTCTTCCTCACCTCTCTTTGAGAACCTTTATTGAACAGCAAACCCCTGTTCTGACATGCTACCTTGAATGCCAGAGTGCAGGATGCTTCCTATATTGTCTTCTTTGTTTGACCTTACTATTGAGGTTGTGGGTACCCAAGTAGGGGTGCACACCTGGCTGCAAGAAAATGATTACCAGGGTCCAGGTCCTGCCGCAGCAACAGACAGGCTGGGCTAGACCAGAGGTTAGGGCCTTATATATTTTAGCTAAAAGCTAATATGCTTAGATGTAAACAAGATATTGTATAGATATATTTGCTCTTCAGTTTTATTTTGTGATGAAAGAAAGCATCATTGGTTCTTGTGTAAGTATTAGCTATCACCTTTGAAAGGCAAAGGACAAATTCCATTTACTGGTGCAGATTTTCCAAGAGCTGAACCAGAGGTAGATTGAATAAGAATGCCTCTTCCAGGTACTCCTCTCTCCTGCTTTGATATGAGGAAAAACTAGGTGGACACTGTGAGATGTCCCAAAGTCTTGGTCTTTCACTTACTCTGTTTAGTGCTCTGGCTGGATGTCCCCATGTTTTCTTCCTGCCTGCCTGCTCACTCTTCTTTTCCAGGCAAATCCAAGAGCAAGGAGAACAATGGTGAATCTTGGGGGGCTACCTGCAGGGCAGTGCTGAGGCAACCATGTCTGACAGTTTACAGTCCTAAAATATGTTAGTCTTAACTTTTTAAAAACACAGAAATCAAAGTAATATTTGCTGTTGTGTTGAGTTTCTGATGAGTTGTTCCAGTTCTTTCCTGTATGCACCTCAAGAGAGCCTTCCACATGCTTGGCATCCATCCTAAGACAAGAGAAGTCATTCACCCCTCTGCCTGTTTGTAGCTCAAGTTCCCAAAATTGCTCCTTCAAATCATCCAATCTGTCAGTGCCTATGCTGAGAAGGGTGGAAAATGAGCAGTAAGGGAGCAACAGTGGACTGGCAAGAAATGTAAGGAAACGTTTAACCAAGGTTTTTGAAACTTAAGATTCTGGATCTATATGAAATCAGCACTAGAAAATCCTTCCCTGTGGCAAAATCTGCTGGTACATCTGATCCCTTTTTTTTTTCTTCTTCATTTCTGTGCTGGAATGAAGAAAACTGAAACAAACGAACAAATTTCACTTTGATGCCAAAGTAGCATCACTGAGAAGTGGATAGAACCTGAAAAAGCAGAAATATGGTTTATAGTGAGGCGATTCAGACTTTCCCAACCTTCAGCTTATTCAGATTTCTGAGCTGAATTTACCCTGTGCTTGCTAGTGGTGAGAAACTAGATTCTAACAAGTCAGAAGATTGAAGGTGCCAGAGTTACAGGAGCACAAAACTTATGCAAACTAAATACATTTTTGATTAAGATCTGAAATTGTAGGTAAAAGAGTATCTGTGTGGTGTTATCCTTAGGTTTTTTGCCTCATCTGGGTTTTTTTTTTTTGTGTGTTTTAATTAAAGCTATCAAACAACTGAAACTGCTGTGCTAATTAACGATCATGCTACAAAAAGTGCATACCTACTTCAAAGGCATCACTACTACTACTTTCTGAAGTCAAATATGATGGTGTGATGTGAGATTATTGGACTGATAACCCAATGATAATTCTTATTTTCTTTCCTCCGTTCCAAATAGTAATTTATTCATGAGATGGGAATCTTTGTCTGCATTCTGAACTCAAACCTTGACACTGTGAAGCAAGCTGCTATGTTGATATTCATGATTGGGGAATTGAAAGCTGTTTGCTTTTTCAATCTCCTAAAATTTGAATTTAATATTTTATTAAATGTACCACAGCAATTCCCTCATTTGTGCAGTGAACAAGTATGAAAGAAAAACGACACAGACGATTTCAGGTGCAATGGTTGAAGGATGTATGTGCCCAAGTAAAATAGGGAATAAAAAAAGAAACCCTCAGCCATTTAAATAATAGAAAATTCATCAGACATTTCTCTGCTTTAAAAGAAACATAACTCCACTTACATTAAGGCTAATTCCCTGGTGTGACTCTGTAAATCTTCTTTCTTCCTTCACTTGGATATAAAATTATTTAAGAAAGGAGCTAACCACTTCACTCCTGTGCAGTATGACACTGTGTTTTTGCAAAAATCCCCGTTTCTGGAACTTGTTCCAGAAGTCCAATGAGCTAACCATCTTGAGTTACTCATTTTTACCCCTTCACCACTATGACAAGTGTTTCTTGAACCTTGCTTAAAAGTTCTCTCTCATTCTTGCAGGGCACCTGGAAGCATATCAAATCCAGGCTATTTTGAGCTGTGAGTGGGTGGGAGGTAGTAAAATGAGGATTGGATTCTCATGTTTGATGGATTATTGTGATGGCAAGGAAGACTCAGCTAATCACAGCATAACCACTGCCCTGAGCAGATGTGAAAAGGCAACTGCAGTTTTATCAGTTAAAATATTAGCAGTAGCAGTGCGGAGGGAACAGTGCCGTTTATAGAGAGACTTATTCAAATACATGAAGGGGACATCAGAAGGATTAAAGGGATGGAGTAAATGCTGGACAGTAAAAGACAAAATACATAGTGTACATAGTAATAAGAAGAATAAGCAGTGACTTTTAGTGTGAATAACTTTGTGTAGTGGAAGCAAAATCTGAGAAAGGAATGGCAAAATCAATGATTAGAAGCTGAAGTCAAATTCAACTCAGAAAGGAGAAGATATATTTAACAGGAAGAATGATTCATGCAAATTGTGGCAGGGAGACAGCTAATTACAAAAGTAATTACCTCAATGCAAATGTACCTTTATTGGGCTGTGAGGTATGAAAGAACACATCAAGTGACCTACTGGGGTTTTTTTTGACCTTAAACTCTACCGGTAGACTACAAAATACAACAGACATCTTTGCTGCTCTTTTGAAGTCCCTCGTCCAAGAGTTCATGGGAGGCTATTAAAATATGGAATAGATCCTTATTCTAGTTATTTTTTCAAAAGTTTCAGGAGTGAAAAAGTTCTGACCATAGACATGATAGTTCATCTTCAGGCCTCAGGACTGGTGCTGTGCCAAGAGCAAGAGAACAGGAGCTACTGCTTGCTGCTGCTTCAGAGACTACAAACTCGAGGAGACCAGATCTATGGTTTTCTTTAACTGTTTGAAGAAGTAGGGAAAGATACCTGTAGAAAATACAATGCATTAATACAGATGCTGATTTAATACTAATGACATTAATCCATGTGATTAAACAAAACAAAGCCAGTAGGAAAAATCGCTCAGAAGTGTGCGGTCATTCAGAAGTGCAAAAATATACCCTGATGGGGGATGCATCAGGTTTAGAAGAGGGGATAAGACACTAATTGCAAATATTAATACCTGTTTATGGTTTGAAAAATAACTGGGCTGACTTTTACAAGATCTGAAACGAAGGATTCAGTCTAGTATAAAAAGTTCATGGCTCAGAAGAGAAGCAGGCAGTGTTTTCTGGGGGAAGGGATGCTGTTGTAGAGGCACGCCAAGAAAGAAGGAAACTGTCTTTCCTTAACAGTTGTAGGCAGAATTTGTACCAGAGCCATGATACTAAGGCTGAATCACTAGAAGATGTGTTTAAAACAGCTTGGTCTATTCAAGTTTTAGAAGAGCTGATGAACTGCAGTTTCAGAAGGGAGGGAAAAAAAGGAAAAGCAAAGCTGTAGCAAGGCTGGGGCAAGAGGCCCATATGCTGACTTTCTGAGTAGCCGCTTATATGATAGTAAAGGTAAAAAGCTTTTACCACTTATTTCTGCTACTTTTTCATTACATGTGGAAAGAAGGCAGGATGGTATTAAACTGACATCCTGCCCCAACTGCCAGAATGTCTTGTTATGGCTTCAAAGTCTAGATTCACACAGCAGAAGGCACTGTCTGCTTTACTCACTTGCACACTAGTAAGGGCTCTCATACAGCCTGTGGGAAACCTGGGCTCAAATCCCTCTTCTGCTGTTGGAAGACTGAAAAATATGTCTTTCTCATTTCATTGGTAAGAAGAAATTCAACTGCCAGACTGTAGGGTATTTTGAAATTGAGAACTTCTCAGTCTCTTCTGTTAGTTCTTTTTCATTTCACATGTCACACTTAAATGTTCTTTGAGTTAGAACAAAAATAGCTATCTATTGCCTTGAACACCTGCCTGGAAGATGGAGAAGCTGGGGTTTTTGGTCTTGTTTGACTTAATGATAGACACAAACAGGGTCTGTGTCAATTTGCTTTCACTCCTCTGTGCGAGCCATGGTGATGCTCTCACCACGGCTGTTGCGCAAGGCAGCACCACTAATGCTCCCCAAGGAGGAAATTGTTGATGCCACAGAAGGGACAAATTGCAGCTCTGGCCAAACATGATTTCTTGATGTGGATCATACTTTGGGCTTTGGTTTGCAGCTGCCAGCTGTGCTCATTAGATTTCCAGCTCCTTTCTGTTCTGTCTTGCTGTCCACTCTTTCTCCAGTCTGACTCACAATGTCTGCAGTTGACTGGACTTTTTTTGTGTGTGTCAAATTCCATCTTCTTTTGACCTCACCTATGATATTCTTTCTTTCTCAGAATGACCCGGGTTTGTTTCTGTGGTTGTTAGTTGCAGTACAAGTCTCCAGGAAACCAGCAGGCTCCATTACTATTTTTGATACACAAATCCCACATGTTGATTGAAAGATTGAGGAGGAACTGCAACAACAGTATCTCCACGTTCTTGAGGTCTGCTGCACATGTTGTCCTTTGAAGCAGTCATCAATTCCCAGGATGCAAAAAAAGTTTATTACAAAAATTATGAGGAGGCTACACCATTCTAACAAAGTATTCCAATTTAATCTTTCTTTTTATGCAGATATTAAATTGCAGATCTTTGTCAGAAATGAGTTATCTCAGCAGGGTGCAGAACAATAATTATTCATGCCAGGACTGCGGTGATAGACGTTACTCATAACGACTCAAATTAATCATAAGGCATATGATTGATGATGAGTACATAAAATTGTGTGGTGTGGATGCATGAGGACTGGGGATATTGTTAAACATGTCTTTGATCCAAAATCAGAGGTGATTTTTTTTTTTTCTCTGAGAGCTCGAATCATCTGGCTATTTTATTTAGTCATTAATATGGATCTACATAGCAAATAAAGGCAATCAAAGGCACTTCAGTTACCACTGGCAACTCTGAAATCTCTGAAAGAAGAGACTATAAACATTCTTGCCTCCCTGTAGAACATTGTCAGTGAAACATGCTGGGTGTTCCAGCGTGATATTGTAAACTAAAGACCTATACGGGGGTCTTAAGGTTTTTTTATGGGTGGTGTCTCGAGTCAAGGAGAAATTACTTTGAAACTAACATTTTAATTAGGTAGAAGAAAGATCTGAATTTGAATTTTCCACTTTTGAGGATTTTGTTTCCTTAATCACATGCTGTCAGCTGATAATGAAGGGTCAAATTGATGCCTGGGTTTATCTGTCCTTACTGAAGCACTGAGTCTCCACACAGCCTCCACAGATTTTGAGTATGCCACAGAATGGCAAATAAAAGCTTTTCACTTAGAATGCTTTTCGGTTTTTTTTCATGTCCTCTGCAGACATGAGGAGGATGTGAAACTAATCTTGACTTTTACCTCTCAACTTGGCAGCAAGTTGAGCTGAGCTGGCAGTGGTGGTAAACAGTATATACTGTAGAGCATTAGCAGTTTCTTTCTGGAGCAAGTAGGCAGCTGAGGCTGAGAAAGGGACTCTGAGTCACAGTTTCTTCCCTGGCTTGCTCTGGAGCTGCTATAGCTACTTGCTGTCCTAGACATGGGCAATTGAACACAGGCTCAATTTGGCCCTCAATAAAGAAGAAATCATGAGTCTGAGAAAAATTGTTCCATTTCATGAATCAATTTTCTCATGAGAAGACACAGCACATCTACAGAATTTCTGCAAACAGCATAGGAGACAGATGTATATTATCTGTGATAAGAGGAAATGGCTGAATTGCTTATTGGGGAAAAAATTAGTTTCCTTGATGACTCATTATTTCAAAAACAGCCTGTCAAGTTAATAAGCAGACTTTATTATTATTATCACTTATTATTTCTATTACAGTAGCACTCAGTGGCTGCAGTCAAAAACTGGAGTCTCACTGTGCTAAGCACCACGTACAAATACAATCTTTTGATGGTCTCTGCCCCAAGAAGCTTACTGTTTTGAATCTGGAGATTGCAAAAATTTGGGCATTTTTTTTTTTTCCTCATTTGAAGTCTGTGGGTAGGTATTTTAAAATTCACCTTTAGTGCCACTGATCAATCCAGAGAATTTTGCAAAAAAACTGTTGAAAAAAAGGTGGTTTTCTTTCTGCTACCTTCTTCTTCTTCTTGTTTTTTTTTTTCTTCTAAAGGAATTTTTTATAGGAGAGGAAATATCTTGAAATAGCGAAACCAGTCAAAAGAATCCCAATTTGTGTTTGTTCTTAACAGGCAATGACAAAAGCAATATGAGATGAACTCGACAGTATCACAGGACCACAGAATTTCAGGGGCTGGAAGCAACCTCGAAAGATCATCCAGTCCAACCCCCTGCCAGGGCAGGAGCATCTACACCAGATTACACAGGAATGAATCCAGGTGAGTTTTGAATATCTCCAGAGAGGGAGACTCCACAACCCCCCTGGGCAGCCTGCTTCAGTGCTCTGTCACCCTCACAGTGAAAAAACGTTTCCTCATATTTATGTGAAACCTCCTATGCTTCAACTTCCACCCATTGCCCTTTGTCCTGTCACTGGGCACCACCGAGCAGAGCCTGGCTCCATCCTCTTGGCACTCACCCTTTACAAATTTATAACCATTGATGAGATCACCTCTCAGTCTCCTCTTCTCTAAGCTAAAGAACCCCAGCTCCCTCAGTCTCTCCTCATACAGAAAGTGTTCCACTCCCTTAATCATCCTCATGGCTCTGTGATGGACTCTTTCAAGCAGCTCACTGTCTGTGGTGGGGTTGATTAGTTCCAAGTCTTCAAGAGATGCTTAAATGGATAAACAATCATTTTAGGTTGACAAAGCACAACCTTTTGTCAAGTGAAGGAGTTGGGGCTGTTCAGTCTGGAGAAGAGAAGGCTCCGAGGTGACCTAATTGTGGCCTTCCAGTATCTGAAGAGGGCCTACAAGAAGGCTGGGGAGGGACTTCTCAGGATATCAGGTAGTGATAGGACTAGGGGGAATGGAATGAAGCTGGTAGGGAGATTCAGGCTAGATGTGAGGAGGAGGTTCTTCTCCATGAGAGTGGTGAAGCCCTGGAATGGGTTGTGCAGGGAGGTGGTTGGGGCACTGTCCCTGGAGGTGTTTAAGAGCAGGCTGGACGAGGCTCTGGCCAGCTTGCTCTAGTGTGGGGTGTCCCTGCCCATGGCAGGGGGGTTGGAACTAGATGATCCTTGTGGTCCCTTCCAACCCTGACTGATACTATGATATTATGATAAGTTCCTTAAGGATTTTTTCTTGGTTTGTTTTAGCAGTTTCACATTAAAAACGTAGCATTGAATGAAGCCATCCAGCGCTGGGACTGGCAAAAAGAAAGGTTTACCAACTACCAGATCTAGGAAACCAAAAGAATGTAAGTTCTTAAAAAGCGGAGATTTTAATAGATGCTGAATAATAAGCAGATCATTATGTACTGTCATGTTGTCTTTACAGCTTTGCCTGCATTTTTAGTAGAAACTAAATCTCTGTAACTGACACCTCCATATCTTGTCCATTATATATATTTTTTTCCCCCTTACTTAATTTGGCAACTCTAATTGACGATAATTTCAGAGTCACTCTATCTTCTCCATGCAATTCACATCGCATTCACCTAGCAGTGTGAGCTCTGCCCACTCCTTGTATTTCAATGGAGGTTTTGAAAGAGAACATTTTGTAAGGGGTGTATTCACCACTTAATTTGGTGTGCTCAAAAATTATCTTGATGGTCTGTGAAAATAATGGCACATCAGTTTCAAAATAGTCTGTTGGCAGAAGTGGAACCACGCTGATTTGCCTCAGGCCTGGTGTTAAGTCTACTTTATAGGTATTTGATGCCAGGTAGTGTATTTCTCAAAAACACAGACCTCAAAATCCAGAAGCACAAGTTATTCAGCACCCTTTTTCCCCTGCTGGAATGTATAAGTGTGAGGGTTTCAAAGCAAAGTTTAATAGTTGCTTTTACATCTTCTTTATATGACTTTGTGGTGCACTACCAAAGATTCCTTTGTGGCATTTCCTAAATAAAAATTAGGAAAAACTTCAAAAACCAATGATTTAGAATTTCCTAGACTTTAACTGCACTTTTCATTAATATTCCAACCCCAGAATATAATTTTCTCTTTGTCTTACTTGAAAACTATTTCTCTTTTTGGTCAGTTGCACTGTTGTATCAGGAACTGTGGCCAGCAGGAGCAGGGAGGTCATTCTGCCCCTGTACTCAGCACTGGTTAGGCCACACCTTGAGTACTGTGTCCAGTTCTGGGCCCCTCAGTTTAGGAAAGATGTTGGGTTGCTGGAATGTGTCCAGAGAAGAGCAACAAAGCTAGTTAGAGGTCTCAAGCACAAGCCCTATGAGGAGAGGCTGAGGGAGCTGGGCTTGATTACCCTGGAGAAGAGGAGGCTCAGCAGAGACCTTATGGCTGTCTACAACTACCTGAAGGGAGGCTGTAGCCAGGTGGGGGTTGGTCTCTGTGACATAACAAGAGGACACAGTCTCAAACTGCACCAGGGGAGGTTTAGGCTGGGTGTTAGGAAGAAGTACTTCATGGAAGGAGTGATTTGATTTGCCATTGGAATGGGCTGCCCAGGGAAGTAGTGGTGTCACCATCACTGGAGGTGTTTAGGAAGAGACTGGATGGGGTGCTTGTTACCATGGTTTAGTTGATTAGATAGTGTTGGATGATAGGTTGGACTTGATGATCTTGAAGGTCTTTTCCAATCTGGTCTGGTCTGGTCTGGTCTGGTCTGGTCTGGTCTATTCTATTCTATTCTATTCTATTCTATTCTATTCTATTCTATTCTATTCTATTCTATTCCTTCCCCTGGCCTGTGTAGTTTATTTACAATATTTAACTCTTCTGCTCCATAAAGCTCATTGCAATACAACACAGCATACATCACCATCCTGCCCAATGGCAACAGATTTCAGATAAAGTCAAGGATGGAACCTCACAATGTTTTAAGCATTTCATTCCACCATCTTAAATATCTGACCATAGTCTTCAGGGTATCTTTTCTATAAGAAGAACAATGAAAATGCTCATGAATGAATTCAGAGAGAGAGTTAGTTCTGGTGCATAGTGTTGCTCCCGTGCAGTGTTTCTCCAGTGTGCATCATCTGCACCTGCTGTTAAGTCAGGTATAGCAAGCTACCTATTCCTTGATGTCTGAGGGGCAATCAATTAATTTTGGAAAATAGTTTTCCAGGATTTTTCCCAGTAAAGGTAACCCCCCTCCCAAGTATTACTATCTTTCTCTCTCTCAATTAGTTTTGAAGAACGTCATTGTGTACCCTTCATCTGGCAGATGAAGTAATCAGGTAATATTTGGAATCACTGGGCCATATAATCTGATTATGAATCTTCACCTTGTGATTCTGCTATAGAGGAGATTTAAAGCAGTAGAAAAGACACATGGAGAAAAATTCCCAACTGAGCCCTCAGAAGTTTATCTTTCTGAAAGGAATATTCCCAGCTGTAAACCACATTAGAATTAACAGAGATCAGAAATACCAATCCTTTTGTGCTTCACAGAAAAGCTTCTCTCTCTTTTTTTTAAACTTAATAGATCAGGTAGTAATTCTTCTCTCCTATCTTGATATCATCAGCTCAAGCTTACACTAAGCTGCCCCATCCCTGGAGATATTCAAGGTCAGGCTCGACAGGGCCCTGGGCAGCCTGATCTAGTTGAGAATGCCTCTGCTTACTGCAGAGGAGTTTGGACTAGATGACCTTCGGAGGTCCTTTCCAAGCCAGACCATTCTGTGATTCTATGATTCTATGTTCCTATGATTCTATCATTCTATGATTTTATTATTCTATGATTCTATCACTCTATGATTCTATCATTCTATGATTCTATCGCTCTGTGATTCTGTCACTCTATGACTCTATCACTCTATGATTCTATCATTCTATGATTCCATCATATTAGAGGTGAGGCTACCATAGAAAAATGAAACAAAGAATTTTGGAAGAAGTTTGTTGGTTAAATCTGTCAAGCAGGTGGGTACTGGTGATGCAACCAGTTCACTGAATAACTGAGACTGCCTGATGTTGTAGTACTGCAGCAGCAGGAGAATATTGGAATAATAAGGGCCTTGTTTGTTGTTTACATTGGATCTGTAAGAGAGAAAGACTAGGCATAAATTGGAAAATAATTAAAAGTGAGGGTTCAGAGACAATGAGAAACAGAAAGCAATCTAAGGATCTCAGAAAAGCCATGGTCTAGTCATGAGGTCTGTGGTGACAGGCTGGACTCTATGATCCTCGAGGTCTCTTCCAACCCTAGCGATACTGTGATACTGTGATATAGGCCACATAAGGTTGAGACTGAGAAAGGTCTGAGAGGAAGAGGATAGTCTGGTAAGAAAAAATATTTTCAGATACATAATCTCCTGCAGTTCTGGAGATTAACCTGAATTCATCACAAGGAGTATATCTGTTGGGAGGTCATTTCAGATCCTTAAAATATCTTGAAATAAGCAGATCTTTTAAATGAAAATCGCGTGTGTGTGAGTAATCCCAAGAACACTAGACTGAAGCAACGATTTTAGGGCTTGTAGGCTACGAGCTGCCGCATCTCCTGATATCAGTGATGATTCAGTCAACTCTGTTACACAAACACAATTTACAGGGTTCTATTTTTGCCCACAGAACCTGACGATATTCTTACAGGGTGGTTACGATTCAAGAGCGTATTCACATACCCATCAGTAAGTGAAGGCAAAGTGGGTGGGAGAAAGAAGGGAAGAGAAAGAGCCATCATTCATTCCTGAATTCGCTGAGCATCACACAGGGCAAGAGAGAAGCAAGAAGGAATCGTGGTTCTGTGATGTGAATGCATATCCAGTAACTTCTGGAACTGTTGCTGGCATGCTGCATGCCGCACTGAAGTTTGCCAATTTTACCAGGCCAACTTTATCCTGCTCCTATCCAAAAGTTACAATATCTGTAGCAGGGATATATACTACACTGAGTACCCTGGCTACAGTTTCTGGCTAGTTAAATCGTCCAGAAATGCCAAGGGAACTGGGTGTTACCTGAAATTTCACAGGCAGCAGAACAAAATATTCGTGAAACGTGCAGTATCTGTTGTGATCCATACGTAGCTCGTTCAGGTTGTGCTGTAATTCCTCAGGAGAAATATCCTGTGAGCTCCACAGTCTGGATCAAGCCTAGATGCCTGTCAAGTCTAAATACAGCTCATCTCTCTGTGGTTATTGCAAAAAAAGTCTTAGAGCCCTTTCTTTCTATTAAAGTCCTGATGACTGACAAATGCCGTTTGCTCCAAGATTGCCTCTTCCTCCTTGGGAAGAGATAAAGCAGCTGAATACAGCTCAGTCTTCATTTGTTTGGAATCATTTCATGCTTCTCTCCTCTGCTGGCTGATTTCTTAATGCCTGAAAATGTCATTCTCTCATGGAGGCCTTATTAATAATATTTTTTCTTGTCTTTATTTTTGTGCAGGCACATACCAGCTTGGGAAGAGTGGTTTCCGGGGGGAGGTAACCTTTGCCCTTCAATAGTCTGAGGTTTCTATTCCTGATTTATTTTCTTCACCAATCACTGCTTTTCTTTTCCATGTCTTCTATGGACCATCTTGATTGCTATTAAATATAACACATTAGAATATGCTGAAACTGACATTGAATTAAGGGGGGGCACTGCAAATTATTACCTTTTGCAAACTGTTAAGGGGGCAAATGCAGAGTCACAATAGTTACCCACAAAAAAGGGAAAAAAAAACAAAGAAGAGAACTGTCTCACAGAATAGGTGTTGTAATGGAGCTTATTGGACAGGTTTGAATTTTTGGGTTAATTTGGGTTAACTGTTTTATATTGCCATCAGTGAAAAGGAAGTCATCAGGACAGAGAAGCCGAGTTACCCACGGGAGGGGCTACTAGCTGGACATGACACCAACACTTAGAACAGACATTGCAATGAAAAACTATTGATAGGCATATCCAGCACTAGGTAAAAGTCAAACAAAGGTGGAAAAGGAAAAAACTCATTTTGTTAAAAAGCCTGACTAAATATCAGAAGATTTGATTCTCACTAATGATGCAGCAAGAACATCTAACCTTATTGCCATCTACAACTACTTGAAGGGAGGTTGTAGCCAGGTGGGGGCTGGTCTCTTCTCCCAGGCAACCAGCACCAGAACAAGAGGACACAGTCTCAAGCTGCACCAGGGGAGGTTTAGGCTGGATGTTAAGAAGTTCTTCTTCACAGAGTGATTGGCCATTGGAATGGGCTGCCCAGGGAGGTGGTGGAGTCACCATCCCTGGAGGTGTTTAAGAAGAGACTGGATGCGGCGCTTGGTGCCATGGTTTAGTTGATTAGATGGTGTTGGATGATAGGTTGCACTTGATGGTCTCAAAGGTCTTTTCCAACCTGGTTTATTCTATTCTATTCTATTATTCTATTCTATTCTATTCTATTCTATTCTATTCTATTCTATTCTATTCTATTCTATTCTATTCTATCCTATCCTATCCTATCCTATCCTATCCTATCCTATCCTATCCTATCCTATCCTATCCTATTTCCCCCGCATGCATTTACCAGAAGTGCTAAGATGTTGTTAACACTGTTTAAACAGCTGATGATCTATCTTGATTCTCTCAAAAAAAGCCCAAATATTATATTTTTCCACTATCCTTATTTATTTATTTTTTAATAGTCCCTCTCCAGTTCCCATTTTACGGTCCCAATACTGTTAATTTGGACTTGCAATTCAAATCAGAAGCCTGATTGAAACCTGAGGGTGGCAACTGTATTTGTAACCAAAGGTAACTGTAGCTAATGGTAGTTATGTAATATGTGCCAAGAGCATGAATACAGAATTCGTGGCTTATTACTGTGGGTTACAGAATGGAGTTCTTTGGGGAAGGATTAATAGTTTACATAGGAAACCTATTTATATGGGAAACCTATTTTCTCAGACTCACAGAAACATTCAGGCTGGAAAAGACCCTGAGGATCACCAAGTCCAACCAGGAACCCTACTACACAAAATTCACCCCTAAACCATATCCCAAGCACCACATCCAAACCACTTTTAAACACATCCAGGATTGGTGAGTCAACCACCTCCCTAGGCAGCCCATTTCAATGCCTGTTTTTCACTCCTTCTGCTAAAGGCTCCATGGGATGCCTACCACTGTTCTTTAAATGGGGTGATTTTCCTATCACTGAGATTCTTTGGCCTTCTACTAATAATCTCTCTGATATGGCCAATGGTTGCATGAGACTCCTTTCACAAATATACCTCTTTGCATCTCCCACCTCCTTAACCCTTATCTGGCCTGGTGCTGTGTTTAATGTTTTTACTCTATCAATATATTGGACACCTTCTTCAATAGTTGAGGGCTAGCATACCCAAACAGCTTTACCCAGATACTTTGGGTTTCCTCACATGCAGTCTATTCCCACCACAAAGTCAGTTCTCTCAAAACTCAGTTTGCTTTCCTGTTTAGGTGTGCCAAGTTAAACTGAAGGATATAATATAACATATATATATATATATATATATATATATAAAAAATATATATAATATAAAATATAATATAAAACACTGGGCCATAGAAAATACCCTGCATCTCCTGGACTGATTTATTTCAATACTGTAGTTAAGTTTTCTAAGCTCGTTATTACAGAAGTGGTTGCAAGGGAGCCCAGCAGCTGTCTTGTTCCCTCTCCCACACCACTTGGATAAACCAAATTGTTTCCATCACAGCCCAGTAAAAAGCTCAGTTCCACTGAGATGCACAGTGATACACTGACTCCCTTCTGCTCTTTTACTTTCTGGTTGTATCATCCTTACAGATTCCTTAAGTATCCACAGCATGACCAGTGGCAATTAGCTCTTTGCCCTCCCAGTGACTCAGTCTTTCTGTCATACAGCTTGCCCATTGACATAACAGCAGCTATACAAGGCATTTATCTCCTATATTTAGTGGGTTTAAACCACTATGACCTAGAAATGTCTTAATTTCAAATGCAGCAAGCTAGGGAGTCAAATTTGGTTTCTGTGCATGAGTAAGAGGCAGTTTCTTTATACTCAGCCTATTAAGGAATTTCTGGTCATCTGGGATGAACTTCATGTTCCTGAACACTTGAGAAACCGAAGCTGTGACTAAGGTTTGATTTAAGACCACTTAAACTGAATTTTAGTTATTTCTGATGATGATTCATGTTGTGATACTATGATTCCAAGATATCCAATGTTGATGGCAAAACTAACTCACCTCTTTCATCTTCTTGACTATGCTAAGAAATTCTGTATACAGAGTACAGAATTAACCAGGTTGGAAAAGACCTTTCAGATAATCAAGTCCAACCTAGCACCCAACACCATCTAATCAACTAAACCATGGCACCAAGTGCCTCATTCAGTCTCTTACTTCCAGTGATGGTGACTCCACCACCTCCCTGGGCAGCACATTCCAATGGCCAATCTCTCTGTAAGGAATTTCTTCCTAACATCCAGCCTAAACCTCCCCTGGTGCAGCTTGAGGCTGTGTCTTCTTGTTCTGTTGGTGGTTGAGTGGGAGAAGAGACCAACCCCCATCTGGCTACAACCTCCCTTCATGTAGATGCAAAGAAATATCCCTCTGGGACTACAAATAGTTGATAGTGAATCCAACATCTAGAATGATTTGTTTGGTGCTCTTCACACCAGGGTCTACCATTCTGTTTTTTCTCTCAGCCCAGACTGAAGACTCTGACTCATGGGGAATCTGGGCTTGATGAAACTCTAGCTGAGCTCTTGCTCAATTTGAAACTCATTGGATATTCCTAAACAAAGAGTCAAGGAGCAGGGGCCCAAGTCAAATCTGGCAGTCAAATAGGATGTGCTTAATTATTTTTTTAAAAATGAATTTATTTTGTTTTGTTTTCTAAAGGATTTACTGATTTTGTAAGCATCCCTTACCGTAGCCTTTAGGGCATGTTCTTTCCTGCTTCCTCAGAGCTGGCTCCTTGCTTTCAACTTTATTTGTAATTCTAAACAGAAAAGATCAGAAAAAGAAGGGGAATGGAAAAAATTAGAAATGGGTAGGTTCAGATTGGATGTTAGAAAGAAGTTCTTGCCCATGAGGGTGGTGAGACACTGGGATATGTTGCCCAGGGAGGTGGTAGAAGCCCCATCCCTGGAGGTTTTTAAGGCCAGGCTGGATGTGGCTCTGAGCAACCTGACCTAGTGTGCGGTGTCCCTGCCCATGGCAGAAGGGTTGGAACTAGATGATCCTTGAGGTCCCTTCCAGCCATAACAATTCTATGATCGCATGCTCTCTTCCCTATCAGTTTTATGCTGATGTTGCTGAAAGTGTACTACTGATGATTTACAACTGCATTACAAAGGAGAGAACTTGATCTCTTTAATTTTAGAGAGATTTTTCCTCTCTTCTCAGAAAGAAATTTTCATACATGCATATAATTCTGATTAATAAAATAGGCAAGCTCCTCACTAGCTGATGTAGCTCCCTTGGACTCTGTAGAAGTAGATTGTAATCTGAAGGCAGTTTAGCTTCACTTCCAGCAACAGACCTACCCTTGTATGTCAGCAGCAGAGAATTTAGCCCTGTGTTCTGTCACAAAGAAATACTATTATTTTGTCACCAGTTTTATTTTTAGGTTGTTGATCAATCTCTTGTAGGTTGCTCAAAAGTTTCTACCTATTTAATCTATCTGCTTTGCTTGCTGTGAGTCTGTTCCTCAAAAAATGTCTAAGGCAGGGCAGCAGCCCACACATAAGCACAAGCGAGACAGAAGGAGGAATGAAAACAAGAAGTCAGTGGAGCAGTGCCAGGTTTCACTAGTTAAGGATCTGCTCAGAAACATTTTCAGTGTTTCTTTCAGTCTTGCTAATGCTGCTGTGTAGCTTGAGTCTTTGGTTTGGGTCCTGTGGGAAATACACTAGCAATAAGAATAGAAAAGCAATTTAGGTGGCATCTTTGATCATCATTGCTGTCAATCAGCCCAGGGCTTGGCATTAACATATGCTCTTCAGAGGCAAAACTAATCTACTCCATTTGGTAACATATTAGAACCATTAATATTACAAAAATCAGACTGAAGGCCTGAACCTTTTTGGTTGGAAGTCTGTAGAAGAGAGGTTGAAAAACTGTATTGACTGATTCTCTTTTCTGTTGGTTTGGTTTGGTTGGTTGGTTGGTTGTTGGGAAACCACGATTCAACAACCCCAAACACGACACTGCTGAGAGGACTTTATTTTTCCTTAATAAGTTTTGTTTTTAATTTCCAGCTTCCAGTAATAAGTCTGAATGTTAATGACCTGCACAATTTATTTTTTCTCTAAATAAAGATCTCATTTCCAATTTCAAGAGTGGTTTTATTTATCATTTTAGGCTAAATAATACAAGAAGAGAAGCCAAACTGAAATACAAATTAAAACAATCTAACACTATGATAGACTTACTATGGAATCACTTCAGTTGGAGAAGACTTTCAAGATCATCAGGTCCAAACATTATGCTGAATTTGGTTTTAATTAATTGATTTTTAGTTCTTTTCAGGCTTTGACTTTTTTTTTTTTCATTCAGAGTCAGCCTCAGAAATTCTCTCTAACTCTCAATTTTCTTCCAAGAAGAGTTCTTTACTGTGAGGGTAGTGGAACATTGGAACAGGTTGCCCAATGGGGAGGTTGAGGCCCCATCCCTGGAGATAGATTAGAATGGAATGGAATGGAATGGAACGGAACGGAACGGAACAGAACAGAACAGAACAGAACAGAACAGAATAGAATAGAATAGAATAGAATAGAATTAACCAGGTTGGAAAAGACCTTTGAGATCATCATCTCAAGTCCAACCTAGCACCCAACACCATCTAAACCATGGCACCAAGCACCCCATCCAGTCTCTTCTTAAACACTTCTAGTGATGGTGACTCCACCACCTCCCTGGGCAGCACATTCCAATGGCCAATCACTCTTTCTATGAAGAACTTCTTCCTAACATCCAACCTATACTTCCCCTGGCACAGCTTGAGACTGTGTCCTCTTGTTCTGGTGCTGGTTGCCTGGGAAAAGAGACCAAGCCCCACCTGGCTACAACCTCCCTTCAGGTATTTATTTAAGGTGAGGCTCAACAGGGCTCTGGGCAACCTGATCTAGTTGAGGATGCTGCTGCTGACTGCAGAGGGGCTTAGACCGGATGACCTTCGGAGGTGCTTTCCGACCTAGACCATTCTGTGATTCTGTGAAATATTTGGTGTCCAGTTCCAGTAAGCTCCTCTACAATTGTTATGACTGAAAAGGAATCTCTGTAGTAAAATTACCTAGATAACAGAGGTTAGACACCTCAGAATGAAAAGTAAATTACTTTAAAAGTACTTTTTTTTTTTTTTTGGGGGGGGGGGGGAACTGTTATTTGTTAAATTCCAACAATGATCTATTTGCATTAAAGTCTAAGCACTCTTAAAAATGTGACTTCTTTCTGATTACATCTGTACCTAACAACGCTGCGTGTTATGGCGTGTATGCCTCAGCCCAGTCATATATAATGTGTCTATTTAATCCCTTCCCTACTAAGAAAGCTTCATGAAAGGCAGTAGAGGGTTTAGTTGAGAATCTCATTTTACTCACAGGTTCTTAAGGGGGCCTACAAGAAAGCTGGGGAGGGACTTTTTAGGGTGTCAGGTAATGACAGGATGAAGGGGAATGGAACAATAATAGAAATGGGCAGATTTAGATTGGATGTTAGGAAGTTCTTCTGAGGATGGTGAGGCACTGGAACAGGTTGCCCAGGGAGGTGGCAGGAGCCTCATCCCTGCAGGTTTTTAAGGCCAGGCTGGATGAGGCTCTGGCCAGCCTGATCTAGTGTGGGGGTGTCCCTGCCCATGGCAGGGGGGTTGGAACTAGATGATCCTTGTGGTCCCTTCCAACCCTGAATGATACTATGATACTATTTTAGAAGTACTTTTTCCTCATGAAAACTTACAGAATATAGAACACAGAATTAATCAGTTTGGAAAAGACCTGCTAGGTCATCGAGTCCTCTAGGTTGGACTTGATGATCCTGAAGGTCTTTTCCAAACCTGGTTAATTCTGTATTCTGTAACTTGAAAGAAAAAAAAGAACACCAATAATCCATGCCATCCATCCATGAACAGGTCAAAAAGAAATAATTTGTAATTCTGTACTGAAAAAGAGAAATCTAATACAAACCCACAAGTTGCCACTCTTTAGGGTTCAGGTAGTTGTGAGTAGATTTATTTTTTATTGAGAAGAAAAAAACAAAGGAATGAATGGTCCAATCTCTAGAAGTCTAGCTTAATAGTTTAGAGCTGGGTGTGGTGTGTGGTGGATTGAAGTTTCCCTCCCCCCCAGCGTTAACTTTTGCCACGCCAACTCAGTTAGAAGCAAATGAAGCTGTATTTACAAGCAAAAACTACACTCTACAAATGGAATGTAATGAATGAGTACAAAAATACACAGGATTTAAAATATCATACAAATAATTATAACTAATAAACAGCACAAGGACTCCCCTGGCCAAGGACCAGGGGAAGCTATTAGCCTCTCCTTCCCTGCCTGCCCCCATACAAAAGGGACACGAGAAAGGATCAGAGAAGTTAGACTTAGCCAAGGCCATCCAAAGCATGCAGATTATCTCTCCTGAGTGAAGCAAAACCAGCCAGAGATCAGAAGAGAAGAGAAAAAAGGGAAGAGGAAGGGGAAGGGGAAGGGGAAAGGGGGGAGGGGAGGGGAAGGGGGATGGGAGGGGAAGGGAAGGGGGAGGGAAGGGGAG